>NW_012148097.1:2758564-2764726 GCF_000956105.1 Propithecus coquereli | reverse complement strand
AACTGAGAGTATCTGATAGGATTAGATTTGAAATCAAATTTGTTAAATTCCTAAGTTCTTTTTTATTTAATAATTGAGTAATATCTGCATAATTACATGAATGTTGATTATTTGAAGATTAAGAAACTATACATTCAACAAAGTAGAAATTATATTGAGTATTTCTCTTCAAGCATAAAAAACCCTGGGAAACTCCAGATTCTGCCAAGATCAACCTTACTACATACAGGAACTAGTGCTTGGGCCATATATAACAACTAGTGGTCTAAGAGGGGGTTTGGCGTGAAACCCCTGCCCGGGAGGACACTTGACACCAGCCATGGCAGTCAGATCCTTCCTCCTGGAGTCTGACATAAGATGAGCAGAGTCAATCGTCCGTGGTATAAAAGCAGACAGAAATAGAAGAGCAGAGACACTTGTTTGCAAGAAGAGTGAAGTCACTGCAGTAAAGACAACACCTGCTCCAAGTGGCCTGGTCACTGTATGCACTGTTGGGTCCCCAGAGCTGCTCTGGATCCAAACATCAATGAGCAATGGTCTGATGCTCCATGAGCCCACTGCGGTGTCTTCCTGGACATTCCACTTCTCGCCATAGCCTGCAGTGCCAGGGGAGGACCAAAGATGGTCAACGTCAAATGGCGCCTAGCTTATGAGCCAAGCAGGAAACATGCAGGAAGCACCCGCCATTGTCACCAGTGCTGTTCCAGGCGCTGAGGGTAAATAACATGTGCCATCTTCACAAGACACTTGTAATCTATTAATCAATTAAAATACAACATCCCAAAAGCATCAATAGTACATATGAGCTAAGTGCAGTGGGGGCGCCGGGAGGGATGATTAATGGCTTAGGGGCCAGAGATAGGAGGAAACAAGAATCGGGACAGATGCCACAGAGAATAAGCCATTTGGGCTGGCCTTGAAAATCGCCATAAGGGATTTTACCAGGATGCAAAAAACAAGGGGGTGAGCGGGAGAAACCAATGGTCCAGGGGCAGCAGAACCTGGAGTCGGGGGTGGGGTAAGAGGACAGATCCACGCCTATTTTCAAATCCTTACCCATCACTTATTTCCCATCTGTGAAATGGGGATAATACTAGTACCTACTCATAGATTATTGCAAGGCTTAAGTGAGTTAAAGCATGTAATGTTCTTAGGTCAATGCCTCACCTGTGATTAAACTCGACCACGTCGGCGACATCACCATTTCCACACATGCTGATATGGCCACGCCCAACTCTCCTTCCTTCCTTCCACTTCTGGTAATCCTGGGGACACCTCGGTCTCTGTGTTCTGCCCTCCCGTGTGTGTGTATTTTGGCTTGGCACATGCGGGCCGCTCTCTTGCCCAGCAATGCCGCCTGCACACAGGTGTGTTCTTCTGCTCTGCGAGCAGTACCTTCCCCATGTGAGACACTTCCGAGCCAGGTCCCCAATCAACCTCAGTGGGCCCAAGAGGGACCTTAGAACAGGACTGCTTAATCTTGAGACAGGTGCAAACCCCAACTCTGTCCTTTGCTGTCTCACGCACGTTAAACATTCTGAGCTTTAGTTTTTCTGTTGGTCACATGAAGGTAACAGCACCTACCTCACAGGGCTATTGTAAGGCTTAAATAAAAATAAATAAAAAAGTATGCAGAGCTGTTTTGCCTAATCCCCGACACACGTAAGTCAATAAATTGCTCAATAAATAGTAGCATAAACACACCCCAAAAAACCTTGCAGCATTACACAAATTGTTATGTATTCGTTCATAACTGCAAGAGAATCATAACTTCAATCAGGTTATGAAGGAGATCCTTATTCCTGTTTGGTATTTTCCCAGACAGAAAGAACTCTTCCTTAGACTGGAAGGTACATCCTATACGCCTCTGCCAGGACTCCCCTAAATGGACAGACTCTTTGCAATGAATAAAACAATAGATGAGAAAGGCTCCGCGGACGGTGTCTTCCTGGCATGGCATCGCCCGCCACGAGGGAACTCAGGGAAGAGGGACGTGATCATAGAAAAAAATTGAGGAGTGGGCTGAGGAGGGGCCCCGGCCCCTCTCCCCTCCTCACACCCTCAAGCCCAGTTTCCAGGACCCCCAGTTTGGTCATCTTTCTATCCCAGCTGAACGTATTCCCCAAAAAAGAGCTGAGCAATTCGCTGGTACTAAGACTGGATGGAAAAAACCCACAAAATTCCCAGGAATATTTGCATTTGAGCAGACGGGCAAAGCTAAACTCAAAGGGATTCAGGTCTAATTAGGGAATTGCAGGCCGCAGGAATGCCAGGAAGGAAAGAATGCTGTGTAACCGGGAGAGGTTCCCAGGGCCACTGTAATTAGACCACAGGAGGCCTGTCCCAGGTGTGGCAGTCTGCGGCTGGTCCGGAGCAAAAATGAAAAATGCATTTCTTATTTTTCTGAAAATTTAATTAGAATGTGAAAGAGAAGCCTAACAGCCTTGAAAAAGAATGAGGTGAGGACAGATGAGCTTATATAGAAAGACACAAAGAGTGGAAAAAGCAAGATACAAATCAATATGCCACAGAGAAACAAGCCATAGACGGGCAAAACCGCAGAAAGACACAAGCAAGCTGGGAGCGGTGGCCGCGCCTGAGCACGGGGCCTAGAGGAGCGGAGTCTGGAGTGGAAGAGAAAGCCTCGTTTCTGCTTTTTCATTTATATTCTTTTATTCTTTGGATTTTTTTAATCATATGTATGTATCACTTTTTCAATCTAAAAAATAGGTTAGAAAAGATAGCGTGAGAAAATGCAGTGAGTTATGAAGTCTTTTGACAAAACCAACAGCATGAAATATTATTCTTACAAGACTAATAAGAGACCACAGTTAGCGACAAAACAGGATGCCATGAATTCAAACCCACGGCCCAAACATTCTGCTTGGGTTCCGAATTCAAGTTAAATTCTGTGATGTGAAGTGTTATTAAAGGCGACTGAAGAGCCAGGAAAATTGAAAAGAAAGATCCCAGTGCTCGATCTGGCTTTCTTAACGATACAGTCTTTTATCTCAGAGAGAACATTTCCATACCTATTTCTGAACACCGACAGGGTTTCAGGAAGTTGTGTTCTTCCTCAGTCAAATGCGTCCCGGCCCCATTCCCCCCTGCCTGCCTTCCCTTCTGAGCCTGCAAGCGAGTTCTGCCTCACTCCTCCTAAACAGGGCTTTCCCAGCTGGTTTGGAGCCATGAGTGTCAAGGTGGGGCAAAGTCCAAAGCCGCAGAACGTGTAGTTGTGTAAATATGAATGTTGCAAAGCCACAGACCTGATTGTCATACTCATGACGTCAGAGACCACGCTGAGAATTTCCACTCAGTTCCTCACGTTTCTGCTTTGGGGATTTGGTGATTACATTTGTTGATGAAGAAAAACAAAACAAAAGCCCCACAAGTCCTGAAAATTCGAAAATTTCCCAGTGGAACATTCTATTAAGAAGAAGAGGGGGGAAAAAAACCCCACAAAATTTCACATCTCCACCAACCAGACACCACTGTCAATTCCCAAAGGTGTCGAGAACAGCAGGAAAAAGGACTCCTGGAGAAATTATGCAGAAATGCTCTGCTTCACCAAATTCTACGCAACTAAAATAAAACCGGGAAAAAAAGCTGGCTTTGAAAAGGCACTATTAAGATCCAAAATACCCATATCCTCTAGGCATCATAAAAGTAGTAAATAAATTTGTGAACTAAAAAGGCAACTGAGAACCTAAAAAGGCAACTGACAAACATTTGAAGGCAGATGGATCTATGATATCAGATAGTACATTTCACATTATAGGCAGTTTGCTGGTGAATTTCTTTAAGCATGTTGGCTCAAACATGCCAGTGACATTTGTTCAGATACACATCTAGACAGCCAAATTAACCAAATTAATGCCAACTACTATACTTGGCATTATGGACATAACAGAGAGATTCTCTATCCTTAAGGAATTAGTCTTTTAAGAGAGATGCATATAAATGCATTGCAACAATTAGAGCAACACCACGTAGTGAACAAGATCAAAATGAAAGCCTTTAATTTTTTTTGTAAATTAACATCTCTACAAAGTTTACAATACGTGCTAGGCACAGTGCTTAATGCTTTAAATGCATTTCATTTATCTTTAAATGCATCTTATTTAACTCTCTATGAGATAGATGCTATTGCCTTCCCCATTTCACACATGATAAAACAGAAGCTTAGAAGACTAGGTCACTACCAAGTCCAGAGCCCAGGCTCTTAACCCCCAGAGGAAAGGCTCAGATTTCCTCTGAGTGTTTAATCAGATACATGTAACAATCAGGCATTGAATCTTCCTCCAACCCTCAGTCAGCATCAAAAACAAACTCCCCAAATCTACTAATTTTTCTGTAATCTGTCAGACAGCTCTACATGCAACTGTGCTAAAACCAGGCGCTAAAAACGTCATCTCAGTTGTGTGAGGCCAGCTTGTACCAACAGTCGGTCCTTTCTGTCAGTTTTGACACAGTAAACACAAAACTCCCCAGACTTCCTGGCCAGAAATGAAGGGGAAGCAAGTCACTCTATGCTATCTAACATTGAATTATTCATTTAACATAAGGAGGTTATATACAATTTTATTTCTTTTTCCTTGCTTTACAATGTCCTGTTACTTATACAAGAAAACTACGATCAAATCAAAACATGTTTGCCTCATATAATAAATGTGTTTGGGGAGAGTGGAGTGTAAAACAGAACAATTTCTAAAACGCATTGGGGAAACTAGCTATTGGAAGAAGGTTATAATGAATTATTTTGCAAGGCAGAGAATTCTGCTGTGTGAATTTATTCATAATCCACCCTGTACCAAACACAAGTTTCAGCCAGCTTAGAAAGATACATACAATCCCAGATAAATACATGTTGAAAATAAATAATGGATTCAAGACAAATGGAAAGCAATGGCAAAAAGAGCAGGCAGCAGGAAAACGAGCGGAGGAAATCACGCGGGTCTGCGCGCGGCCTGCTGCCTGCAGCCCCAGCACGCGGGGAAGCACCGTCCGCTGCGCAACTGCAGGCGCCTCTGCAATTGCAGGAAAATCAAGGCCGCAGAACGCCTTGCTGTTTCCGGGATGTTTCCCACACCGGCCCGTGAGGCAGCCTGGATGTGCCGAGCTCCGGTCCCCGCGGCCACTCCGTGCGGCGCTGCGACGTCGTCCTGCACCGCCACAGTGGCTTCCCGACCGTTCCTCACCTACATTGGTGTAGAAGCTTCTGCGCCTCTTGTCCTCTTCCAGCCTCATCCGCGGTGACTCGGGATCACACCGATGCCCACCCGACACCTCCCGGGCCTGTCCTCTGTGCCGCCGGCATCCGCTCGGTTCCCCCCGGCGGCGGGTGCACCCCGCATTCCGCACGCTGCCCTGCCCGGGTCACCAGACCGTCCGGCGCGGGGTCTGAACCCCTCTGCACGCTGGCCCACCCAGCTGCCAAACGCCAGCGCCTCGCACCGGCCCCGCCTTTCAAGACCCTAACATGGTTGAGCCGCGTGGGGCCGGGCATCCGTGCACGTGTTTAAGGACCCCAGGTGTTTCCAACATGCGACCAGAGTGGAACACAGCTGCCCCAGTCCCGGACTGCCATCAGCTGTTCCTTCTGCTCCATGCACTCATTCCGCTCCAGCCAGGCCTGCTTTTCAACCTCTGGGGGCCCCGGTCCGCGCACACCTGCCTTTGCTCGGACCCACCTGGCCTCGCCTCTTTGCCTTTCTCTTGCCTTTGCCTCCCTGCCTGGATTCGGTTCCACCCTCAGCACCGCGGCCACCCTGCCGGTGTCCAAAACTGCCTTGCTCTGCTGGGCTTCCCTCCAAACAACCCCCTGAAACACTACAGTCTGAACTAATCCAAGGGTTCGCCTTCTCCGTGTCTACACGGAGACTTCTGAGCAGAGCATGAAGAAAAAAAAAAAATCAATATTGTTCATGAAAACTAAATTTTTTTTAGCAAGCTAAAAGTGGAGGGGAACTTCCTTCATTTGAAAAATGGAATTTGCAGCAACCATTTTTATACATAAAAATACCAAATGCATCCTTGTTAAATTATTAGAATTAAATATGATCATGCACCACATAACCACATTTCAGTCAAGCACGGACCACATTTACCACGGTGGTCCAATAATATTATAATACCATATTTTTTCTGTACCTTTTCTGTGTT
>NW_012148097.1:2757009-2757819 GCF_000956105.1 Propithecus coquereli | reverse complement strand
AGTCACCCAAAAACATACACGTGAAATTTTTTATTGGCTTTTATTCATAATTGCCAAGAACCTAAGTGTGTCTCAACTGGAGCGTAGACAGATTGGGGTACATGCCTTCAGTGGACTATCACTCAGCAATATAGAGGAATAAACTACTGACGTAAACAAAAGTGTAGATCAATCTCAAATGCAGTCTAAGTTAAAGAAGCCAGGCTCAAAAGGCTGTGTGTTGCATGATCTGATTTTTATGACACTTGGGAAAAGGCAAAACTATAGGGACAGAGCACAAGTCAGTGATTACCGAGGCAGAGATGGGAGGAAGGAGCTACTGACAAGTGAGACGGGGAGATTGGTGGGACTATTCTACGTCCTGCTTGTGGTGGTCGTTACGAAACAGAACACATTTGCCAAAATTCACAGACCTGGACTATAAAAAGAGTGAGTTTCACTACATGTAGATGATACCTTAATTTTCAAAATTTAAAGAAAGAAAAAAGAAACATTATATACTACATGGAAATTAATTCCAAAAAATCTCGTTAATGGAGTTGTTTCAAGGGTAAGCTTGTAACCATTCAAAATTGTTATTTGTATTTCCCATAGTACTACATATTTCTGTGTTTAAACAGTAGATTCAAAATAAACAATGATAATACAGTGATAAGACAAAGAAACAGAACTTAAATTATTTAGATTTCGTCACTCTATGAGATCATTTGGAAATTTTGATCAGTGTTTAAATTTTTAAAACAATAAGAAAAAAATGAGAATTGGAGGCTTTCGTGTTTACTGAATATAAATTTTAGTTAATACATAATA
>NW_012148097.1:2754716-2756844 GCF_000956105.1 Propithecus coquereli | reverse complement strand
TATTCTTCAATTATGACAGAAGATAGATTTAAAAATCCAGCTACACTCTCTTGAACATGAATAATACCATGAAGATCAACGTTGACAGTTATTGACAAACCGGCACAAGTAAGTCTTGAAACCAGGAGTAAACTGGAAAAAGATATCTTTTCAATAAATGATGCTAAGTTTACTGGATATCCACATAGAAAAAGAAAGAAAGAAACTCACTCCTACTTCATACATAAAATCAATTTCAGGTGGACTGAGATCTAAATGTGATAAATAAAACAATACGGATTCTGGAAGGTAATATAGGAGAATATCTTCATGACCTTGGGTTAGTAATCAGTAAGTGTGGAAGAAAACGATTGATTCATTTGACTTCATTAAATTTACATCTGTTCATCTGAAAATACCATTAAGTGAACAAAAAGTGAGCCACTAAAAACTGATAAAGAACTTTCTAAAACCTGAGAAAATGAAGTTGGCAAGAGTGTAGAACAATGGGAGTTCTCGAACATGGCTAGTAAGAGGATAAATTGATAAAAGTACTTCGAAAAACAATCTTGCATTGTCTAATAAACATGGAAATAATACATCCTGTGAGGAGGGGGGACTTCTGGCTGTCACAGGGTAAAGAGGGCAGCAAATCCTCTCCCCAGAAAACAAGTATAAAACTGGACAAAATTATTAAAAACAATAATTTCATGGCTCTGGAAATTTGCCAAAGGTAAACAATAAGTTGAGAGGTATGTAGTCACGAAAAGTTGTTAGAACTTCAGGGAAAGAACAGTAGGAGTCCACAGACTTATTGCTGGGAGTAGCTCCAAAACCCTGCCAATCTGGTCAGCCAAGTGGTTTTATCAGGTAATGAAAAACAGTAGCTTTGCTGCCAACTATTGATGAGTTTAAAACAGGCATAGACACTACAAAGATATATTAATAGATATAAATATACATTTTATATCCTTGAACATCATAGGTTTGAACTATGTGGGTTGAATCCACTTACACATGGACTTTCTTCTGCCTCTAACCACTCCTGAGACAGCAAGACCGACCCCTTCTCTTCCTCGTCCTCAGACTACTCAGCATGAAGACAACAAGGATAAAGACCTTAGTAATGGTCCATTTCCACTTAATGAACAGTAAATATATTTTCAGCTCCTTATTATTTTCTCAATAACATTTTCGTTTCTCTGCTTTCTTTATTGTAAAAATATAGTATATAATACACATAACGTACAAAATATGTGTCAATCGACTGTTTACGTTATCAGTAAGGCTTCTTCTAGTCAACAGTAGACTATTACTAGTGAAGTTTTGGTAGAGTCAGAAGTTATATGGATTTTGAACTGTTCAGGGGGTCAGTTCCCCTAACCCCCACATTGTTCAAGGCAGAACTGTAGTCATTTTCTGCATATATATGACAAGAAAATCACCAAAAAAAGGAGAAAAGGTAATGGATTTATAGTGAAGCAAAGTTGCTATATTTTACTGGAATTACGTCAAGATTAATTTGAAGTAGAATACTTCAATTCAATTACTAGAGTAACCACTAAGAAAATAATTCATAAATTCAATTAAAAAGTCAACAGAAGTGATGTGTATGGGAATGGAGGAATAGGAACCTCCAAAATCCTCTCCTTCATAAAAACCATGAGAACACTAGAAAAGTCAAAATCAACTTTTTCAAAGTTCTGGAAATCAACCAAGAGCTTGAAACAATCTAGAAGCATTTATGCAAAACAAACAAACCGAAAAAACACCTCAGCTGAATCTCAGTAAGAAAAGTGAGCTTTCTGGCCTTTTAACACGCCCTGTTGCCATGCCCTTCTCCTCAGCTCTGTGGCAGCCACGAAAACCAAGAGTCCACAATCACAGTGAGGTCAATCAGCCCAGCAATCACTGGAAGGGTTGGAGCTCTTTCAAAACCATACTCCAGAAAAATTGGTATTATTAGACTTGTCTGGTGGTTTCTGGAACATCCTACTTGTAAGGCTCTTTATTTATTTTCCCTTACTCAGAGATTGCCTGGTGGAACAATCTTTACCCCAGGGCCATTTGTTGAAAAAAAAAAAAAAGGGCGACAATTATTTAATATTGCAGTTGTCTGAGACAATGAAGAGTTAAAAGACAAATACCA
>NW_012148097.1:2744391-2754666 GCF_000956105.1 Propithecus coquereli | reverse complement strand
GTTATCAGTAAGGCTTCTTCTAGTCAACAGTAGACTATTACTAGTGAAGTTTTGGTAGAGTCAGAAGTTATATGGATTTTGAACTGTTCAGGGGGTCAGTTCCCCTAACCCCCACATTGTTCAAGGCAGAACTGTAGTCATTTTCTGCATATATATGACAAGAAAATCACCAAAAAAAGGAGAAAAGGTAATGGATTTATAGTGAAGCAAAGTTGCTATATTTTACTGGAATTAAGTCAAGATTAATTTGAAGTAGAATACTTCAATTCAATTACTAGAGTAACCACTATCAGGAATATGTGTGTATTTATATATGACAGTAATAGCTCAAAAGGAGAAAGAAGAATGAAACTATAGTGAAGCAAAGTTGCTATATTTTACTGGAATTAAGTCAAGATTAATTTGAAGTAGAATACTTCAATTCAATTACTAGAGTAACCACTAAGAAAATAATTCATAAATTCAATTAAAAAGTCAACAGAAGTGATGTGTATGGGAATGGAGGAATAGGAACCTCCAAAATCCTCTCCTTCATAAAAACCATGAGAACACTAGAAAAGTCAAAATCAACTTTTTCAAAGTTCTGGAAATCAACCAAGAGCTTGAAACAATCTAGAAGCATTTATGCAAAACAAACAAACCAAAAAAACACCTCAGCTGAATCTCAGTAAGAAAAGTGAGCTTTCTGGCCTTTTAACACGCCCTGTTGCCATGCCCTTCTCCTCAACTCTGTGGCAGCCACAAAAACCAAGAGTCCACAATCACAGTGAGGTCAATCAGCCCAGCAATCACTGGAAGGGTTGGAGCTCTTTCAAAACCATACTCCAGAAAAATTGGTATTATTAGACTTGTCTGGTGGTTTTCTGGAACATCCTACTTGTAAGGCTCTTTATTTATTTTCCCTTACTCAGAGATTGCCTGGTGGAACAATCTTTACCCCAGGGCCATTTGTTGGAAAAAAAAAAAAAGGTGACAATTATTTAATATTGCAGTTGTCTGAGACAATGAAGAGTTAAAAGACAAATACCAAAATAATATACAAAAAAGGTGAAAAGATAGTAAATGAATTGTTGATGAGGGCTTTGAAAGTCTCCAATAAATTATTAGGAATCTATAAGGAGGGCTGTACTCAGATTCAGGTTTGTGCACATGTTCAGGAAAAACACAAGCAAGCCCTAAGCTATCATCTCTGACTCACTTTGAGGCTCTACAAAACAAGAAGTGAAGGCTAACCCAAAGTTGTCAATTTCCTAGATGAGCACTGAGCCTCTCAGCAAAAATGAGAGACTTACTGGTTTCAGACATTTCAGGAAATCTTTATCCAATCATTAGCTGACAACTAAGCTAACCAAACAGATACTTCAGTGGCCACACATGATAAAGAATACAGGATTTACAGAATTTGTTCAGAGGAGTTACAAAGCAAACAAATAGCAACAACAACAAAAATAACATCAAAATCTGGAGAAGTAGGAGAATTTGTTTTCCAGAGTTACTACATTATATATACATATATTGAAAACCATATATATGGAATGGAGGAATCATATATATGAGACTTAATTATATATAATTTAAAATGTCCAGTTTTCAAAAAAAATTACAAAACATGCAAGAAAACAAGAAAGTATGGTTTATACACATGAAAAACAGGCAATAGAAACTGTCTTTAAGGATGCACTTCAATTGCTTCAAATTATTTGACAAAGCCAATAAACAAATAAAAAAGGAAGCACAGATGTTGGACTTACTAAACAAAGATTTAAAATCAGCTATTTTAAATATGTTCAGAGAACTAAAGGAAACCATGTCTAAAGAACTAAATGAATGTATGAGAATAATACCTCTTGAAATAGAGAAAAACAGTGAAGACGTGGACATTATTAAAAAGAAGCAAATAAAATTCAGAAGTTTAAAAATTCAATAGCTGAAATAAAAAATTCCCTAGAGGGGCCCAACTGCAGATTTGAGCAGGCAGAAGAAAGAAATGTAGAACTCAAAAACAGACCAATTGAAATTATCTACCCTGGGAAACAAAAAGAAAGAAGAATAAAGAAAAGTGAACAGAGACTCAGATTCCTATGGGACACCATCAAGCATACCAACATATGCTCAATGGGAGTCCAAAAGGACAAGGAAAGAGAGAAAGGGCCAGAAATAATATTTAAAAAGCTAATGGTTGAGGGGACCCTTGTGCCTAAGAAGCAGACCACACCCTGTTCACCGGAGCCCACCTTCCAGGCCCTAGCTGCTTCCTGCCTGCCTGGCCCTGACCTCCACCCTCCAAGTTCAGTCAGCTGCCATCTGCATGCTCCCAAGCAGCTGGAGAGTCATTCTATCCACAGGAGTCCAGAGACTGCTGCTGCCAGCAAGTGGGGAGCTTCTTATGGACAGAACATCAGGCTCTCAGCCCCACCAAGGGGCCTCCCATCCTACAGATCCAAGCCAAACAGCAGGTGCCATATTGCTTCTCAACCCTCTAGGTGACTTTGTCTTCCCCAGGGGGCTTCAACTCCTCAGGTTCTAGCTTGTTCATCCCCACACAGACATTTCTCAACTCTGACCCACACTGCAGGAGCCACAGGGGTCCAGTAGGTCCCAGGGTGTTCTGCATGACCCCAGAGGCTGGTCATTTTGGGCAGACAGCCTCCTGGAGAGAGGATCAGAGAAGGGCTAATTGCTGGCTCCCCCCCCCCCAGCTGCAGAGAGAGACCATTGAGCCACCACACGGATGCTCCCACAGGGAGCAGAGCTCAGACATTTCCTTTTGGGGTCCTGCAGTGGACCAAGGGGTGCTCAGACTGGGAGCTCCCTGCCTGCCAGCCCTCCCTGCTGCTGCTTGTCTGGCAGCCCCATCAGAGCAAGACAGACCCCAAGGTGGAGGTACATTGAACCACCTTGGGCACCCTGTGGATGACACAGGACCAGCATCCTTATCCCTGGCATGGTCAGGGATTGATCTCCAGGGCCCAGGAGATGGGCCCACAGACCATATCTCCTATGCCCAGGCCTTGAGTCCCCTACCCAGGAGCACAGAGGGGATATTTGTGATCTAGTCTCAGGAGGTGTGGGTGCCTACAGGGGCAGACCAGGGGGAAAGTGCAGTATGGGTCCTCCCTGCAGTGGTGCTGGTGGGGCACGCACCCCTCATGGGAGAGCCATGCTCCCAGCTCAGGCCAGGATCCTAGAAGTTTCACATCATGATCATGGGAGAGCTTGGCTGTCTTGAGGTCTTGCCTACTGGCAGAGGCCCGGGGAAAACTGAAGAATAGGGCAGGGTTGAAAGGAGCAAGGCCTGCTCTAGACCACTGGATTGCAGGTCTCAGACAGCCCCACCTTCACAAGCAGACATTCTGGTTGAGTGGGGCCACTTCAGCCTCTCCCAGGAAGCTTTGCCCAGAGCCAGGGAATGGACTTTAGACCCCAGGACATCCCTAGCCAACATTTGTAGAGTCTGAGGGAAGGCTCACCCAACCTAACCCCACCCAGCTTCATTCCCCTATCTGCCTCCACTGTGTTAGATAATAAAGGACTCATCTGGAAGTCCCAGGGCCCCACCCACCAACTGGTGCATTAGAATACTTCTCCTGAGGAACTAGAACTAGTCATGGGATCCAAAAACAGCAGTGCAACTTGTTTCTTCCAGAAAATACCACCTACTGAGAGGGAGGTCAATTTGCATGCCCTTTACAACATTTACCAACTCAATCACAGAGGGTGTGGTTAATTCTCACCCACAATCACCACCTACTGACTCAGAGATTAAACTGGGTGTGTCATTGACTAAACAAAAGAAAATCCAAAAGTAAGAAGTGACAGCTGCTCCAGATGAGAAGGAATCAGCAAAAAAACTCTGGAAGTATGAAGGATAAGAACAAAAGGTCACCCCCAAAAGGGAACACCAGCTCCCTAGCAATGGATACCAACCAAAAGCAGAATATTGAAGTGACAGATGAACAATTTGAAACATGGATTGTAAGGAAGATTAATGAAATATAAGATAAAATAGAAACCCAACACAAAGAAACTCCAAAAACAATGCAGAAAATGCATGAAAAATTCACTGAAGAAATTGAATTATTAAAGAAAAATCAAACAAAACTTCTGGAAATGAAAAACTCATTCAAGGAACTACAAAACACAGTGGAAAGCCTAAGAACAGGTTATATCAGGCAGAAGAAAGAATCTGAGCTTGAAGACAACCTCTTTCAACTAAAAAAGTCAGTCACAGAAACAGAGCAGAAAAATAAGAGGAATGAGCAGAGCCTACAAGATATATCGGATTATGTAAAGAATCATAGGCATCCCAGAGGGTGAAGAAGAAAATACATAAACGTTGGATAATTTATTTAGGGGAATAATTGAGGAAAATTTCCCTGGCCTTGCTAGAAATCTACATATCTAGATACAAGAAGCTCCTGGGAGATTCATTACAAAGATAAATACACCACAACACACAGTCATCACACTGGCCGAAATAAACATGAAAGAAATGGTCCCATGAGCCATAAGGTGAAAGCAGCAGATAACTTACAAAGGAAAACCAATCAGACTAATGGCAGATTTCTCAACTAAGACCTTATAAAACAGAAGGGATTAGGGTTCTATTCTCAGTCTTCTGAAATAGAATAATGCTGAGCCTAGAATTCTGTATCTTGTAAAACTAAGTTTTGCATATGAGGGGGAAATAAAGTCTTTCTCAGACAAACAAACAGTGAGGGAATTTGTCAAGACGAGACCTTCACTGCAGGAAGTATTCATAGCTGCATTATTCATGAACCAGCACAATAAACACTAACCAGTGAAAAATCACCCAAAAGCTAAAGATCAAAGGGCAGATACCACAATGGCTCAAGAGATAAAACAAAGGAACAAAGTTCTACTCAACAGGATGAACAGAATTCCACCCCACTTAGCAATTCTTTCAATAAATGTGAATGGTTTGAACTGCCCACTAAAGAGACACAGGCTGGCTGAATGGATAAATATACACAAGCCAAGTATCTGCTGTCTTCGGAAAATACATCTACCCGCAAGGACTCATTCAGACTCAAGGTGAAAGGGTGGAAAACAATATTACATGCTAATGGAAACCAAAAGAAAGCTAGAGTAATAGTTCTTATATCAAATAACTTAGTCTTCAAATCAACAAAAATAGTGAAAGACTAAGATGGTCATTATATAACTGTAAAAGGAACAACTCAACAAGGAGACATAACAATTCTAAATAATTACGCACACAACACAGGTGCACCCAGATTCATAAAGCAAATCCTACTTGGTCTAAACAAAATGATAAACAGCAGCACCGTAATAGCCAGGAACTTCAACACTCCTTTGACAGAATAGGATAGATCCTCCAAACAAAACTAACAAAGAAACAATGGAACTAAACAGAACTCTAGAACAAATGGGCCTAACAGACATTCACAGAACATTCTACTCCAAAACTACTGAATATACATTCTTCTCATCACTTCATGGAACATGCTCTAATATTGACTACATCCTAGGCCCCAAAACATGTCTGAACAAGTTCTAAACAATAGAAATTATACAATGTATCTTCTCAGACCACAGTGGAATAAAATTAGAAATCAACAACAATAGAAACACTCATCTATACACAAAATCATCGAAACTAAACAACCTACTGCTGAATGATACTCAGGTCAAAAATAAAATTAAGATGAAAATCAAAAAATTCTTTTAACTTAATGATAAAGGGGACACAAGTTATCAAAAAATCTGTGGGACACAGCTAAAGCAGTCCTGAGAGGAAAATTCAGAGCCATAAATGCCCACATCCAAAAGACAGAGAGATCACAAATCAACAATCTAATGAATCAACTCAAAGAACTGGAAAAGGAACAGCAAATCAGTCCAAAACCCAGCAGAAGAAAAGAAATAACCAATTTCAAAGCAAAATTAAATGAAATAGATAACAAAAGAACTATATGGAAGATTAATGAACCAAAAAGTTGGTTCTTTGAAAAGATCAACAAAATTGACGTGCCTCTCACTAGATTAACCAGAAGCAAAAAAGAAAGGGCTCTAATAAGCTAAATTAGGAATGAAAAAGGAGAAATTATAACTATTAATAATTCCATGGAAATACAAAATATCCCCTCTGGATACTAAAAAAATCTCTATGTACATAAACTTGAAAACATGGAGAAAATGGACAAATTCTTAGAAACAAACAACCTGCCTAGGCTCAATCAGGAAGAAATAGAATTCCTGAACAGACCAATATCAAGCATCAAAATTGAAGCAGTAATAAAAAGCCTTCCAAAAAAAAAAAAATTCTGAGACCAGATGGTTTCACACCTGAAGTCTGCCAGACCTGTAAAGAAGAACTGTTGCCTATCCTGCAGAAATTATTCCACAACATCAAGAAGGATGGAATCCTCCCCAACATGTTTTATGAAGTCAATATAACACTGATACCAAAGCCAGGAAAGGACTCAACAAAAAAAGAAAACTACAGGCCAATATCCCTTATGAATATAGATGCAAAAATTCTCAATAAAATCCTAGCAAATCAAATTCAGCTGCTCATCAGAAAAAATAATCCATCACGACCAAGTGGGCTTCATCCCAGAGATGCAGGGATGGTTCAAATACACAAATCTAAAAATGTAATTCACCACATAAACAGAAGTAAAAACAAAGACCATATGATCGTCTCAATAGACACAGAAAGCATTCAGCAAAATTTAACACCCTTTAGAACACTTAACAAAATAAGCATAAACAGGACTTACCTCAAAATGATAATGGCCAACATCATACTGAATAGGGAAAAATCGAAAACATTCCCCCTTAGAACTGGAACCAGACAAGGTTGCCCTCTATCACCATTTCTATTCAACATAGTGCTGGAAGTCCTAACCAGAGCAATCAGACAACAGAAGGAAATGAAGGGCATCCAAATGGGGCCAGAAGAGGTCAAACTATCACTCTTTGATGACAGTATGATCTTATAACTAGAAAACCCTGAAGATTCTGCCAAGAGACTACTGTAATTGATAAATAAGTTAAGTAAAGTCTCAGGTTACAAAATCAATGTACAGAAATCAGTAGCATTCATATATGCCAACAGCAGTCAAACTGAGAACCAAATTGAATACTCAATAGCTTTCACAATAGCAACAAAGACAATAAAATACTTAGGAATATATTAATTAAGGAGGTGAAAGACCTCTACAGAAAGAACTATGAAACATTGAGGAAGGAAATAGCAGAGGATGCAAACAGATGGAAAACCATACCACGCTCATGGATCAGCAGAATCAACATTGTTAAAATGTCTATACTACCCAAAGTAATCTACATTTTCAATGTAATCCCTATTAAAATGCCAACATCATTTTTCACAGATATAAAAAAAATAATTCTACACTTCGTATGGAACCGGAGAGGACCTCGTATAGATAAAGCACCCTTGAGCAAAAGGAACAAACTGGGAGGCATCAATTTACCAGACTTCAAGATATACTACAAGGCTACAGTAACTAAACCAGCATGGTACTGGCACAAGAACAGACACATAGACCAATGGAACAGGACTGAGAACCCAGATATAAAACTATCCTCATATGGCCATCTAATCTTTGACAAAGCAGACAAAAACATACACTGGGAAAAGAATATCTATTTAATAGATGGTGCTGGGAAAATTGGATAGCCACATGTAAAAGACTGAAACAGGATCCATACCTCTCACCACTCACAAAAATTACTTTGTCATGGATAACAGACTTAAACATAAGGCATGAAACCAAAAGAATTCTAGAAGAAAATGCTGGAAAACTCTTATAGACATCAGCTTAGGCAAAGAAATTATAAATAAAACCCCAAAAGCAATCACAGCAACAACAAAAATAAATAAATGGGACCCGATCAAATTAAAAATCTTCTGCACAGCCAAGGAAACTATCACTTGAGCAAACAGACAACCTACAGAATGGGAGAAAATATTCACATGCTACACATCCAATAAAGGGCTGATAACTAGAATCTATATAGAACTCAGGAAAATCAGCAAGAAAAAATCAAACAACCCCATTAAAAAGTGGGCAAAGGACATGAACATACTTTTCAAAAGAAGATAGACTAATGGCCAATAAACATGAAAAAATGCTCAACATTCTAATCATCAGGGAAATGCAAATCAAAACCACAATGAGATAGCACTTAACTCCAGTGAGAAAGACTTTTATCAAAAAGTCCCAAAACAACAAATGTTGGCATGGATGCAGAGAGATAGGAACTCTCTTACACTGCTGGTGGGACTGCAAATTAGTACAACCTCTATGGAAAGCAATATGGAGATACCTCAAAGAATTTGAAGGAGAATGGTAGTTCTACTACCAATTTGATCCAGCAATTCCACTACTGGGTATGTACCCAAAGGAAAAAAGGACATTCTACAGAAAAGACAGCTGCACTCGAATGTTTATAGCAGCACAATTCACAATTGCAAAGATGTGGAAACAACCCAAGTGCCCATCAATACGTGAGTGGATTAATAAAATATGATCTATGTATACCATGGAGTACCACTCATCTATAAAAAACAATGGTGAACTAATACCTCTTGTATTATCCTGGATGGAGCTGGAGCCCAATCTTCAAAGAGAAATATCACAAGAATGGAAAAACAAGCACGACATGTACTCACCGTTAAATTGGCACTAACTGATCAACACTTATGTACACATATGGAAGTAACAGTCATCAGGTGTCGGGGAGGTGGGGGAGGACAAGGGATGGGTCAATTCACAACTAATGGGTGCAGTGCACACTTCCTGGGGGATGGGCATATTTGTGGCTGTGACTCGAGTGGTGCAAAGGCAGTATATGTAACCAAAATTTTTGTATCCCTGTAACATTCTGAAATTTATTTTAAAAACTTTTAAAAAGAAATTAAAAAAAAAGTTGAAAACTACCCAAATTTGATGAAAAACATTAGTACACATCCATAAAGCTCAACATATACAAAGTAAGATAAACTAAAGATATCCATACCTAGACACATAATAAACAAATTTCTGAAAGACAAAGACAAGGAGACAGTCTTGCAAAGAGCTAGAGAGAAGTGATTAATCACGTTTAAGACACCCCCTATGAGATTAACACTTGATTTCTCATTAGAAACCATGGAAAACAGAAATCAGTAGAATAACATATTCAAAGTGCTAAAGAAAGAAAAAATACTGTCAACTAAGAATTCTATATCCAGAAAAACTATCTTGAAGGAGAAATTAAAACATTGCAAGATAAACAAAAACTGAGTGACTTCATTACCAGCTGATCTACCCAACAGAAAATTTGTCCTGAAATGAAAGGAGACTAGACAGTAACTTTAATCTATATAAAGAAATAAAGAACACTAGTAAAGGTAATTGCATAGGTAAACATAAAAGACAGCATAAACATATTTTTGTTTTTAATTCTTTCTCTCATCTTATTTAAAAGACAATTGTATAATGCAGTAATTATAAATTTGTGTTCATGGGCATATACTGTATAAAGAAGTAATTGTAGGACAATAACAGCAAAAATGAGGTGGGAGGGAATGGAGCTATGTAGGAGCAAAGCTTTTTACACTACTGAGCTTCAATATATATTAATCCAAACTAGACTGATATAAATCAAGATGTCAATTGTGATGCCAAGTCAGCAATTTAAAAAATAGGTCAAAAAATATAGTCAAATAAATGACATGGAAATTAAAATAGTAGACTATAATACTTCTATTTAACACAAAAGAAAGTAGTAATAGAGGAATAGAGGAACAAAAAAGACATAAGACATATAGAAAACAAATAACAAAATGGCAGATGTAAATCCTGCCTAATCAGTAACTGCATAAAATATAAATTGATTAAATGCCCAAATCAAAAGGCAGAGATTGGCAGTATGGATTTTTTGAAAAATGGTCTAACCATATGTTGTCTACAAGAGACATGCTTTAGAATCAAAGGCACAAATAGGCTGAAAGTAAAGGGATGGAAAATATCAATAAGTCATTAGCAAAAAAAAATAAAGTGAGGAATGTACATAAGAAAAAGAAAAAGGAAAATATATACCATGCAAACAATAACCAAAAGAGAGATGGAATGGCTATTCTAATATCACACAAAATGGACTTTAAGACAAAAAGTTAGTAGGATACAAAGAAAGGGCATTCTGTAACATAAAGGAGTCAATCCATGAAGAAGATATAATAATTATAAATATATGTATGTATTACAACAGAACCTCAAA
>NW_012148097.1:2741420-2743705 GCF_000956105.1 Propithecus coquereli | reverse complement strand
AGAAGACTCAATTACTAAAATCAGAAATGATTTTATAATTCATTCAGAAATGACTTCAGTAATTCAAAAGAGGGAACATTATTACTAATTTTACAGAAATACAAATAATTTAAGAGAATTTTATGAACAATTGTACACCAGTAAATTAGATAAAATAGATGAAAAGGGAAAATTCCAAAAAAGACACAAACTTCCAAAACTGACTCAGGAAGGAGCAGAAAATCTGAATAAGCTCATAGTTTCTTTAATAAATGGTATTTGGAAAACTGGATATTCACTTGCAGAGAAAGAAATTAGGCCCTCGTTTCATACCGCATACCAAAATTAACTCGCAATGGATTAAAGACTTAAACCTAAGATGTGAAACTGTAAAACTACTAAAAAAAATACAAGGGGCTGGGTGTGGTGGCTCAAGCCTATAATCCTAGCACTCTGGGAGGCCAAGGGGAGAGGATTGCTTGAGGTCAGGAGTTCAGACCAGCCTGAGAAAGAACAAGACTCTGTCTCTACCAAAAATAGGAAAAATTACCTTGGGCATGGCAATGTGTGCCTGTAGTCCCAGCTACACAGGAGGCTGAGGCACGAGGGTCACTTGGGCCCAGGAGTTTGAGGTTGCAGTGAGCTTTGATAACACCATTGCACTCTACCTGGGGTGACAGAGTGAGACTCTGTCTCAAAAAAAAAAAAGAAAAGAAAAAGAAAACACAAGGGAAAAGCTCCATGACATTGGCCTGGGCAATGATTTTTCAGATATGACCCTAAAAGCACAAGCAACAAAAGCAAAAATAGACAAATGGGATTACATCAAATTGAAAATTTCTATACAGGAAAGGAAATAATCAATACTGTGAAGAGACGACCTACAGAATGGGAGGAAATATTTGCAAATCGTACATCTGATGAAGGGTTAATGTCCAAAATGTATAAGAAACTCAAACAACTCAATAGTAAAAAACAAATAACTTGTTCAAAAAATGGGCAAAGGACCTAAATAGCCATTTTTCAGGAGAAAATATACAAATGGCCGATGAGTATATGAAAAAAACTTCAATATCATTAATCACCAGAGAAATGCAAATTAAGAACACAATGAGATATCATCTCACACCTATTAGAAAGACTATCATCAAAAAGACAAAAGATAACAAGGGTTGGTGAGGATGTGGATAAAAGAGAGCACTTGCACACCATTTTGGGGAATGTAAATTAGTAAAGTCATTACGGGAAATGGTATGGAGGATTCTTAAAAAATTAAAACTAGAACTACTATTAATATGTGATTCAGCAATCCCACTTCTGAGTATATATCCAAAGGAGATGAAATTGGCATGTTGAAGAGATACCTGCCCTCCATGTTCATTGCAGCATTATGCACAATAGCCAACATACGGAAACAACCCAAGTGTCCATCAACAGCTAAATGGATAAAGAAAATGCGGGATATGTACATATATATATATAATGGATTTCTATTCAGCCTTTAAAAATAAGGAAATCCTGTCATTTACAACATGAATGAATCTGGAAGACAAAACGTTAAGTGAAATAAGCCAGGCGTGGAAAGACAAATACTATGTGATCTCACTTATATGTGGAATCTATAAAATTGAATTCTCAGAAGTAGAGAGTAGAATGGTGGTTACCCAGGACTGAGGGGTTGGGAAGGTGGGGAGATGACACAAAATCTCAGTTAGATTGAAGGAATAAGTTCAGGAGATCTATTGTACAACACGGTGGCTGTAGTAAACAGCATTGTAGTATATTCTTGAAAATTGCTGAGAGTAGATTTGAAGTGTTCTCACCACAAAAAAACGGCAACTATATGAGGTATTGCATATGTTAATTAGCTTCACTGAGCCATTCCACAAGGCATACATATTTCAAAATATCATGTTGTACACAACAAATACATATAATTTTTATCTGTCAATTTAAAAAAAATACAGCTGGCTTTTTTGATAGAAATTGACAGGCTTAATCTACAATTCATATAGAAATTTAAAGAACCCATAATACAACGAATTTGAAAAGAAAAAATTTTTGAAAAGTTGGAGTACTTACACGGATTGACTTGAAAGCTAACTCTGTAACTACGATAATCAGGACAGTGTAATACATGTGTAAGAACAGAGATACAGAATAACAGAGCACAGAAATAAAACCTTCGATGGACTTTTTACAACGTTGCCAAGGCAATTCAACAATGGGAAAAGTATAATTTTTTCATGCTTCCTGTTTCCATAGTTCTTTCGTGCTTCCCTGACAACTGAATGTCCATATTTCAC
>NW_012148097.1:2738864-2740305 GCF_000956105.1 Propithecus coquereli | reverse complement strand
AGGAAAACAAATCCAAAGGTTCCCAGGGCTGGGCACAGGGATAGGGCAGGGTGAACTACCAAGTAGGGCAATAGAAGTGAATTTTATGAGCGGCAGAACTGTTCAGAATCACAACGTAGGGGTGGATACATCATGACTCTATCCATTTGTCAAAACCCATAAAACTGTACACCACAAGAGTGATTTTTACTCTATGTAAATTTTAAAAGAAATCAACCATAATATGGGAGAAACCCAAAAAGGAATACAAATTGTAATAAATGAACTTAAGTATATTACAAATGAATAAAATAACACACTGAAGGGAGTGGGGAAGAAAAGAACCAAACTTAGTTACTCTGGGAAACAGCATTTTGAATGCATACCATAAGGCTAAAATAAAAAGAATTGCGCAAATGCTGTGTTCTAGTTAATAAATTAGTTTCTCACAGGGGCACAGGTTAGCAATTCTGACATTGTTTTATATGAATACTGGGGTTGAACAAGTAAGTAAATATATTTTAATTAGTAAGAGCCAGGTCTCTCAGTGTTAGAAAAAGATATGTAACCTAAACATCTGTATCCCCATAATATGCTGAAATAAAAGAAAAAAAAAAAGAAAAAGATGTTAGACACAAGGAAAGGAGAAGGTTAGAATAAGCTCTGGAGTGTGAACTGGAGTCAGAAGTATCACTATGAACTTACGTTTTTGAACAAAGGTGTTTGTGTTTGCAGGGGTGAGTACACAGACACATATTTCCAAGATTTGTCCTACTAAGAGGACATAGAAGTAATGGCACCCAGAGAGCAATGAGCACATTTAGTGCCTGATCTTGCTTCCTAAATACCAGTCTTTAACAAAAAGGAACCAGGGCTTCTGTGCGAAGGGGTTGATTCCAGCGTGGGAATAGAGAAAACACAAGATGAGCCTGAAGCATCTTTCAGTGCCAAAAAGTATGGAAGTGCTCACAAGGGTGAAGGCATGTTGAAAGGACACAGGAGCCAACTTGCACGAGTCCCAATGGCCAAAACTGGAGTAAACTGAGCAATAAAATAAATAATGATGTTACTGGATTTTAACCCAGAGATTAAAATAAATATCCATGAGTCTATATTGATATCAATAAACAAGTGAATAAACATAGACCAGGCATGGTGGCTCACTCCTGTACTTCCAGCATTTTGGTCGGCTGAAGTGGGAGGATTCCTTAAGGCCAGAAGTTCAAGACCAGCCTGGGAAATGTATTGAGACCCCACCTCTACAAAAAGTTTTTTAAAAATAGCTGGATGTGTAGCTGGTTCCTATAGTCCTAGCTACTCAGAAGGCAGAGGCAGGAGGATCACTTGAGCCAACAAAGGAGTTTGAGGCTGCAGTGAGCTGTGATCTCACCACTACACTCCAGCCTGGGCAACAGAGCAAGACCCTGCCTGAAAAATAAATAAATGAATAAATAAATAAACC
>NW_012148097.1:2718317-2737984 GCF_000956105.1 Propithecus coquereli | reverse complement strand
TTTTTACAGGGAAGTCTACCAATGACTGCTAAAATTAGTGGGCAAATGCTTTACAAGGAAAAGAATATTTGCATATTCTCTAAGCGTCTTCCCCAAGACATCCATTAACCACAATGGGGAAAACAGTTGAGAAATCCATCACACACAACCTTAACCAAATGAGCAATATAAATAAGATATGTTGATATTATGTAACCCCTGATACAACACACTGAGAACACATCACTTCTGTGATATTCTTGCCAAAAAATGAATAGGTTCAATGTAAGCATGAGAAAATACCAGAAAATCCAAATTTAGGCAAATTCTACAAAATAGCCAGTACTCTTCAAAAGTGTCAAGGTCATGAAAGACAAAGACAAACTAAGGAATGTTCAGATATTGGAAGAGACTAAGGAGACATGACCACACAATGCCATTGCAGGACCCCAGAATGCATCTCAGAACATAAAAACGGCATTGGTGGAAAAAATTAAAACTGCGCTGAAATACCACCACACATCCACTGGAATAGCTAAAATCCAAAAGACTGACAATACTAAGTGTTGGAGAGGATATGGAGAAAATGCAATCCTCATACGTTTTTGTGGGAAAGTAAAATGGTACAGCTATTGACACGGCCACTTGCCGATAGCGGAAAAAGACAGTTTCCCTATTGAAGAACACTGTGGCAGCTTCCTGGAAAGTTAAACACGCTTAACACACAACTCAGCAATTCCACTCCTAAGTATCTACCCAAGAGGAATAAAAACATGTCCACATTAAGTCTCACACATGAAGGTAGCATCCTTATGTATAATGGCCTCAAACTGGAAACAACCCAAATGTCAGCTGGAAGTGGACAAGCAAAATGTGGTATATTCATGCGACCGAGACGACTCCAACAGTAAAAAGAGAGAAACTACATGCTACAGCATGGATGAGCTTCGGAAACATTATGCTATAATTCCGTTTATATAAAATGTCCATAGAAGGCAAATCTATACAGACAGAAAGCCGATTGGCAGTTGCCAGGGAATCACACTGGCTCTACCTTCAAAATGTGTTCTACATTCTGCCATTTCTCGTCACCTCTGCCACCACTGCCCTGGTCCAAGCGCCCAGCATCTCCCACCTGTGTTCCTGCAGGAGTCTCCAGATGGGTCTTTCTGCTCTGCCCTTGGTCTGTTCTCAGCACAGCTCAACCCTAAGCCAGAGCGTCTCACTGCTCTCCTGGGATTTGCCAGTGGTTCCCATTTCATTCAGGGTAAAACCCAAAGTCCTTACGAATCTCCCGTGATGAGTGGTGGTCCACTCACTCTGGCCTCTTTGCATTCCTCAACCAGGCCAGGCACACTTCTGCCCTGGGCCTGTGCTCCAGCCCTCCCCTCCACCTGCCATGCTCTTTCCGGGCTCTGCAAGCTCCTTCAAATCTTTGCTCAAATTCCACCTTCTCAGTGAGGACTTACCCCGATGTGTCTGTTTAATACTGCAACCTGCTCCCCCCATCCCAGAACTCCTGATCTATCGACTTCTTTCTCTTTGTTCTCTAACACTACCTTCCAATACACTAGATAACTTACTCCTTACATTTATTGTTTATTGTCTTAATTCTCCCCTTGGTCTACCTTGTTCATCAGCGTGTCCCCAAATACCTAGAACAGTGCTTGGCACGTAGTGTAAGAGCCAAAAAATATTTGTTGAAATGAATGAATAATGAGATTAAGACAAGTAACTAGAGTGCGGTTGTGTTATACTTCCAGTTAAGAGCCATTTGTTCTGACAGCCATCTGAGTTGGTTCAGATCCTTTGCACAGAAAACTAGAATTCTAGAATTCTAGCCAGGAAATAACTGCATGCACTCAGGGCCACTGCTAACCCATGAAGTGCCTTTGTATGTATCAGAAAGGATGCCCCTTCCTCCCGGCAGATGCAACCCTGAGCCAAGGAGAAGGCTTGGCAATTGGATTTTGTCACCCTAAACTCCCTGGCTGAATGACATCATTGTGCAGTGCACAATCCGCCCAATTGCGCATGGTGACCCTGCATCCACACACGGACTTTTAGAATCAGTAGGTGCCAAAAGCTCTCCGTCCTCTGCCACAGCTATGGCTGGGGCACCCTGTACAAACTTTCTGCTCCCTGGTGTTTGGCCCCTGTGGGCTAACCCTGCGCCCTCTCCCAAGCCTGCTCGCTCAGACCTGCTCTGGCACCATGGCAGACCCTTTGCCCTGGAGTTGGTCGTTCCTCCCTGCTCGCTCTTTTTTTTTTCTTTTTTTTAACATTAAGATTTTTTTGTTTTTTTAATTTCAGAATGCTACGTGGGTACAAACAGTTTGGTTACATATATTGCCTTTGCACCACCCAAGTCAGAACTACAAGCATGCCCATCCCCCAGACAGTGTGTACCGCAACCATTAGGTGTGTATATTCCCATCCCCTCCTCCCCCTCCCATCTGCCGGACACCCGATGAATGTTACTTTTATATAAGTGTTGATCAATTAGTAGCAATTTAATGGTGAGTACATGTGATGTTTGTTTTTCCGTTCATGTGATACTTTACTTAGAAGAATGGGCTCCAGCTCCATCCAGGAAGATAGAAGAGGTATTAGTTCACCACTGTTTTTTGTGGCTGAGTAGTAAAGTACTCCATGGTATACACATACCACATTTTATAAATTCACTCATGTATTGATGGGCACTTGGGTTGTTTCCACATCTTTGCAATTGTGAATTGTGCTGCTATAAACATTCGAGTGAAGATGTCTTTTTTATAGAATGTCCTTTTTTCCTTTGGGTAAATACCCAGTAGTGGAATTGCTGGATCAAATTGGTAGTAGAACTACCATTTCTCCTTTGATTCTTTGAGGTATCTCCATATTGCTTTCCATAGAGGTGGTGCTAATTTGCAGTCCCATCAGCAGTGTAAAAGTGTTCCTATCTCTCCGCATCCATGCCAACATTTGTTGTTTTGGGACTTTTTGATAAAGGCCATTCTCACTGGAGTTAAGTGATATCTCATTGTGGTTTTGATTTGCATTTCCCTGATGATTAGAGATGTTGAGCATTTTTTCATATGTTTTTTGGCCATTAGTCTGTCTTTTGAAAAGTTTCTGTTCATGTCCTTTGCCCACTTTCCGATGGGGTTGTTTAATTTTATCGTGTTAATTTTGCTGAGTTCTATACAGATTCTAGTTATCAGCCCTTTATTGGATGTGTAGCACGTGAATATTTTCTCCCATTCTGTAGGTTGTCTGCTCAAGGGATAGTTTCCTTGGCTGTGCAGAAGGTTTTTAATTTGATCAGGTCCCATTTATTTATTTTTGTTGTTGCTGTGATTGCTTTTGGGGTCTTCTTCATAAATTCTTCGCCTAGGCTGATATCTATAAGAGTTTTTCCAACATTTTCTTCTAGAATTCTTACAGTTTCATGCCTTAGGTTTAAGTCTGTGATTTTTGCTGCTCACTCTTTTTGTTTGCAAATCCTTGCCCTGACACTGTCTCGGAATTCCTCTTGCTCTATTCTACGCAGTAACGGCCCCCCTCTCCCTTCTTCCACACTAACCTTCCTTCCCAAAACCCAGTCTAAGCCCAGCCCTGGGCTTCCTGCTTGCCTTGGAGGGATATCCACACGGCACTAAATTCCCCACAACCCTCTCTCCCCCACATCTCCCAGCTGTGCTCCAGAACTCTCAGGGCGCCCCCAAGAGCTGTGTGCAGTTGGAGGGAGGGAGAGGAGAGCCCTGGGGCCAGGGCACAGAGTCCCTCAGCCCTGCGTCAACAGAAGCGCCTCTGCTCACAACAGCATTTATAGCTTCAAGTATAATTTTTCCTAGAAAAAATTTATACGTGTAAACATCAGAATGTAAATATTCTATGCCTTCGGGATAGATAGAAATTTTAACTTGGAAAAAACTTTAAGTAATAGTCATCTCCCACTTAAAAGAATTTTAATAGAGAGCCTATAGAATGTTTGACTTTCAGTAATGGAATTACCCGGTGAGCCCTTCCGGATTAAAGGCTGCAAAACGTGTGCCCGTGGTGACTTGCCATCTTGTATTACAAACCAGATCAAAGTTCAGGCGAACCTACCACAGAAAATGACTTTGATTCTAAATACTTGATCCGTAGCTGTTCTTTCCGAAAGTAATTATACAGCAGAGCCAGAACTTTTTGTAATCTAAGTATTCTCTTCCTAATTTATCTGTCCTGGAAGTTCCCATCTTGTTACGTTCGATGGAGCACGACCATATTTATGTGGGACCCAACATGTGAATGATGAACGTGACTTATTGTGGGTCATATTCCTACTTGTCCATGGGGGCAGGATAGCCAGCTTGCCAGACCCTAAGGAAGAGATGGGGCTGGAGGAGCAGAGAATGGGAATTACAGGAGCCTCTAAAAATGACATTCTGCCTCAACACTAAGAAAACAAACAACTGGATTCAAAAATGGGCACAGGACTAGAATAGGCATTTCTCCAAAGAAGATAAACAAATGGCCAATAAGTACATGAAAAGGTGTTCAGCATCACTAATCATTAGGGAAATGCAAATCAAAAGCACCGTGAGATGCCACCTCATACCCATCAGGATGGCTATCACTAAAAACCAGAAAATAAGCCTTGGCAAGGATGCAGAGAAGTTGGAACCCTTGTACACTGTTGATGGCACCGTAAAATGGTGCAGCCGCTGTGGAAAATGGCATGGCAGGTCCTCAAAATTTAGAAATAGAATTACCATATAATCCAGCAATTCCACTTCTGGATATACACCCAAAAGAATTGAAAGCAAGATCTCAAAGATATCTGTACACCTAAGTTCATAAAAGCATTATTCACAATAGCTAAAACATGGGGAGAAAACATATGTTCACTAGAATAGACAAGCGAAATGTAGTATACACATACAATGATATATTTTTCAGCCTTAAAAAGGAAGGAAATTCAGACACATGCTACACAATGGATGAACCTTGAGGACATTATGCTCAGTGAAGTAAACCAGTCACAAAAGGACAAATATAATTCTACTTGTATGAGACACCCAGAACAGGCAAATTCATAGAGACAGAAATAAGAATATTGTTTGCCAGGAGCTACGGACAGGGAAGAATGAAGAGCTAGTATTTAACAAGTATAAAGTTTTTACAAGATGAAAAGAGTTCTGGAGGTGCACGGTGGTGATTATTGCACAATGATGGGAATATAATTAGTGTCACTAAACTGTACACTTAAACATGGTTAATATGGTAAATTTTCTGGTATGTGCATTTTACCGCCATTTTAAAAACGAAAAAAACTATGACCTCTGAACTTAAAAGGGAAGGCAGCCGTGGCCTGGGAGAAAAGACAGGTGAGCTCATGGCATTTTGACCCAAGCTTCAATGAGAAGCAGGTATTTTCAAAACCTGGGCTACAGCGTCATCAAAGATACAAAGAAATGCAAGGCTGGCAGCAGTGGACACTGGAGTGAATTTCTGTAGGGTAGTGTGGGGGAATAAATGAAAAGCTTGTATCTGTGCAACAATTCCATTTCTAAGCATTTCTCCCTAAGAAATAATCATAGATGTCCACGAGACGTATCTATGAGGGTGAACACCTGCTTACAATGTCAAACAATTGGAAACAAATGTACAAAAGTGGGGCATGGTGAAATAAATAAAAGCGTTACACTGCCACCATACAATTAGGAAGAACTACATTGTCAAAGAATATGTAGGGGCCTGAGAAAATGTTCTCAACATATTACTAAATGTTTAGAAAGCAAGTTACAGAACAGCGGGTCCAGAATCCGCACCTGCTGTAGATGTCACATATGTGTACATACGTAAACACAGGGAGTTATTAATACAGGTGATTTCAGCGTCGTCTTTCTATGTTTCTTTACTTTCCAAATTTTCCATACTGTACAGATATTATTTATGTGATCAGAAATAAAAATACTGTCTAAATATTTTTAAGTTAAATCGGAGACTCCTCAATTTCCAACTGAAGAACAGCGGGCCTAGGCAAGGTTGAAATTTTTTCTTCACAAGTGTCACCATAAAGGGGTGCAAAAATGCCACTTTTTTATTGTCCTCAGCCAGGCTTTAGTGTCAAACATCAGACTGTAAGAGGGAGTTTAAAACGTTTAAGAGAATAAATTTTGCAATCACTTCAGAAGCACCCATTTGCATGCAAGCCATTGGTATGCTAATTTCCAATCATTCCCCTCTTATTCATTAAAACCAGCCACCAAGGTTCCCGCCAACCAGGAACTCAGGGTGGGGGTGGGGAGCGGGAGAGTAGGCGGAAGGACCCGAAGGGCCTCGGCGCCTGGAAATAGGCTCCCTTTCCTTTACGATTCTGTATAGTTCGGATCTGCCATTTGGATGCGCATTGTCCCTATTCCATCGTCCGAGTACGGTCGTGCTTCACCTTCTACGCTCTAAACTGGTCTGTTTGCATTAGCGCCCATTTGTGCTTCTGCTGGGAATTTGTATTTTTATCCGTCGCGGCATTCACGTGGCTTGGACCTGTGCGCTCCGCTAAGGAAAGGCAGCACTGTGACCCGAGAGAGGCGCCCGGGGGAAGAGAGCGGACCCCGCGCGGAGTCCGCCCCGCGCTCCCCACTGGCGAGCCGGGCTCAGGGACCCAGCACCGACACACACCGCCAGGCACCGCCCGCTGCCACCGGCGCGGGGACATCGGAGCGGCCCGAGGAGAGGCCAGGGCGCCGGGCGAGTGCCGGAGAAAGCTCAGCGAGGCGCAGTCCAGGGGATCCCCCTTGAAGTTCTGCAGGCCCGGGCCACGCCGCCCCGGAACGTGCGGACGCTCTAGGCTGTCCACACCTTTAGCCACAAGGACTTGAAAAAGGACAAGCCCATGCGGCCGTGTGCAAGGCTGGAAATGCGTGCAACGTTCAGTGAGGGGGGAAAGGAGGAAAGGTTACTCAGGGAGAAAAAGTCGACAGATGAGCGCTGTTCACTAAGGCAGGAAACCGGTCCCCATAAAGTGCAGGGGCAGCCCTGGGGCTCCTCCTGGCCCCACCCACCCGGGGCCCCACTCACCTGGGGTACCACCCACTTGGGGGCTCCTCCTGGCCCCACCCACCCAGGGCCCCAACCACCTGGGGGCTCCTCCTGGCCCCACCCACCTGGGGCACCACCCACCTGGGGTACCACCCACTTGGGGGCTCCTCCTGGCCCCACCCACCCGGGGCCCCACCCACCTGGGGCACCACCCACCTGGGGTACCACCCACTTGGGGGCTCCACCTGCCTGGGCAGCGCTGCTTCTCAAGCTTCCCAGGGTCTCCTGGGGGCCTGGCCGAGGTGCTGTCTGCAGAGTTATCTTTCTAGCCGCCCTCCCGCATTGAGGTCTTCTGTGCCTCCCCAGCACCTCCAGGATAGGACCTGGTTTTCTGGCCCCTTCCAGACGCCACGCACCCACCACGCAGGGCTTTGGCAGCCCATGGCAGGCCTTCCAGCACGTGCCCGGGTGCCCTTCTCCCCTCTATCTGCCTGACAAACTTCTGTTCCAGCTTGAAGTCCAGCTCAAAAATCACCCTCCAAATCCTCAGCCTGCTCCAGGCGTGGCTGCACCTTGTCCCTGCACTAGTCACACCTCGTCCCAGGAGACAAAGAGGGTACACACCTTTTTCACCCACCTATTCTAATCTACAAATCAAAAAGATCTAAATTTTAATTCTGGCTCTATTGCCTACCAGCTGGTTGGTCTTGGGTGCATTAACCTTGCAAAGAAAGGCTCGTGTTCCTCCCCTGTCAGATATGGTTGGTAAATGTACTCCACAGGGCTCTTTGAGAGAATGGGTACACTGCCTTCACCCTCCCCCAAACCGTGAGACCCTCAGAGGCCTCTTATTCCCGTGTACCCCCAAGAGTTTGCAGGGCCTTTACCAATGGAGAGGCCCCAAACCGTCTTGTGAATGAATGAGGCTAGTGACCCAAGACAGCTGGTTTGTAGAACTCTCCCCGGTGGGCCACAGCGGTGGCGCAGTGCTGCCAGTTCCAAGGGTGGTTCTCCACTCAGAGCCACAAACCCTGCCTTGGAGAGGTGTGAAAGATTCTGCTGCTCCCACAGAGAGAGACTGCTTCTGGGACAGAAGGCCCTGGGGGATTAGAGAGCTTCCCCTCCTCTCCTCCCTCTCATCCGGTGGCCTGTCTCCCCCTCGCCCTCCTTCCTCGCCAGCTGACACAGGTAGCCACCACCCCACCTTCCAGGGACAGCAGAGGTAAGGCAAGGATCAGCAGGAAGTGGGAGGAGAGCGAATGAGCTTTGGACACAAAGCACAGTGGCCCGGATGAGACCTGACTCACTGTAGTTGCAGAAACTGAAGGATGCTCATGTCAGTAAAATAAGCAGCTGTGTCCTGCTCGTCGTGGATTTTGGCAACTGCCTGCTGTGTCCCAGACACAGCAAAGTCAGCGGACACAACCATGTGGCCCGGACCCTCTCCAGGCAGCCCCGCGCCGACCATTCTACTACGAGTGTGTAAGCCATGCTGCGGGGGGCGGGCAGAGGCCAGTCAGCTAAGCCCCTTCACAGTCCCTGAAAGGTCAGCCTGGCCCTCCCAAGCTGGAAGGAGGCAGCAAAGTCATCCGAAAGGGCCACTTCAAGATTCAACCCTGGCTCAGTTTACCTCAGCCACGCAAATCCCTGCCTCCTTCTGCAGAAATCCCAGCAAGGAATGTTGCTGCTTGCACGTGGCCTGGATGGAGACCAGGGTCTGCTAACTCATCCAGCCACACCCAAGAACAGCGTCGCAGAAATTGGCGGACACATTATTCCTCCTCAGTCAGGCATTGGGGACAAAGTGCCACCCCCCACCCCCAGAAGCTGCAGAGGATTTTTTAAAATGCAAATGCCACAGAGGAGGCAGGGCTTAGGGTTTTTCTGGGGGAGGGTAAGGCAGCCCCTTGCCCAAGCCCCTCCCTCCTTCCTGCTGGCTTAGGCACGCCCTAAGGTGAGGGAGGAAAACGCCAGTGCTCCCGCCTCCCCCGCCACCCACTCCTGGGAGGTGGCTGCCGCCGGCTCCTCACTCCCCTCTCCTCCTCCAGGAGGGATTGGCAGGATCAGCGACTTCTGGCTCTAAGAGGGTGATCACCCACCTCGAGACTCCATGAATCCCGGATTGCTTTCCCTTTCAGTTCTGGGCCGTCCCAGACACAGTGTGGCCTTTATCTGCCTCCCGATGACATCACCCCATGTCCTAAGGGGTTTTCACCTATTGTTAGACTACAGCTGAGCTCTATGCCTTCTCTCACAATGCCACAATTGGGCAGCCTCATTGGCTCCTGCTATTGAAAATATAACAGAGACGTGTCTTGCAGCAAGAAACCAATATGATGGATAATAGGCAGGAAACAGAGCTCGCACAGAATAAGGGAAGGCCCTGGTCCGTCTAATTTTCATTGACCCAGTTTCATTGCTCAGAGCGCAATGCAGAGCGAGAGAGAGGGTGACCTCCATGTCCGCAGAGCTTCATACCACAGTGCAAACGAAGCCACGGACGTCCTTCTCTCTCCTGCCACCAACCCAGGGATGTTAACCCAAGAGAGTGGCTGACAAAGGGAATTTCCCACCTTAGTTAGGAAGCAGCAGTTGAGTCGGCTAGTCACTTACGACAGGTGATTTTCAGAAATATAATGGGAAAAAACTCACTCTAACCCACTCTTATGAGAGAATTTAAAGGGGTAAGGAAGGAGGGCGCCATGGGTGGTAAGTGGAGCGGATCATTCTCGATTTGACCTCCACGCATCCCTGCGCCAGCATCAGCCCCCAGGGAGCAGATGAGGGGTCCCAAGGTGTGGCTTGACTCCTTCTCAGTGGACCTCAGTCCCACGAACAGTCTGCGCACATTGCCCCAGCTGTGGGAAGAATGTCTGAATGATGTTAAGAGTTTCGGGTTGACCAATAAAGCCATGAATTTTATTATCCAGGCAGTGAGTGAGGACAGCTGCACCAGCTTCCCAAGGAGGAAATTAAAGCATTCATCAAGGGCCTCTGAGAGACACTGACTCAGGGAAGGGTGGAGGAAGAGATTGAATCCACCGCAGGAGACCAAGGTGAGGACAGGAGGGAAGGGCCAGGAAGTTAGACTCTTGAGAAGCTTCCGGAAGCATTATGAGTGGTGAAACATTTGAGTGATTAGTTTTTCAATATGATTCCTCTGTAGAACAAAAATTGCTCTGTCTCCGCAAACCTAGGGTGGAGTCTGCTACACACACAAAAGCTTTGATGAGTTCTTTTCCTACCTGAGAGCAGGGGAAGTTGTGAAAATTAATAAAACAGCTAAATTTCTCATCTGAGTCAAAGCACCAAGGAGCATGGGATGGTGAGGTGTGGAAGTCAGTCCTTAGAGCCAGACGTGACATGGGCAGATAAGTCTCCAAAATTTTCCATAAAATCTTGAGGAAGGCCTAGACTTTCTGCAATTTGTACAATAATAAGCCAATCCCATTTCGTTCTGAAGGGTCAAGGTAACCCAGGTAACATCTGGGTTGCCCATGTACCGTGAATTGAATTTGTATTGCATTTACATTGATGCTTCTGATTTTTATACAGTGATAGAAAAGAAAAACATGGCTATTAAAGTGTCCAAACCTGTGGTGTTTTTCAATCCACTAGCACCCCAGAAGTACTTGCAGGGTGCAGGGTTCCATTCTAGCTACTCTGGGCTGGTGCTTCCAAACCGTCTAAGGTGAAGGTCCAGCCACTATCATTCCCAGTCCGCGCAGACCGATGCGTGGCCCCAGTGAGCCTGGCTGGTACGCAGTTTGCGCAACACAGGAATTCAACAGCACCCAATCTGCTCTATTCCCTGTTCAATAAAAAGAGCCCATGATAACACGTGTTTGGATGTTGTGGCGATGTCACGTTGCTGGGAAAGTTTCTAAACTCTCACTCCTCCTTCCAGATCCATACCAATTTGCTGAGGGACACTGGTCTGGACACCACAGTTTGAATAACACTGCTCTACGGCATACAAAGAAATACAAAATTCTTGCTTTCAGGAAGCTTACGAACCTTCCATCAAACTAACTTCCATCAAACTTCCATGAAAACATGTTCACTCTAAGACAAAGCAATCATGATATCAAGTTATAAGACAGAAATGATTAATTTCAAAGTGAACTAATAGATAATACAAGTTAGGAGTTTAAGAAAGGAAGCCATTTGGGCAAACCAGAAGATTAGGAAAGAAAGGAAACTAGGTTGCGAGATGGAGCAGAAGAGAGGTGTGTGACAGTCGAGACCTTGAACAGGGTCCTGAAGTCTGTTGAAGACAGGATAGTCACATCTGACCACAAAGATGGTATCTGTAAGGCAACGCATGTGTTAATTAGCTTGATTTAGTCATTTCACAATGGATACATGTTTCAAAGCAACATAGTGTACACAATAAACACATACAATTTTTTGTCAATTAAAAAAATTTAAATGACTCCAAAACCTTGCCAAAAAAAAATCAAGATAGTTAAAGAGAAGTGAGAAGCATATGGACAAAAGCAGAGAGGTTCGAACTTTCCTTGTGAATTTAAGGGACAATAGCAGAACTGTTTGGTAGGAAAGGAGAGTTGGTTCAGAAAAGTAATGGGAAAGGACAGGTTAGGGTCAGAATGTAGAACATTATTGAAAATGTTTGTGTGTATGTGTGTAGATAAACAGGTATAGGTGTAGAGATATAGATATGAATAGAATCCTCATTAATAAATCGCAAGGTAATAACACATTAGGTTTTTAAAATTAAACACTGAACTCTAACAAATTAAATGTCAGTATTAAAGTTTTGTATAAAATAAAGGGAAATCTTTGTTTCTATAAAAAGCAGTGTTTCTCCCAGCCCAGGTGGGGTGGAGGGGGGATGGATAGAGATTATCTCTCTGTTCTACAGAACATGACTTCAGGTCCTGCAAGCCAGGGATAGAGGAGCGGGTATCTTCCCCGAAGCTGGAGGCAGGGTTCCAAACTCCAAGGAGGGAACAGAGCTGGGAGGCCAGTGGGACACCTACTTTAGAGGTCAAGAACGAAGTTCAAGTATGTTAACCCAACAAAGGGGACAGAAGCCAGGATGAATACTGGGGAACACAGTCAGGACCCCAAGAATGAGCAGGGGTAAGTCTGTGGCAACCATCTGCAACAGCTGTGGTGAGGCGTGGCATCGCATGACATTGCGTGCTATGGCGTGTTATAGTCTGGCGTAATGTGTCCAGGGTGGTATGGTCTGGTGCGGTATGGCTTGGCGTGCTGTGGCGTGGTTCACAGCTTGGCATGGTGTGGCCAGCTGAGCTGATAGGCAGGAGAGCCAGATATAGGATGGAAGTGGTGTCATTGGAAAGAGGTGGTTGGGGACTGGGCTAGAAGGGGTCACCTGGAGAGCTAACCAGAACTGTCCTGCCAGCAGCTGGAGAGAGATGCAGGAGGAGCACCCGATGGAAGAGTAAGCCCTGAACCCTTGGACTTGAGTCTTCCTCTGGAGGGACGAGTGATGTCACAACAGCAGGAGGGCCATGCACTGACCACTGTCTATCATACAAGGAAACGAGCCAGGTGCTTTCTACACGCTCTCTCACTAAACCCTCCCAACAACCCTGTATGATGGCACTCAAGAAAGTGAGGCTCAGAAAGGTGAGGTATTTTTCCCAAGGCCACACAGCAGATCAACAACGGAAGCATATGTGAATCCAAATGTACCTGGATTCCTTCATCAGCTTTTTTTTGAAGTGGGGGCAGGGGACTCATGGCTAAATGAGGCTTTCATAGAGATTTTCAGAAGGTGCTGTACATGCATCCAGGGGGAATAAGGTAATGATCTAAGGATTGCCACCTAACCTGCACCAATCAGCAATAACATTTAGTGGCAGGTAAAGGAAACCCCAAATAGTGGCTTAAACAGGACAGGGGTTCACAGGCCACTGGGTAGCCTATGCTAGGGAGTGCCATTTACATTGTATCTCTAGAGCAGCCATTGTGGAAACCGGCAGCCCTGGGGGGTAGGGGGTTCCCCCCCTTCATGTGAGGAGAAGTCAGAGAAGAGCAGACCAGAGCTGGTGTGGCAGCCCCCCAAAGTCATGAGGAACCCAGGTTCTGTCTAGATCCACACTCTACCATCTTCATGCTTACGCTTACAAAATGGCTGCTAGAACTCCAGCCATCACATCCCTGTTCTACACAGGAAGAAGGAGGAAGGGCAAAGAGCAAAAGGAACAGACTGCCTGAGTCAGCTCCCTTTAAACTGTTTTCCTAAAACCTGGAAGCCCATCTAGTCACCTCCACCTCCATTTCTATCTCATTGGGCAAAGCTGTGTTATGTCATCATTCTTACCTGGAATGGGAGGGTGAGAGGTGGAGCTTCTTTAGCTGGACACATTACTAACTGCAAACAAAATTAAGGTTGTGCTAGCTAGCGAGAAGGAATGGATGCTGGAGATCCATAGCAAGACCTGGCACCTCACTCTCATCATCCAGTTACACCAGGTGCGCGACTGCCAACTGCCCGCCCACTCGCAGGTCAGGCCGGCGTGGACGGCGCGGCCTCTGAGCGGAGAGCTGCGTAGTTAGATCTGACACACGTTCATGGATCTGAGGTCTGAGAACGGAGACAGTGGATTGTAGACCACACGTGTCCTCACTGAGGCACCGGATAGTGGGAAGTGCAAGAGCCATTGTCTAGCGCGCTGCCGCCAGGACAGGACCTTTCCCACACTTGAGGGACACTGTCTATCTGCCGTGCACAGGCTGTACTCCAGAACTGGGGCAGAAATTGTCACCTGGGTGTAGCCTGACCAGACACCTATCCTGAACAAGACCTGGCAGGGTTCTCTTGTGGGCTGAATTGTGTCCTTCGAAATTCATATACTGAGGTGCTAACCTCCAGTTACTCAGGGTCTTTAAAGGGTCTTGCAGACGGGGTCTTTAAAGAGGCGACTGAGTTAAAGTGAGGTCATTAGGATGGGCCCTGATCCAATATGACTGATGTCCTTATAAGAAAAGGCAATGGGGCCACAGGCCCCACAGAGGGAAGGCCACGTGAGGACACAGGGAGAAGATGGCCACCTGCAAGCCAAGGAGAAGCCAACTCTGCCAACACCTTGATCTCAGACTTCAGCCTCCAGCACTGCGAGGAAATAGATCTCTGCTGTTCAAGCCACCCAGTCTGTGGTACTTTGTCATGACAACGGTAGCAAACTAATACAGGTTCTTTGACAAAAGAATTCACTGAGAACAATTGAGCCTGTACATTTCCAGTTGAGTAAAGAGTTAACTTCAGCACAATTCTTTACACATCACGCTACGATTCCTACACAGTGGAGTTCTATTGCTAGCCGTCCACTCTTCCTCATTCGGAAATTGGACCTGGCGGGGTAAATGTCTCTTCGTTTGGCCTGGATACATCCATCCTTTCCCTCTGTCTCGTGTGTCTTTGAATCGGGGTTTTTAACACAAGTCACCTAGAATCCTTCATCCCATTGTCTGCTGTTTTTCAAAGCCTCGTTTTTAAGTGCAGCCTTTCCATCAGCCATATTTCTAGACTCTGGGTAAGCAAGACCCGTCCGTGCTTTGTGGAAATGCACAATGCTTTCCCTTCCTTCAAGCCGCGCGCCTCGGTGTCCCGGCAGCGGCTGCTCGTTAGCCGGGAACGGCTTCTCTCTCGTTCATGCTCTCTGCTTTGTGGCTCTGAGCCCGAGCTGTCTTGTGATTTTGCAGCAGAAGGGGAAATACATGACCCCGGCATTCTGGTGGCAAGAAAGAAACTTTCTGTTTGGATTCCATCCCCTGCAAGGAAACAACTTCCTACCTCCCTCAGTCCTTGTCTCAAGGATGCTTCTTCGATGGCAGCCCTGTCCACCGCGGAGCCTGGGCCTCTGGCTGGCCAACTAGGGAGGAGATCGGTTCAGTCAACTGATAAAAATTAGCAGAGAGAACACGTTAGAAAGATAACAAATATACTGTGAAATACTGGAAAACAGGAGAAAATCAACAATTATAGACGAAAGCTAGAAAGTTTAAAAAATAAATGACTAAATAGTATATGCTCGAAGGATCACGTTAAGGGGCAGAACAGGATGACTTCCTCCTTGTGGGTACAAGAGATGGAGCGAGTGAGAGAGATGTGGGGGCCAGGGGGCCAGAAAACTATAGCTTGTCGGCGGGGCCTGAGTAGCCGCCTCCCTGGGGACAGGGGCTGAGGCCCCAGGACTCGTCCCTCTGGGCAGAAAGCGTCTGCCCTGGAGGCTGGGAAGTCTGATGAGGGGCCCCTTAGGTGCCCCAGATGCTGCCCCTGCAGCCCAGCTGACGTGTAAAGCCTGCACCGTAATTCCTCCTCAAGCAGAGAGGCTACGGCCACAGTGGGCTGAGTGTTCGGAGGAGCTAACCAGGGGAACGTCAAATCCGCCAGTGAGGCTGCTTCTAAACATGCAGGCTGCCTTGAGGAAGGGAAAAGGGACTGTCATCCGGTTATGACAAAGGGTGCATGAAAGGGCCTGGGTGAGGTCTGTTCCAGCTCTGCCCCTGCCTAGCCGTGAGACTCTGGGGGAGCCAGTCGTCTGCTCTGTGCTGCGAGCATCCCTGCGAGCAAGAGAAGAGGGTAAACCCCAGGAGCAGTAAGGACCAACCCACGTGTCTTCCCCACGCTGGGCTGGAAGGTGCAGTCGCCTCTGTCCGCCCAGCCTGTGCCCACAGCAGGCCCCGCCTCCTGCCCTGGGGCCAGTGTCCAACACAGGGAGCCAGCAGGGGCCCAGGCACCCAACCCTCGACCAGGCACCCCGCCGTCTTCCCGCAGGGCGGCTCCACCACAAGTTGCCAGCACCGGGAGCCAGGCCAGAAACCCCCAGCGCTGAGGTCAGACACCCTGAGGGTGTGGGCAGAAATGCCCAGCCTGGGCAGACAGAGCAGGGTCCAATGCCGGTGGGATTCGGGAAGGAGCCTGCTGGCCCTTTCAGCCAGGAGTGGGATGAGCAGGGGGATTAGAAACTGTGGGCGAAGCTGAGCTTCGGGATAGGCGGGGACCAGGTGACAGACAGCCCTGCAGGCCATTCTCAGAGGACAGGAACAGAAGGTCAGGGGCCACTGCTGAAAGCCCCAACCCCACCCTGTGGTAGGGGCGCCACACTTCCCTTGGGCGTATCTGGGTGTGGCTGGCACTGTGAAGTGCCACCCCGGGCTCCCTTCGAACGAGGACTTAGTGCCCAGCTGCGGGCGTGCGGTAGCAGGCAGCTTCCCCTTGCCGCCCCTGCAGGGTCTGCCTCGGCTGCACCTCCCCCCGGGGAGCCCACTCCTGAGACTGAACGAGCACAACGGCCCAGCAGTCTCGGCCCAACACAGGGCCAGTCTGAGGCTTTTGGAGGACCGCGTCACGGTTTGGTTTCTCCCTCTGCCAACCCCGCTTCCTCCCCAAACGCCCTCTCAGAGGCAGAGCTGCGCATCTCTTCCCAACCCCGTGTTCAATGACAGAGACTGGTAGCTTGAAATCAGCCATGGTGGGAGTATTTACACCATGGAAATCGACAAACACTAGAAGTCAGTACTTTTTTTTCCTAGAGAGCTGGTTGTTAAGCGTTTACCAGCACACCACTGTTTCCAGAGAAAACTAGAACTAGAGCATTCACAGAGATCCACCTTGCTCTATGGCACATTATGAAGACAAGAAAAGTTAAAGAAGAAAAAGGAAAATTAGGAGAAATGCAGAATAAAGTTGCAGATGGATTATCCCAAGAGCAGATATTTGGTGGGTGGGGGCTTTTGGTTGCCCTGTTCTTACGAAGGGCTGAGCTGAGCTGGCAGCATACGAAAACCCCAAAGCCATTTCCCCATCACCTGGAGGAAGTCCGTTCAGGTTTCTGGCATCATGGGGGCAAGTGAGCAGGATTGTCTCTCTAATTCAGAAGACTGAAGACTCCCCCAGACATCCCAAAGACAGTTTGTGGGATGGTTTTCTTAGCAGTGCGGAAGGTAGTCATCACCATGCTAAACTCTGCCATTTCTGCTGTCTTAGTGAATTACTGTCTGGCCTCCCCATCCTACTAGTGAGGTGAACATACTCTCTCCTTCCCTTTTTCCAGCCCCCAACAATTGCGGGGTCATAATACAGGTACCTTCACATACTTCCGTGTCCCTAAGAAAGTAGGGCCTCTGACTTGGCATCTCATTTTTGAAATGTTGCCAGTCGTAATCCAAGAGGAGAGATGTGGAAAGTGCTGAATACAAGCTCTAGAAAGTAAAGCCTTTTAGGGAGGAATACACATGTATTCGACAAATATGTGTTCAGTGCCCACTGCAGGGCATTTTGTAAGCTGTTATGGTCCATGAACATTAATGAGAGAGACCGTACAAAGATGTCTAACTGGTTGGGTCCAGATGTATAGAAGACAATGAAAGTCTGGGCCTTGGAAAAGAGGCAGAATGTATTAAATATTTGCTGTCTTTTATACAAGTGTGGAGAGAAATTTTCCATTAGGCGAGGACATTTGCCTCAAGAAGAATAGTTCATAGGGAAGCAATTCACCCATTTTCTAATGGCGTTCAGATATGGCTGGTAGCAGAAACATAATAGACGCTCGTTAAGTGAATAAATGAGCTAGTCTTGACTTTCAGATTACCAGGGATGATTAATTCTGCCTTAGGGTACGTAGATTGAATAAACACTTAAAAGATCGCCAGAGACCATATGTACCAGCGGAGAGCAAGCAGACTGACTAAAAGGATGTATATGCCAATGGAAACAGGAAGCGTGCCAGGGAACCGAACCAGAACTGGAAAGAAAGTGTTCCCGTAGGCTGCACTGGATGGCTTAAAGGTGACAGAAGTAGGGGCGGACTTATTCTGTTTTCGATGACTTTTCTTCGATAACCAGAGGAACAAGGAATCTAAACCTCTGTGAAAATGGGAAGATGCAAGTTTTAAAATTAAAGTCTCCCCCAATGACATACTCTTTCATAAAAACCCAAACGTCAGGGTCCTTGCTTTCAGAATGCCAAGCATCCAAGAGAGAACTCTGTCTTGATCATTGGGTAGCAGATTGTAGGACACCAAAGGGAAGTTACGATGGGGGAAACTGAACGAAGACCAGGGTGTTGTCATTATGTACAAAGCTCCAAACATGTGCCACACTTTCTCTCGGGGATCTAACCTCTTCAGAAGAGGGCCCACTTCTTTTTTAAGCAGATGGATGAGAGGTGAAGAAACTTTCCCGGATGAGGTGAGTCTGGCCTCTCTGTCCTGCAGGTCCTCACACCCAGGCGCACCTGGGGGCCCACTTTGGGTCCCCACTTGCCACTTGAAGAAAGCCATTCTGCCCAGCAGGATAGCAGCAATCCTGATGTCTAACCCCTAATCCGGAAAAACCTTTGCGCTAGCCAAGTTCTTCTTGAACTCCATAATAGGGGAGGAAGCTAAGGAGAACCTTACATGGAGAGAAAGAAACTCTACATTCCCACTCATCACAGAGGTAAGTCAATTTGGAAATGGAGTGTAAGAGCCAGTGGTGCAGAAGCCCGGCTGGGAGAGCGTGCTGCGACGCGCAGGGGGCAACAGAACCACCCGGCCCCTGACTGGGGTCCGGCCAAGGTCTGCGGTCACGACCGCTGTCTGCTTCCCCTCCCTCCTGTCTCACAGCAGGCTGCTGGTGGAGGCGGCCCAAGCACAACAGTTATAACCAACGCATATATAGTGGAGACCTTGGACTGAGAAAGAAAAATTGTTCCAGTAAATCAAGTATTAATACTTCATCTGCACAGAGAAAACCAGAGCCTTGAGAATAGTTAACCCAGGAGTTTCCGGAGCTCCCCAGAGTAGAAATCCAACCTCATCGGGCTCTGAGATCCGTTGTCAGGACCCGGAAGGGCAGCCTGGTGGCTGGGGGGTGAGGAGGCAGCAGACTGGAGCTCCCCTGCCTGTAAGCGTGAGTCCCCTCCACGTCACCTTTATTCCAGAAATTAAGAGGATAAAAGGGAATACGAAGGAAAATACTTGGGTAAAATAATAAACACAAGGTAGGAAGTTGAGAGAAGATTTTTGAAAGGTTAGAGAAAACTTTTGAAAGGATTAAAATTTTAGGATAGAATTATTATTTTAAAAAAGTAGAGTTTGAAATAATGAGGTAAAATGGGTACTTAGGAGGAAAGAGCAGGTGTCGATAAGATTTGAAAGTTAAAAATACAAACATAAGCACTGAAAGCTGGAAAGGTTAAGAGTGTGAGTTTACAGTGTGCAAGCAGAAGGTATTGAGGAGAAAGAACAAGAATAAAAATGCGAAAGCTATAAAAGTAGAGGATTTTTGGAAAATGTTTTTCAAGCAAAATAAAAACAAAAAGCTTAAAAATTAGAGACATAAAGGGAAAACACAAGAGAAACTTAACTGTTCAAGCATAAATCAAGGCAATAAAATAAGCTGCTATGTTAGCAGGGTAACAAGCTAACTGATGTATGTAGAAAGCCACAAGTAATTCCCTTGCTAATTTCTGTTGTGGTTTCCTCTTTCACTTAAAAGCTGTTTGGGGGAATTGGTTTTATAATTTACAAAAACATGGGCTTATCTCTTGTCATATACTCTTTTTTTAACTGTAGATTCCTAACTTAATTGCATCATAGTCAGAGGATGTGATTATGTTATCAAGAGGGTCAATTTTTACAAATGTTCAAAGTGTACATAATCTTTGGTAGGTGCAAAGTTCTCTGTCTAATTAGAC
>NW_012148097.1:2696258-2717387 GCF_000956105.1 Propithecus coquereli | reverse complement strand
AAATTTATTCAGTGCCTTTATTCTCCTTTCAAACTAGATAAACAACATACTTCAACTACCCATTGAACATCTCCTTCCTTGTGAATGTTGTCTAGACTTTGAGTTTCATTTCTTTTTTTAACATAAGCATGAAATTTAGATTTTTTTTTCTCACTGATTATCTTTAGTAAAGTATATATTACCCAATACTGTATTTGTGTGCATCGTTGCTTCTTAGATTCTGAACTTTCCCTCTTGGTTCACTTTTCCTCTCATTGTAATACATTTGTATTAATTCTTTGTGTGAGAATCTGTAGGTAGTGAATTCACTTGTTTGTTTGTCTGAAAATTTATTTATTTTACCTTCATTTGTAAATAATAGTTTAGCTGGGTATAAAATTCTATATTGTCCATTTTTCCATCAGCACTTTAAAGATATTACTCCAGTGTCTTCTGAAATCTACATTGTTAAAATGTCTAATGTCATTCTAATTATTGCTTATTGTAGACTTATTGTTTATTTTTTCTTATAGTTTTTAATATTTTATCCTTATTCTTGATATTAAATGTTTTATTACAATGCATTTAGGTGAATTTATTTTTATTGATTCAGTGTACACTTTTAACCTGAGAGCCAATGGCTTTCTTCAACTCTGAAAAATTCTCATCAATATACAGATGTTCCTCAATTTACGACGGGGTTACATCCTGATAACGTTTCAACTTAGGATATTTTCAATTTATAATGGGTTTATTGAGATGCAACCCCACCATAAGTTGAGGAGCATACTGAACTCATATCGCTTTCACCTATTGTAAAGTAAAAAATTTGTAAGTCAAACCATTGTAAGTCAGGGACCATCTTGTATCTTTAAATATGTCTTCCACCACTGAACCAATTCTTTACTTTTCTGGAACTCTTATTATATGATATTGGAGCCCCTTGAACTCCCTCCTATAATTCTTCATCTCTCTTTCATATTTATTGTTCCTTTTTCTCTGTATTGTACATTCTGGTGATATTTCTAGTTCATCAATTTTCTCTTCAACTATGTCCAATTTTGAGTTTCTACTCAATTCAGTCTATTGAGTTTTTAAATTTTATTTCTTACTGTTTTTATTTCTAGGATTTCTAGTTGATTATTTTCCATATTCACCTACTGATATTTTATTTCTGCCTTTTAAAATTATTTTTTATTCATCTTTTAGACAAGTTTTCTTGCCTTGATGTCTTTGATGGTCCAAAGATGCAATAGCTCAACACAATAGCAGCTATTTTTGACCATGTAACAGTCCTGGGCAGGTGAGTAGCTCTCCTTGGAAGGGTCACTGAAAGACCCAGGTTGATAGAGGTTCTGCCCTTTTCCACATTTGCTTCCAGGGTTGCAATGGATGTCTCTCTCCCAGTCAGCTTGTCAGTGGAGAAAGAGTTTGAAAGAGCACCTATGGGAAGTGTTTATGGGTCAGGCACGCAAGTAGCACAAATCATTTCTACTCACATTTTATTGGCTAAGATTCAGTCATATCGTCATTCATACCTAACTGAAAGGAAGGCTAAGAAACATGGTCTACCTGTATGTGCCATTTAACAAAGGTGAGTTTTGTAACTAGCCAACTAATCGTTTATTATTATCATTTTGCTTACAGTGAATTAATCTCTCAATTGTTTATTATGTTGGTAGATTTCCTTAGTGTTCATTTTCAATATGTTTAGGAATTTTAATTTATAGGCTCATTTTGAGTGGAAATTTCTCTCTCTCTCTCTCTCTCTCCCCCACCCCCGCTTCCTCCTTCCTTTCACTTCTCTCATCTCTCTTCTCTCTTCTTCTTCCTCAACTTACCCCTCCCTGCCCAGCAGTTTAGTGGTCTCCTCCACCTGCCTCTCAGATCTCCCAGTCTTGAACCAAATCTTATATTGATGGCTTAGAACTTCCATGTTGCAGTGGATGAGATATCTCAGATTCAGTCACTGAGGCAGCAGGCAGCTTGGCCCAGGTCCTGGTTACAAGGCTGGGTCTTCTTCCTCCAGCCCCCCTGGGGAGTTGTATAAGCCAGAGGCCCCCAAACAGAATAAATAACCAGTAGTAACTTTCCCAGTCTCCATCTCTGCAGGGGGAGCCTCATCCCAGTGCCTAGGTCCATGCAATGAGCCTGGCCCAGGTCTCCTGCCTGTGTGAAGAGCATTTAGTCCCCAAAGCTTTACAGGATACAAACTCCCATCCACTGTGCCTGCTCTGGGGCCTAACCCAGAAGGCCTGTGACTTTAGCATCCCTCTGAGTTGTGTTTCTGTTACACTTCTGGTCCATAGAAATTCTGTCTTGTTTCCCAATGTGGGAATCCCAATGTGATCTGTCAGTGTTTTCTTTTCATATGTTATCTATCACTGATATGTGATGTTTTCGAAGAAGATTCCTGTGGGAATGATGAACTCACAATACCTTCTGGACCTTAGTAAGAGTGAGTCTCTGTCAGCTGCCTGTTGTCATTCAATGTCCTGCACCCGTGGAGAAGTAAGAGGCACAGGAACCGGGGGCCCTCACCCAAAAAACCAAAAGGCCCCTCGCAAACCAAAGAAACGCCCAAGTTTTGCCCGGAAAGGCAAAAGAAAAAAGCCTTGAAAAAAACAACCCGGGCAACCCAAAAAAAAAAAGGCGAAGTAATCCTGCCCCCGGAAAACTCCCGAAAAAAAAAATGAAAAAAAAAGGGCCAAAAGAAAAAGCCGCCGAACAAAAGGGGGGGGGAAAGAACAGGGGCATTGGGGCCAGGCAGCCTGGGTTCTAGCCCTGTCACTGCCAGTATGTCCTGGGAGACCTTGGGCAGGTTGGTGAAGCTCTCTGAGCTTCTCAGATCTCTCATCTGCAAAATAAGAATAATGTATCTTCCTCAAAGTTATTTTTGTATTAAATAAGAAAATACGTATAAAGTGCCTGGTCCATAGGAAGTGCCACTAAAGTATTTGTTAAATTAAAATACATACATAACATGAAGGACTTTACATCCTTAACCATGACTGCTTGTCCATTTTCTGTTAATTTCCACCTGCCTTTCCTACTCCCCTCAATGACAATGACTGATAGAAATCTGTGGCTGCGGTCTAGGCTCCCTCAGGAACCCCAGCTGTTTATTCCCAGCTACTGATGGGCCATCTCTACTTGGATGGCCCACTGACACCTCAAACAGGGTAGGTCTAGAACTAAGACCCTGCGCCGCAGGTCTGCCTCTCCTCCTGTGTGCCCTCCTCCGTGGTCAGCGTCATCATTCACACCCACAGAAACCAGTCCTCCTGGATCCTGCCCTCCACGTCAGCCCCCATCCCCCCGTTTCCTTCTCCCCCAGCACACAAACCACCTCCTTCTAACAGGCCCAAGCTCGGCTCGTCTTCCCCCTCCACACCCAGCCTCTGCTTTCCATCCCTTCTACTACTTACCAGGTGGGTCCTGGCCCTCTCACAAGTGTCCCATGAACTGTGGTTTTGTGTCTAGTCTCCAGGTCTCTAATTCTGCCATTCATCCCCCATCCTTCCATCCTGCTGTCAAGAGAAACATTGTATTACAAACCTAATTACCTCTCTCCTTCTTAAAACCCTTCAGTAGCCCTAAAAGCAAAGCCCAGACTCAGCATCCTGTGATCTGGACCCTCCTGGCCTCATGGGTGTACCCTCTCATGCCCTCTGGGGCAGCCACAGCTGGACCCCAGGCAGTCCCTTTGCCCCGAATGCCCTTCTCCATCCCACTTCTTGATACCTGGCAACTGGTTCCACCAGCAAGCCTCAAATCAAAGGTCGCCACCTTTATAATACTTTCTTGGCTGTTTTTTTGTTTTGTTTTGTTGGCCCTACTCTACCCTGTACAGACTTTCATCATATACCTTATTCAACTTATTTGTTCACATGACTAGACTCTGAGCTCCTGGAGGCAGAGGCTGGGTCTTATTCACCTCTGAACCTTTGTATCCCCAGCACCTAGAACAGCACCTAGGATGTGATGGGCTCTCGGTTTATGGCAAAGGAAAGATCGTGAAACGCCTTGGCTGAGTGTCTCCCCTGACAGAGGAAGTGCCAGGATCCAGTAGAGACAAGACTGCTCGGAACGTGTGGTGGAAGTGGAGGGGCAGCGATTACCAGTAACATTCTTTGTACAGATTTTAATTCTCCAGGTCATGAAGCAGGAAAACACACAAAATCAATGCATCAAAAAGAAAGAGAATAATGCATTTTATAACCTAGAAAAAAAGAAAAATATGACCTAGAAACCGAAACACTATTAACTGGGAAAAACCACCACAAGAACAAAAAATAAGTAAAATACTTGCAAATCACATTGTAATTTTCTCAATATGCAAAGAGCTCTTGCAAATCAGTAGGAAAACAATCATTCATTCAATGAGAAAAAGAAGACAGAGGGCATATAAATAGGCTTTCACAGAAAAAATAAAAGTGATTTTTTAACCATAAGAAAAGATGTTTAACTTTATTCATGATTAAAGAAATGCAAATCAAAGCAACAATGAGTGCCAGTTTTCAGACTGGAAAAAATTCGTAAGTCTGATAATACATAGTGTTGGCCCAGGTGTGGAAGAAGTTGCATTCATCAACACTTTGGTGAGAGAGGAAATTTGGGCAACATTTCCATAGACAAATTTGTCAATGTCCTCAACATTTTAAATTCACGTGCGTTTAACTGAAATAGTTATACAGGGAAGGAAGAAGGGAGGGGGATAGAGGTAGGGAAGAGCTGGGCTGTGATTTCAGAATATATTTATTCTACCATGACCTAAACCCTGGCTCTACTCCAGAATACTTGTTTGAATAGTTTGCTATTCATGGAGGCTGTTTACATTATTGGTACTTTTCTCAGCAGCCAGACAACATTGTTCCTTGGCTCTAGCACCAAGAAGTTGTACTTCCCATCATTACAAAGATGACGCAAGAGATCTACCTTCAGCTTGACGTGGTCGTTGGGGTGAGTGTTGCTTGTTTTCCGTAACAGGAATGTGTTTGTGCAGCTCTTTACTGGGCACTGTTATTGCTAATTCAACATCCATTCTCCTTTCCTCCTTCTTAAGAGAACTTTAATTTTTTTTTTTTTTTTTTACGGTATCTACCTCTCCTACATACAGGCCATGAATCCCAGTGAAAAATGACCCCACCCTAGCTCCAGAGGCGGCTCTGATTGGTTGGTCTAAAGTTTAGTTGCAAACAAAGATCACGGCATACCCCTTTTAGTGACTGGTTCAGACATGACTGTGTAAGCTGACGAGATCCAAGAGGAGGCTCCAGGAGGGGAGGTGCAGCGTGTTGGAGCCCGGCTGCGGTGAGGAAGGTGGGGGAGGGGGGTACAGTAGCGGGAAATGGGTTACAGATGGGAGATTAGTCAAATAAACAAATAAGATGAGAATTAGGGAGCCGCGTTTCTCACTATTGTAGTAGGAAGTTACGAACGTGGAGAGAGGGAACTAGTTTGACCCCTGTGGATTGTGCTAGAGTTGGAGACATTGGAGTGAACTCATGGATTGCAACACATGGATTGGTCAGCGTAGAATTAGATACAGATATAAATGGCGTATGCAGCAGGATACACTCCCTAGCCCTGTCCACTGGGAGAATCTAGAAGCAATGACACCCCGGGAGCAATGAGGATGCTTAGTATTTGGTTTCTAAATACCTTTCTCCACTAAATGGAGACAAGGCTTCTTAGAAAAATGGCTAGTTTCATGATTTGGGCAGGAAAAGGACAAAATGAGCCTGGAACATCTTACTCTACCAGAAAGTAAAGATGAGCCTGAAGAATTAGGGGGTGTTTCAAAAGGACATGGAGGCCAGCCTGAAGTGGTTCCCACCAGCCAAATAAAGGGTAATTTGAACATCAAAATAAGTAACAATAGTTGTAGATCATAACCCATCGAATAACATACAAATTCGTGAGTCCATACTGATATAAATATATAGATAAATAAATATAATAAAAGTTTGATGAGGAAGTACTTAATACATATTCACAATGTTTCAAAGTACCTCCCTATTAAACACTTATTAATTCCAAAGGAAAAAATAAAGAGGCTTCAGAGTAGAGAAGTCTGACAGATACCATTTCACTCAAGTGGTCAAAACTAACATCTCTGATGATGAAAGAAATCAAAATCATGCACCAAGTGATAAGACACAATGAGACAAATACAGCATCACTTTGTGATGTTCCTGCCACAAATGCAAACCCTGGATCGAGTCAGAAAGAAACACCAGATAAACCAAACTGAGGAACATTTGATAAAATAACCGGGCTATAATCTTTGAAAATGTCAAGACCTTGAAAATCAGGGATACTATAAAGGACATCATTGGGACAGATGGCAAAACATGAATGGAGTCCGTGGATTAGCATTTTGGCTTTGTAGGAGAATGTCTTTGTTCACAGGAAATACACACTAAATTGTTTTTGGTGCATGGAACTTCTTGTCAGTAAATTACTCTTAAATAGTTCAGAGAAAAAAAGTTTTTTATAGTGTTCTTGAAGTTTTTTCTCTAAATTTAAGATTGTTTCCAAAAAAACAGAAAGGAAAGAAAATAAATGAAAAAATATTTTTCTTAAAGGGATCATTACTGGAAACTTCTAGGAAAGTTTTTCTTCTTCCTCTGGAAGAGATCCTGGAAGAAACTTTTTCTCTCCTGTGGATAGTGCCAAGCATTGAGATGGGACCCTGAACTGTGTGACCAACTCACTGCAAGCCTGAGAGGAAAGCAGAGCCAGGAGGATCACAGGCAAAGTGATCCAGAGCTGCTGGATCAAGCCAGTCCTGAATCTAGCATTCCTCTAGACTTCAAGTCACATGGTTCATTAAAATTCCTGTTTAAGCTCGTTGAGTTGGGTTTTCAATTATTTGCCACGTTTCTGTCTTATACATAATCACTGAAAAAGGATTCCAGGGTCCTCTGACCAGGAATCCCAGCTTCATTGTGACAACTGTTATCCATTTGTAAAATACTTGCACAGAAATCTGCTCCTGTTAAATAAAATGGGTCCTGGGTAAGTGTGTGTACAGTGTATCCTCTAGAGCAACTTCACCTTGACTTTCAGATTCCAAGCAAAAGGCACATCAGAGAATGAAGGAACCCGCTGTTTATCACAGTGGAGCATCTCAGCGGGATGGGAGCCAGCCCTGAGTGAAGCACTCTTGTGACCAAATTGAACATAATCCAAGAGAATTTTCACAACTCTGCAAAAAATGTCCCCAGGCCTTTCCTTTCTACTTAAAAGCCTTATTTAGTTCTATTTAAATGCCTATTAACTTTACTCTTCTGATTGAATCTTATCACGCCTTCCTCAGAAAACTTGACTAAGTCATCAGTTCCTGAGAGACAGAGTCTTTTGTCTCATCATGACACTCAAAGCCCTCCCAGCAGATCCCCACCACATCTGTCCTTGGTGGCACTCCCCCTTACTCTCTGGGATCGCTGCCCACAGGGGGCACTGCCGGAGAAGGGAGCTAACATGTGGAAAGTGGGGAAACTCGACCGAACTCTGAGCTGTTGAAGACTTGAGGACATCGGTGTGAAATCATAGATGCGAATGTGTGTAGACACTTATTGAAATAAATACAGAAGTAAATGCAGGACCGTACCAGGACAGAGTCCCTGGCCACCGAGAAGAACTAGAAGCAACACATACCCTGGTATCAACAACACCACCTAAGCACTGGAAATATCACGAACTTTTACATCGTCATGCCTATTTATACCTGATCCTACAGTTCCCTACATTAAAACACCTTTCTCATGCTCTGCCCACCACAATTCAACTGAAGGGAAATTATGAAATGTAAAAGCACCGAAAACACACCATCGGCTATTCTTCATCCCTCACTCTCCATCGCAGTCTGGCGCAAATAGCTTCCCTCCTGCGGCACCTCTGGAAGCGCAGGCAGAATGAGTATCTCCTACCGCTGCACACCGTGGAAGATTCCCCTCACTTAGTGGACGTCGGCGCATCCTCCTTTGTGCGGGTGGCTGTTCGCAGGCCCATCTCCCCACTGCACTGTGAATTTTTGTGGGGGGTCTGACTCTTTGTCTCTCTTTGTACCCCAGCCCCTAGCACAGGGCCTGGCAAATATTAGGTGCTCAATAAAGGCGTTTTGAATGAGAGGGAGTCTTTCTCCACGAAACACGCTGGAGCTGACTGGCGTGCCGCCAGAGCCAATCCCTGGCCTTGCCCTCATTAGCGCTGGGCTCCACCCAAGGAAGCCGGCCATTCATGGGGAATCCAGGACACAACCGCCAGAGCCCTTTGTTCCGGCCCTATTTCTGTAGAATATGTCACTTTGCTGAACGGGAGGCAGTCTTCAGAGAGGTGACGCACCTGCTTGCCAGGTCTCTCGTAGAAATGTTTCACCGGCTGCTTTGCTTTGCTGCACATGGAGCCTCGCTCCCCTTGGCCGCTGACACGAATGCTCCTTGGAGCTTGGCTGGGCTGGGCTGAGCGAGCTCCCCGGCAGGGTGATGAAATGACCACATTCTGGCTCCCACAAAGGGCCGCAGAGCTCCAAATATGTCGTACCGAGGGAGGCTCCTGCCCGGGAAAAAAGCAGCTGTGAGACAGAGATGAAAATCCCAGTGTTCTTGGCTTGTGGGGTTTCCTTCATCAGCTGTGCAGTCGGCGGCGGGCTCCCGAGAGATGCTTTGCAGCCCAAGGCTGAGGTGGTAACAGGCCACGGCAAACGAGGTCCCGTCTGACCTTGATGAAGGCCTGTATTCATTTTCAACTGCTGCCGGAACAAATCCCCACAAATTCAGTGGCTTAAAACAACTCATGTATTATCTCACAGTCTGTAGCTCAGAAGTCTGGGTACAGGGTGGCTTGGCTGGGTCCTCTTTTTAGAGTCTCATGGGGTGAAATCAGCAGGGCCACATTCCTTACTGTGGGCTCTGAAGAGGAATCTGCTTCCTAGCTCACTCAGATTGTTGGCCAAATTCAGTTCTTTGTGGTTGTAGAACTGAGGTCCCTGGTTCTTGGCTGGCTGCCATCTGGGGCCACCCTCACTTCCTAAAGGCCTCTCTTGGATCCTTGCATGTAGCCCTTACATCTCAGAATCAGCAATGGCACGTCGAATCCCTCTCACAACTAGAATCTCCCCGACTTCCTTTCTGCTGTCTCTCTCTCTAACTCCACCCAGAGAAAGTTCTCTGTTTTTAAGGGCCCAGGTGATTCAACTGGGCCCACCTGGATAGTCTCCCTATCTTAAGGTCAGTAGCCGACTTACATCTGCAAACACTCTTTGGCCATGTAAGGTAACATGTGTCCAGGTTCCAGGTATGAGGTTGTGGACAACTTTGGGGGCTATATTCGATATAGCAAGACCCTACATTTATATCACAAAAGTAGGACTCCACCTGGCATGAATATAATTGGGCTTTTGCTTGGAAGGGTACAGCTGGTCTTTTACAATTTGCAGAAAAAATTTTAAATCCCCAGATATAGCAAATCTAGGTCTTTGAGCATGTTTCTGAGACACATCACTGTTTACCCTTAGGCTTCTGGAATTGCACCCACAGCCAAACGCCACCATCTGGGAACTGCCAAAAGGCACAGACAGATCCAGAAAACCCAGGTATGGAGTCCAAGGGTCCCTCAGGGCCAGGTGACAGACCAGTATTAGGACACACGGCAAGACCAGGCATCAGTTTTTAAAGGACATGCACTGAAAGCTAGGTCTAACATAGGCCGAAAAGGGTATGCAAGGCACAATTCCCACTTTGTGATGGCATAGCCACAGCCTGGCATCGAGGATCACGTCTGAGCCAAGCCGGGAAACTGGCAACGGACGCAGTTCTAACGGAGGAAGCCAACCTCTGCTACCACCAGAACCGGTGAGACCTAGCTGCAGGCGTTTGGTGCAGTCAAGGGAAACTGAGATTCAGAAAAGGAAATCCATTCTCTGGAAAAGCTGAAGTAGCAGGTAGGGACTATATAATAAGGAATAAATGCACAAATTGGGTTTTTATGTCAAAGAAAGTCCAACAATGGGATCAGCTAGATAAGACTAGGCAAGCCCTAGAGTGTCCCTGCTTTGGAATTAAACCAGATCTGTGGATGTTTGGGGCAGAATCAAAACTTTAGGGAAAAGAAAAGGAAGCCACTTAGAGGCCCTGTTCTGGGCACTGGAGATATGACTGTGCACAGGTCACATCCCTGCCCTCGAGGATCCCATGGTCTGGGAGGCGGCTACTCTAACACGTGGCAGGGCCATGGCAGCCACAGCAAGGACAAGAGGGGCTTCTAAAAGAAGTGGTTCTGCATAGAGACCTAACGGTCAGGGAGCAGTTAGCTTGGCGAATAGGTGATCTCCAGCAAAGACGTGACAGACGTAGGATGGGAAGAGAACATGGCATTTTAGGAGTTTAGTAAGTAGTTTAGTAAGGACAGGGTGTATGTCATACGAAGACCACTTTCCTCCCACTGAAACCTCACTATCCGATGTTTGATTTTCACTTCTAGCGTTTGAACAGTGTTTTAACGCTATGTTATTGCAATGAAAGTGTCTGAAATTGGCTAGAAATGTCTCTCTCCTTTTCCCCAAGCCCCAGGGGATAATGTCAAGATTTCAGATTAACCTGTTAGCCCAATATCTTCTTTCAGCACTAAACGAGTTGGAGCCAAGACTGGTCCTTCAGACCCTTCTTCTATCTGCTGAAGTTCTGCTCACCTCTTGGCCTCCTGGTGACCTTGGGTGCAATCACGACTGGCACTGCTCTAGGGCTCGTAGTTACCTGTTTGGAAATGAATCTTGGACCATCTGGCCACACCCCTCTGTTTCTCAGAAATGACTTCCACCCAGAAAGACATGTGCTTTATTTCCTCTACTGAGTCTATGCTTCACCCATCTGGTCCCTGCTGGATTTGTCCAGCCATGGTCTCTGCTCAGTCCGAACTGTCAGGACAACCACTCTGTTCAACAAACATGGTCCAGACCACAAAGCTATTCATTGCATTGCACCAAATCAGTATGTTAATTGGCTGAAACTTTGTTGAACCAGAATACTGAGAAAAACTAGAACACTTGAGAGTTAACCATCTACTTCAAAGTAAATTTCATTATTGAAGAGAAATGTTGTTCTAATGTTGTGCCTTCTGTGCCATATCTGTTTTCTAATATTGAGGCAAGGAAATCCTATTTGGCAAGTAATTAGCATGCTCTGCTTTCTCTAAATAACACTCCAACATGCCCTAATAAATGTAGCAAATGCCTTTCTCTGAACTTTCAGCCTGCCTGGAATTGTCTATGGCTTGAGCCTATCCAAGTTTTGCTAATAGCACCAATGACCAAAGGCAAGCAGGAATGATGAAGTGGCTTTCTCAAGGGGCACCGACTCTGAAGGGCCTGCCTGCCGCAGCTTGTTTCTCCTCCTGCCTGGGTGTGTCCCAAGAATGAAGGTGCTAGAAATCTGTGGATCTGCTGTAACTAAGCCTCTGAATTAGTCTGGGTTCCCCAGAGAAACAGAACCGATAGGACGGAGAGAGAAAGTGTTTTTCTTAAGGAACTGGTCCACACAGTCATGGCGGCTGGCCAAGTCCAAAAGCTACAGGGTGATCTGCAGGCTGGGGACACAGGGAAGAGCCAATGCTGCAGTTCAAGTCCAAAGGCCGTCTGCTGCCAGAATTCCCTCTTGCTCATGGGAGGTCAATCTTTTGCTCTGTTTAGGCCCTCGGCTGATTGGAAAAGACCTACCCACATTGTGGGGGGCAATCTGCTTCACTCTAAGTCCACTGATCTAAATGTTAATGTCATCCAAAGCACAACACTCTCATGGAAACATCCAGAGTAATACTTAACCACATATCTGGGCATCACAGCCCAGCCAAGTGGACACATAAAATTAACCATCACAGCCTCTAGTTGGGACATTTTCCTTTTCCTTCACTGACAAAGGCCACAGGACCAGCTGGCTTTCCTCTCCTCTTTGTGGCTGTCCCACCTCTTAGCCCCTTTGGGTTCTTTCTGCCCCCAAGCCTGGCTGAAGAGAGAACCCAACCTCCCTACCTGGTTGCACTGAAGACGTTTGTCCCATTTTTCTGCAAGGTTTTGCGGCTAATCATGACCAGAAACAAAGTATTAAATATAACGAAAGCTACAAAGGTGGAGGTGGTAGGGTTAGATAAGCATGCTGTGTTCTTCCCATCCTTTCTGACCCCTTTTCTGAGATGGTAACTGGAAACTTCAAGCTTCTGTTGTCTTTGTGTAACCTTGAAGGTAGATCTTATCTAGCTGCTGGTCTCTGAACACCTCCAACAGGGCAAAGTGGAAGCCAAGCCAAGGGCCTTTTATCTGCAGAGAATGTTTGCATATCTGAGAAACTTTCGACTGCTCCCCCTGGCCCTGTTCTTGCAGGGATATTCCTTTGGGACATATTCTCCCTGGAGGCTGTCCCTGGAGAGGAATTTATAAAATCTTTAGGACACTATATAACTATTTCAAAGAGCCTAAGGAGTCAAGGTTTTGAACTGGGCAGAAAATAATTTAATCCTTTCTCCTCCTCTGCCTTTCAGCTGACTTCACTTCCAGTAAAGTCAGGAATTCTACCTTTTCCGGAAAAGGGAGCAACACGGTGGCACCTGTGCCCAGCCCCTTCTCTCCGCCAGACCCAGCGCCCCACACCCCACCCACCCTTGCCCCTCCTTGGGCTCACCTTCCAGCCCTTTCCACAGCCAAGCCGGGTGGGCAAAACTGCGGGACATGGTGGCTTTTTCTCTCCTCTCCTTTACTGTCGAGAATCCTTTAGGACTTTTACTATCGTCATTCTAGAGGGGGAAAAATGTATGTCGAATCTTAAGGATTACAGAAACCATCAGAAGAGGCCACAGGATGGACATGTTTGTGATGCTTGTCCACCATCTCCCATAGGAGTCTAGAACCTCACCTCGTGATGCCTTGTGGCTCCGATCACCTCCCCAGAGGCCTCCACCCCACCTGCTCCTCCACGTGCCCTCTGCCCCTCACCCCACCCTACACAGGGCCCTCAGGTTAGTGTCCCTGAAGCTTCCCCTTCAGAGGGATAGTTCCCCACGCAGACCTCTCAGGGGCCCCCAGTTCCTATGCAAGACCCTGCACCATCTGGCCATCACCTCCCCTTCTCACAGCCCTGTTCACTCGTTCACTCAAGTACATACATGTCGAGCACCTACTGTGTGCCGGGCCCTGGAGATTCGGCTCAGGTTAGTCACAGCCCCTGCTGTCGAGGGCTCACAGCCTGGCTGGGAAGGTGGAGACACCGCAGGTCACGTCAGTGAAATGCGATGAGGATGGCCAGAAGGGAGGACAGGCCCCGGGCCCCTCCGCCATTTCTGAGAGCAGCCCCTCCACTCGCACTGGGGTGCCTTCCTCATCCACCGTGGAAACGCAACGCAGCCCTTCCTCTGAGCATTTGCTCAACCATCCTCTCCCCCCAGGGTGCCCGCTCCTCCCGTCCAAACCCACCCGCCTGCAAGGCCTGGGTTCTGCCCTGCCTTCTTTGTTTCGTTTTCTCTGACCCGGGAAGCCTACGAGGGACCCTCATTTCCACACACTCACAAACACTCGTCATGAGCCCAAGGCAGGTTCCAGGCAAGGCCGTCTATAACAGGGGCCACAGATTCTGCATCCGGCGTTCCAGTGAGTCGTGACAGAATCCACGTCCCCATCCTCCCAGCCCACACCGGGGGGGTGGTGAGAGATCACACGTCCCCCGCCTCACCCAGCCCTCCGAGCTCCAGGCACTGTGCACATGCTGCCGGTCTCCTCACGTCGCTCTGCAAATACATGTCATCTCTGCTCCCTGGAGGACAGCACTGAGCGCCGCCTGCAGCGTGTGACACGACCTCACAGCTTCCTGCCACCCTGCTCCACGGCCCGCCCCCGCCCCCCAGGCCAGGAGCTGCTTCCCCATCAGGGGCCACTGCCATCCTAGAGAAGGCACCACTTTCAGTCAATTACCCCCCAGGTGTGGGCTGCAAACCACAGGCACATTCCAGGGACCCCAACTCGGGCTCCCCGGCCCATCAGTCACAGCCTGTGACGGAACTCCTTATGCATCTTCCCTCGGAGGGGCACGGGCAGGCTGCTGGGGAAGCTGGCTTGCAAGGTGCAGGGAGCCCAGAGGACGAAAGCGGTGGCACAGTAGGTGTAGGCTGGCTGGGGGGGTGCGCTGGGGCCAGATTCTAGCCCTGTCTCTGCCACGAGTATTTGGAGCTGTCATTTACCACCCTTTATATGTCAGGGACTGAGCGAAATTCTTCACATGCTCTGTCTCGCTGAATCCTCTGGTCTCTACAGTCTGGCCTACGACGAGGTCGGTCGCTCTCCCAGTGCCGTACCATTGCGTCGGGCGCCACCGACAAGCGACTCTCAGCTTCTCTGCAGAGCACTTGGGTCAGCCGCCAGGTGCCTGCTCAGCTGCAAGCAAAGGGTGAAGAAAAGACACGTCCCTGAAGGTGAAGACCTGTTCAAGTGAGAAGGACTCCAACCCCTGACACAGGAGTTCTGTCTCTCTCCCCTTGCTAAAAATATGCACAAATAAGGTGGCCATCTCCACGAGCTCTTTCAGCATCTCAGCTGGCTCCACACCATCTCTGCTATTCTGCCAGGCCCTGGAGGATGTGCTGATTTCACCCCATGTCTACACATAAACACACACATGCACATATGTGTACACACACATGCACACATGTACACCTGCACACATGTGCGCACCTCTGCTCTTACTCTTCCTGTCTCAGAATGAAAGAATGAGAGTGCTGGGGTCGTCATCAGGGACCCTCTAATGGGCAATAATGAAACACCCTTCCATAGCAAGGGGTGTTTCTCCATGACATGAAGCCAGGCATAAAAATAGAATTGGGAGGTTGGGTGGTCCTGTCATTGCTAAGATTGCATCTCTCTGCCCTTCTGACCCCTATTGGCTTATGCTTCCTGGGAATGCTTGTAATTCGCTTTTCTTGTTCATGGATCTAAGAAGATACTCGCCCACCCCAGGAGGCCAGCTTACCTGTCGAAGGTGGGGAATGGCCACCGCCAGTGCCCACTCCGCCTTCGGATTCGGGATTCCTTTCTGATGGCGTGACGCTCATACCCGCACGTTTCCTTCGGGGAGACGGCTTCTGCATGTCTCTAGGAGGGGAGATTGGAGCAAAGCGTCGGCAGTCCTAGGAGACCCTCAACTCCCTTACCTCCAGGAGATAAGATCTTCTCTTGCTTTTATGCACTTGAGGGCCTCTCCTACTCTCAGTTCAAGGCATCTTTGGTAATTAAATTACTACTTTCAACCAGCCTTCCTGAAAGTCCCCTCACTCTCTCTCTCTCTCTCTCTCTTGCATCACATGCTCATTCTCGCTTCTCTTCTTTCTCAGGGCTTTGGCGTCAGCCTGCCTGACTCTAACCCTTGCTGCCCACCAGCTTGGTGACTTACGCTCTCTGGGTACCAGTTTTCTTCCCACTAAACGGGATATGATAATACCTGGTCGGAGTAAAGACTAACTGAGATAATGCTGGCAAAATGCTCAGCAGAGGCACTGACAGACACGAACTAAGAATTGCGGTGGCTTATTTATTATTCTTTCTCACACAGAGTCAGAGGCATTCATCTCCATGGCGGTTCCCCCCACCTGTTACAGGTTTTAGCAACGAAGATGAGTCGTGGAGCAGAGGCCCATTCAACAAGCAGGTCAACTTCAAACCAGACGTGATAGGTTGCCGCCCAAATGTAGGCTGGCCCCATCCTGCAGGTGAGGCAAAGATGGCCTTGGCATGGGAACCATAGTGCTCAGCGGACAGAGCCGAAAGCCACATAATTTGCTCATCTGCAAACTGACAACACTCTGTGTGACCCTTTGATTCTGGCTCAGGACGGCTGCTTTTCCCTTCGTCCTGCCCACACTGTGCCCTTGCCCATCTTCCTCTCTCGCTCGACACTCTGCCCGCTGGACCAATCCCCGTCCGGGGCTCCCCTCCAGGCCTGGTCTCCTGCAGCAGCCCTAGCCTCTTCCCAGACTCCCAGCCAGCTGCCGGAAGTTTCCACCCAGACTCCCACCGACACCTCACCCCTGCAGTGGGAAACGGCTCGTTATCCAGCTTAGGCACCGCCTGTTTCCATTCATGGCATCCTCACTCTCCCTACCACTGGGGCTTGGACTCCTAGGCTGTCTTGGTTCCACCTGCAGCCCTCGATCAGCTCTGCAACGACCCTGCTTGTCCTCTCTCTGAGCCTCGCTTGCCCTTACTTTCTATCTGAGCTCCCCGCTCTGCACGCCGGGCCCCTCCCCGACCTGCCCAGGCCCCTGTACCAGTCCCAACTCATCCCGCCTCCTTCCAGCCAATCATTTGTACAGTGCAGCCTACACACTACCCTCAGGCTGACCTTTGACCCGGGCACTCTGTTTCAACATCGTTTGTCTTCCTTATTGCCTGTGAGACAAAGTACACTGTCGCTGATCCTAGCAGGTAGGGACCTCCTCAATGCCACCTCAGCTTAACATTGTCTCTCTAATCAACCACAGACCCAGCCAAACCAGTGTCACCTCATTCTCCAAACACCCTTTGTCCTTGTTGCCTTACGCCTTTGCAGCCTGTTCTCTCGCACACCCAGTCTCATCCCCAGACGCTGATAATTCTTTAAGGCCAAGCTCAGATTCCTTCTCTTTCGTGGAGTCGTCCCCCATTTCCCTGTCCACAATAATCCCTTAGGAGGTCTCACTCCTCTGAATCCCCAAAGCTCCTTCAACTCCATTTGGATGTTTACAGGAATTTCACTCAACAAACACACATTGGCAGGAGGGTTTGAAACAGCGTCCTTGGGTGCTGGGGGTGGAGGAAGACAGGTTCTCCCCTCTGCATCAGACAGGTCAGCAGCCCCGCCAGACCGTGCGAATGTGGTGTCAGAGAAAGGTGGCGGCAGAGGTTTGGCTGCAGTCGGCATAGTTTACGGTGAAAAGAGACCTGCATCTGAATTCCACTCCGCTGTCTCCTCCCTACAGAACGTCGGCAGGCATCGGTCTGAGCGTCCGTTTAGGCACCTGTGAACACGCGCAGTGATAACTTACCTGCTGTGCTGAGGATGTCGTGAGATGTGCCTAAAGGTGCTTAGCTCAGCACCTGGCATCTAGTAAGTAGCCTCTAGTCATGTGACCTTAGAAACTATACTTAACTTCTCGCGCCTCAGTGTCTTCATTTGTAAAAGAGAGAAAATAATGGTTCCTACTTCAAAGCATTGTCATGAAGATTAAATGAGGTATATACAAAGCACTTCAAAGAGTGCCTTGCCCAGAGAGAGGATTCAAGAAATAAATGCTAGCTATTTGGATATGCTGCTGCGGCCGCGGCTAACAGTGGTGCTGGGGATGATGGTGATGGTGATGATGATGATGGTGATGGCCATGTGGAAGCAGGACACTGGCAGTTTCGAGTTGAAATTCTCATGTGCGTGGCATTGTCCCTATTAGAGTGTAAATTTGAGAGCAGGACTCCAGTTATTAACGTATTAATGTATCTCCGTGTGTGACTAGATAGTACCCGGTGCTCTTGACCAGGGGTCAACAAACTTTCTGTAAAGGGCAAGATGGTAAATAGTTTAGGTTTCCAGGCCACAGCTCTCTGTCACAACTACACAGTGCAAAACAGCCACGGACAACATATCCACCAGTGGACGAGGCTGTGTTCCAATAAAACTTTCTTTATAAAAACAGCGCAGGACAGATTTAGCCCTGGGTGCGGTTTGCCGACCCCTGCTCTACACGCATGCATTAAATGAGCAAGCAGGTGGATGACCAGACAAATGGATAAATGGGGTATAAAAAGGGAACCATCCATTTCTCTTCCCAGGGAGCTTTGTCAGGGACCCCCGGATCCAAGCAAAGCAGTGGGGTGTCCTCCGTCCTTTTCTCCTGTTCCGAGGAGACCTGGGATGGGAGGTGAGGGGAGAGCGTGGGTTCTACACCAACAGCCTCGGCAGCATCAGCACTGGCCGCCCATCGGTGAGAGTGAGCGTCCAGTAGCTTGCTGCTCAGCGCCGCCCCCAAACCACTAACATCAGGGATGCCTGGGAGCTTGTGAGAAATGCAGAATCCCAGGCCCCACCTCAGGTCACTCCTCCAGGACACGTTCTATTTGCCCTGGGGCTGGCTCCCTTCTTCCAGGGATGCTGACTTCACACGATTCCCTTCATCCCTTCATAAATTCTTAGACTAACAAAGTGGGAAGGGACCCAAGGGGGCATTTCTACTCCTCTGCTTCATTATTGAAGTTGTTCAACAGCTCTGCTATTTGGCACAGTAACAAAACTTTCCTGCTTTCTTTCTTGTCGTCGAAGAGCGAGAGTGAATCTTTCAAGTTTCTGACTTTCTCCATTAGGTTGGATGAGGAGTCTGCCCAGGGCCAAAGAGGCCATCAGCCCACCTGGTCCCACACACCTGGCTTTCCCGCAAGGGCATCTGCGTTCCTCTTTCCTTCTAAAACCCCACTGCTGAGTCCTTTGGTCCTATAGCAGAGTTTTCATACTCCGTTGCAAAAAGCCCAGGCTTCTCTGGGAGCCGGCCAGTGCTGGTCCGTGGCCTGTTCGGAACCAGGCCACACAGCAGGAGGTGAGCAGCAGGCGACAAGTGAAGTTCCAGCTGCATCATCTGTGTTTACAGCCACTCCATCGCTCACATCACCGCCTGAGCTCCGCCTCCCGTCAGATCAGCAGTGACATTAGATTCTCATAGGGCGCACAACCTAGATCCCTCATGTGTATGGTGTATAGTAGGGTTCGCGCTCCTATGAGAATCTAACGCCCTGTGATCTGAGGTGGAGCTGAGGTGGTGATGCTAGCGCTGGGGAGCGGCTGCAAATGCAGATTATCATGAGCAGAGAGGTTTGAGTACACAGAGACCATAATAAAGCAATTCTTGCAGGCTCATATCAAAACCCTATCAGTGAGGTAGTAGCAAGTGCCAATCAAACGGCATGTAGTGGCAGGCTTTACGGTGGCAAGTGAGTTGATGTACTTCAATCGTTCAGCTGCATCTGGTGGCAGCCTTTAAGGTCAGAATTGGACACATATTTCAGTCCGTGCATGGCCTGCCCATTATTTTGTTTACCACTTCCGTCTGCGCCTCTTTCCCACACTGCGAGATTGTCCAAGACACAGTCTTGGTAAGCCCACAAGCTAACCCTAGAAAAAGTGAGTGAAAACAAACGTCACTGGAGAGCTTCTTTGAAAAGGGGGAAAGACCCAATGATGACACAGCAGAGGACTCTGAGACTGCCAATGAAATGAAAGCTGCATTCAAAAGGAAATACCAAGAGTCCTACTTAAAGTATGGGCTCATCGCAACAGGTCATTCACATTCTCCAACCTGCTTTGTATAACATGTGGCAAGTGGCTATCCAATGAAGCCATGAAACCTTCAAAACTACTTCACCACATGGAGACCAGGCACCCTGCATTAAAAGACAAACCTTTGGAGTTTTTCAAAAGAAAAAAACAGGAACATGAAGAACAAAAGCAATTATTGAAGGCCACACTTCATCAAATGTGTCTGCACTGAGAGCACCATTCCTAGTGGCTAACTGCATGGCTAAAGCTAAGAATCCCTTACTGTTGGTGAAGAGTTGATCCTGCCCGCCGCTAAGGACGTTGGCCGTGAACTTTTAGGAGAGGCTGCGGTTCAAAAGGTGGCACGTGTTGTTCTTTCGCCTAGCACCATAACTAGGCAAATGAATGATGAAATAGCAGAGGATACTGAGACACAATGGCTAGGATTAATGAGTCACCATGGTACACAATCCAGGTTGACGACTCCACCGATGTTGACAACAAGGCAACAATGCTTGTTTTTATGTGACATATTTTTCAGGAGGATGTGCATGAGGATATATTATGAGCACTTTTGTTGCCAACCACAGCTGCAGAACTATTCAAGTTTTTGAATGATTACATATCGGGTAAACCGAATTGGTCATTTTGTGTCAATACATGCATGGATAGAGGGGCTGCCATGGCTGGACGGCTTTCTGTTTTCACTGCTCGGATCAAGGAAATCACTTCTGAATGTGAGTCTACGCACTGTGTCATCCACACAGAAATGCTGGCTGGCCGAAAAATGTCACCTGAACTAAACAATGTTTTGCAGGATATAATTAAAATTATCAACCATATTTAAGTACGCTTAGCTCGTGTCTGTTCATGCGGCTCTGTGAGGAGATGGACGCAGAGCACACACGTCTTCTCTTATACCCAGAAGCGAGAGGGCTTTCTAAAGGCAGATCACTGGCCAGAGTGTTTGAGTTTCGAAAGCCGCTCCAGAGATTTCTCTTAGAAAAACAGTCACCACTGGTGGCACCTTTCAGTGACATGCTGAATAGGTAGCAAAACTTGCTTATTTGTGTGACATATTCAACCTGCTCAAGGAACTCAATCTGTCACTTCAGAGGAGAATGACAACTGTGTTCAAGTCAGCAGAGAAAGTGACTGCATTCAAAGTCAAACTGGAATTATGGGGGTGACGAGTGAGCATTGGGATTTTTGACATGTTTCAGACATTAGCAGAGATTTTGAAAGAGACTGAGCCAGGGCCTTCTTTCTCCCAGCTGGTGCGTGGTCACCTGTCTCAGCTTTCAAAAGAGTTTGAGCACTACTTCCCAGCCACAGAAGACCCCCGAACTGGGAAGGAATGGATCCACGACCCATCTGTGAATAAGCCAGGAGAATTGACTTTGTCCGTGCTAGAAGAGGATCAACTACTTAAGATCACAAATGACAGTGGCCTTAAAAGTGTGTTTGAGACGACTCAAATCTCCATACCTTCTGGATGAAACTCAAGATGGAATATCCTGAGATTGCCACAAAAACACTGAAAATCCTGCTTCCATTTCCAACATCCTGTCTTTGTGAAGCAGGGTTTTCTGCAGTGACAGCAACCACAACGAGATTACGGAGTAGACTGGACGTAAGCAACACACTTCGGGTGTCACTGTCTCCCATCACCCCCAGATGGGACCATCTAGTTGCGGGAAACCAAGCTCAGGGTTCCCAGTGGTTCTGTATTATAGTGAGTTGTATACTTATTTCATTATATATTACAATGTAATAGTAATAGTAATAGAAATAAAGTGCACAATAAATGTAATGCACTTGAATCATCCGAAACCAC
>NW_012148097.1:2679198-2694898 GCF_000956105.1 Propithecus coquereli | reverse complement strand
ACCACCATCCACTTTCAGAACATTTTTCACCTTCCCCAGCTGAAACTGCACCCATTAAGCAATAACTCCCCATTCCCCTCCCCCAGGCCCTGGCACCCACCATTCTACTTCTGATCTCTAGGAATGTGATTACTCACGTAGGTGGAATCATACAGTATTTGTCCTTTTGCATCTGGTTTGTTTCACATAACATGTTGTCCTCCAGGTTCATCCGTGTTATAGCATGTGTCAGAATTTTCTTTCCTCTTAAGGCTGAATGACAGTCCACTGTATGCATACACTACATTTTGTTTACCCATTCATCCATCGATGGGCATTTGGGTTGTTTCCACCTTTTGGCTATTGTGAGTAATACTGCTATGCACGAGGGTGTACAAATATCTGTTTGAGTCCCTGCTTTCAATTCTTTTGTGCCCATACCTGGAAGTGAAATTGCTGAATCATATGGTAATTCTATGTTATTTTTTGAGGAATGCCATTCTCCAATATTTGCTTTTAATGTGAAGATTCTACAACTTCAGAAAGTTTGTAAATCCCCATCTCACAGGCTCCAGGTATATATGCCATATTGTCTCTCGATATTGTCTTAAAAACTGGTCTTCGATCCTAGAGCAATCTGATCCCAAGCTAGAAGGGATCCCAGAGGTCATCAGGCCAATCTCACCACCTTATCAAAGAGAATGTAGTGGCCCAGAGAAGTGGTGTGACTTGCCTATGGCCACACAGTCTGTTGGGAAGAGAATCAGAGTAGAACCTGGGCCACAGCCAGTGCTGTGCCCACCAGGCCACAGAAGATGCACCTGAAAAAGCAGGTGCTCAAATCCCTACAATCACAAGGTACACGTGGCCCCCAAAGGAGGAAGTGCTCTGGGTCAAGCTTGCCCTCCCCAGCCTGGCAGCAAGGCTAAGTGAGACCCTGCCCACTGCACACGGCCTGGGTGCGGGGCCTGACGCATGCTCCAGTGGCCTCGTGGCACCAGCCGGTCCATCCCAAGGAGGCCAGGCCCAGCTGCACTCACTGTTTCTTTATTTTCCTTTAGAGCATCTCCTGTGATGCCTGCCCCACCCGCTAAGCCTAACACACACACACACACACACACACACACACACACACACACACACACACACACACATACATACACAGAGCAGCTGTGGAAGACTTGCTGCTTCTTCATCACCTGTTTCAGGGGTAGGCTGAGCTGGCCCCAGACAAAATGCAAAAAAGTGAAGTTGTCTTTCTTTTTCCATTTAATTTTCTTTCTTCCCCACTTTGGCTGCCTTCTCCAAATTCCCAAAACTCTGAGGTTGTCCTCAGAATACCGGGAGCTTCCCACCGCAGCATTCCACCTCACCATGACCTCACGGGCAGCGCCCTTTTCTCCAACCTCACCCCTTTGAAACTGGCACACTGCCCGTCCCTCCTGCTCTCACCAAGTGCCACGCTGAAAGCAGACCAACACCTTTCTCCCCAGTAACAGCAATGAAACTATCTTATTGTCAGATAGGCTTTACTGTACAAAAATCAACTTCTTGTCCATTATCCAAATGACCCCAACCACAGTACTGTAGAAATATGTGAGGAAAAGATGAAAATCTTCTTTTCACTGACAAGAACACTAACACTCAAGACAGTGAGTGCGTTGCCCAAGAGCACACAACTAAGACCGCAGCCTGCAGAGAGCCTCCATGCTCCGCCGCGAAGTTCTAAAGCAGGTAACGCCAGATGATAGGCACGTGGATAAATCCTCATGGGGCAGCAACGCTTCAACACAGGACCCGTGGGGATGTACCAGTTTGGCACAGGAGTGGGTCTCCAACGCTGGGAACTTCAGGGATTTGGGAAGACTAGGGAGATGCAATAGGACGGTCCTTTCTGTGGGTCTTGCAAATCCCACCAAGACGCTAATTGTCTAAAACTCAGAATGTGGGAGCCTCGCCTATGGCAACAGCCTCTCGGGAAGGTGCCTGGGCCCTGAGCAGGGTAGATTCCGGTTCCCCTGTGACCACCTAGATGAAGGGCCCAGGTGGAGGAAGGCCAGGCTGCGCCTGCAGGGTGAGGCGCCGGGGTGCGCGTGCTCCTGCCGGCTGCAGGCCGGCCGTGTGTCCCCTGCTCCAGAGCGGCCCCACAGTCCTCTGAAGGAGCGGAGCACGGGAGGCTTCGGCCGTGAGAAGAGGTGAGCGGGGCAGGGCAGTTACATCTCCCCTCCCACCTCAAGAAACCCTCTTCCTCACGCAGCAGAACGCACAGACGCAGGGCCCTGGCACAGCTGCGGTTCTCAGTGGCAGCTGCCTTCTGTCACCCAGGCCTTGCGAGGCTCTGGGGAGGAGTGTGCAAGGCTTCAGTCTGAGCCGCTGCTCGGGCCTCCCTCACCGCACGAAGCCTTGCTGAGCTCTGGGTGGGAGAACAGCAGAGAACAGGGAGTCGTTTTTCTGATTAACCTCCAGGCAACAGCCAAGTGGCATTTTAAACCCAAGCTGAGTATGACAATACCCGGGGTGTCTTTAAAACACTGGTGGCCAGTCCCTCCCCACCCCTGAGATTCTGATGTACTCATGGGTGGGTGTCCCGGCATCAGGACATCAAAAGCTTCTCCAGGTGGTTCTAATGTGCGGCTTCGACCCCTGCTCAGCACAAACTGCCTGCAGGGGCCACGTTCTGAAGGACAGGGAAGGTGGCAAGCGCGGGCCATGCTTGGAGGCTCACAGGGCACAAGAGGGAGAGCCTGGCCCAAGACGGGGCAGGATGAGGGTGCCCCTCCTTGAGGGGAAGGAGGCACAGACGAAAGCCTGGGACGCCCCCGGCCTCCTTCCCTGCGGCCTTGCTGGGCACTAAAGATGGGGGACCAGGGCTCCGAGCGTCCGAGAGGAAGAGGACTAAAGGGGCAGGCTGACTTTCTTGCTGTCACACAGGAGAGCGCTGTGCAGGTGCACCCACTTGACGCTGCCACCTGAAATGAAAGAGCCGTTACTCCCGCAGCCCGGGCACGGGTCACAAAGCCCTTCCACATCCCTCATCTCGCTCGAATCCCGCAGGAGCCCTGGGAGAGAGGCAGGGCGCACACCGGCACCCCGCTTTCCACAGCAGAGGGAACGGGCTTGGCGGACTGGGCGGGCGCCGCCTTCCGCGACAGTTCAGGGGCAGGCCCAGGCTGCACTTCGGCCCTCACAGGCCGAACCCCTCCTGGAGTCGCACACCCCGGGGACAACTCCAGGCACGGGATTTCTAACAAACCCCTGGCCACAGCATCCGTGCTCGTTCACGACGCTGGGAGATTTGGCCGGTGACGGACTCATCACTGTTTGCCCAGGACTTCCCAGCCTTCACAAGGAGAGCCCCACGTCCCGGGAACCCCCTCAGTCCTTGGCTCCCCCAGATTTGTCCCTCACATGAACAGAATGTGTTCAACTACTTGATATATTTGAACACACAAAAAAAAGATTATGTGTTTTCTAGTAAATGATTCGGATACTCTTAGGCATATAGAGAGTTGCCACACTGTCTCCTAATATTTAGACAAATCTTTCCTTGATCTGTGACCTATTTATAAAGAATACAGTGACAATAATTGAAGATTGTCATGTAAGATACCTTTGTGTCTATGCGCATCTTATTTTTACATTTTGCTCTAATTACAAACATACATGTTTGGTTGATTTATTAATTATATTTTATTTATAAAATGAAAATATTCTGCTAGCAGGCATCTCTCAGTTACACCCTTCCATGGGAAGACAGCTGATTTGGGCTATGGAAGCCATAAATGGGGACAGACATTCTTAACTCTTTTGGGCCATGACCCCTTTGGCTGTCTGGTGAAGCCTATCATCTCCTCAGAATACTATTTTAGAATGTACAAAAGAAAACACAAAGGATAATGAAGAAAATACAGCTATCAAAATATTGAAGCAGATTTGTGTTATAGTATCATATGTTTCCTTATTAACACGTTAAATAAGGTCCAGTGGTGGTTCTAATGACCACCATGATTTTGAAATGGTAATGAGTATACATGATATCCTGAGGTGTCTGCAACAACTGCAGTGTGAGATGAAAATGTCTGTGATTTCTATTGGCGACAAAGTCACAGGTACTACAGATATTACTGTGAATTGTTGCCTACGTGCATAAATGAAGGAAATGCTAAATTTTAATTGGCAATCAATACAAACAAAGACGTAAATTTTTTTTTCTCGTCCAAGGGCATGAAGTCCTTGATATCAGGTTCAGAGCCCCTGACCTACAGTTTTTACTATGTATGATGTTAGGGAATCCTAATTACATTTCAAGTTCTTGGGACCGCATTTTCCAAAATGTGTTCATTGGAGTACCACTTTTAGGAACTGATAGCGGCCGTCTATTACAGGTTAAACTGTGCCCTCCCAAACAGGTGCTGAAGTCCTAACCCCCATACCTGTGATTGTGGCCATATTTGCAAATAGGGTCTTTGTAGATATAACCAAATTAAAATGAGGTCATACTTGATTAGGGTGGGCCCTAATCCAATGCAATGGTGCCCTTAAAAGAGAAGACTCAGGCACACGGGGAGAGTGTATGTGATGATGGAGACAGAGCCAGAGGATTTGTCTGCGTTCCACGGAACCCCAAGGATTGCTGGCAGCCCCAGCTAAGGAAAGAGTGTGGAGCAGACCCTCCCCTAGAACCTTCAGACAGAGCGTGGCCCTGCCAAAACCCTGATTTTGGACTTCCAGCCTCCAAAACTATGAAAAAATAAATGTTTGTTGTTTTAAGCCACCTGATTTGCGGCACTTTGTTATGGCAGCCCTAGGAGACTAGTACGGTAACCTTTGAAAAAAAATAATTTGAGCTCAAAACACTTGGGAATCCGTGAGCATTAAGTTTCCCTTTTGGAGACCCGCAGTACACCTAGGATGTCAGTGATTCTGAAGACGACTCATAGTCGAGTGCTAATGTAACCTAGGCCACACCCAAGTTTGTTTAGTTCAAAGACATCTTATTCGTGGTACAGCTAAATAATGATGTTTAGTGGAACACTAGACGTCCCGGGAGTACAAAACCAACCATCAAATGTGTAAAGGGACTGGAAACCTTCTAGAAAAGTGTGGGAAGTGGTGCACTGACACGAGCAGCACCCGAAACACAGCACGCTAGAACAGACGGAGGCCTCAGAACTCAGCTCATTTCTGCCACTCATTTTTGCCCTCAGGAGCCTGAGGCCCAGCTTTAAAAAGTGTGTTGGCCAAAACACAGACACAGCCCTAATGTTTGCATAACTGAAAGAAAAAGTTATTATTAGACCCTGAATTCTTTCAGTTGGAGTCATACAAATTTCTTTCTGAATAAGCCCATTCTGTAGTTCCATGAGTCCATGCAACCTAGCTAGGTTCTACCTTCCTAACAATTGAGCTGAATTTCTACTTTTGGAGGTGGCTATTTTAGGTTATGTGTGGGACCTACCGGGGAGGACTCTGAGACCAAGCCGCGCTCTAGCAAAGTGAAAGCCCCTCAACAGCTTCCCTCCAGGAGACAGGCAACCTCCCCCAGCCACTTGGCCTGCCCAGGTGGAGAAGCCGCCCCCTGCACCTGCATGGGCAACACGCACTCCTGACGCAATGACAGGTGAGTGAGGGCGTCTCTAGGAAGACCACGGGCTCCGGGTGCTTCAGGAGCGATGACTGAGTGGGTCAGGTCGTCTGGACCCACGGCCTGGGGCTAGGACACTTGCGCAGTGAATTATTGATGGAGTGCTGCACTTTGGAGAACGTGCCAGGAAGGGGAGACAAGCGTGACAGGGCAGAGTGCACCCTGAAACACTCGCTTCTCACCCCAGTGTCTTCGTGTTTTAATTGCACTTCTATGTTTGCCCAGTTTCAGTTTTTAAGCCACTAAGTTGATGCTGTTTTGAAGCCAGCTCGTACAGACTCTCAAGAGAAGATTATCAAACATCCAGAATTTCTGCGAGCCAGTTGTTAAACTATTGGCAGCTTGAAATTGGCCACAGTGGGAATATTTTTACACCGTGGAAATCGGCAAATGTTATAAACCAGGGTTGTTTTTTATTTTTTCCAGCGAGCTGACTTCCCACTCTACCAAGCCATTCTCCATTGACTTTACAGAAGACTTTGCCTCCCCCCCAGCAGGCTCTGCTAAATTCGTACTGGGATTGCGGACAGCTGCCCCTTTCTGTCTTTCTAACTTTAGCCTGCGGATCTGTAATCTTTCTGTGGGAACCACTGTTCTTCTGCCCTGCCCTCTTGTAAACTCTTCCCACTTGCAGCCCAGAGTGGAAATGAAGGCCTCACGGCCAGAAACAGGGACCCTGAGAAGCTCTGCTTCCCCAATCAGCAGTGCCAGAGGCTTCACGGCTTGATGTCATTTCACGCCCAGTATCAACTGGTTTGCAAAAGCAGAAAATACAGAAAGTGCTGTCCTCGTCACCCTGCTGTCTGTGGGAAGGCGGAGGCTCTGTCTTCCAGCAGTGGTGGCCATCACCCTTCTGCCAGGCTGCCCACCTGGAGCCTGCCCGTCCTGGGTAGGAGCATCCCAACTCCGCTCCAGATGGCAGGAAGCCTGCCAGTGGAGCACGTCACCAGCTTCCGCCGGGTGGTGAGAATGTGACTCCAACGTGTGTCTCCTCGGCTGCTTACACTCGCTGCTCCTTCCCTCGCTCTTGACATCCAGCCAAGATCCCTCCTGATCTTCTAATGATCCCCTGTAACAGCCTTGGAAATCTCCTGCTCACCAGAACACATGCAAGTGTATGCCAGATGAACAGAAAAGAGTGCTGATCTAATTCCTTTTTCGGGCAAAATGTGCAGTAACCAGAAGCAGGTTAGACCTGTTGGAAATTCTTGCGGGCTGGTCATTTGTGAGTCATATTTACATGACCCTGAATTGCCTGGTTTGGGGCTAATTGCATGGTTTGGCCAGCTGCCTGTGTAATTGGCTCAATTTGCTTTTAGAGGCCAGTAAAACAATGATCTGAGGTCACTGGCTGATTCAGACCAAGGGGCAGCAAAATTGAAAGCAAAGCAGCCGGCCAAATTAACCAATAAAAAGGCCAATTCAACACTACATGGGTAATTCAACCTGCATAAATGTGGGGAAAATGATCAGTTTGAAACATGAAATTGTTGATACTTGACTCTTCTAATCTTTAAAAAGTGACGGTTTATACAGGTCAGCCGAATAGTATATCCCTTGATTTTCAGGTAATCACCACTCTAACATTCCAGGATTGCTGGGGCTAGGGAAGTGGGGAGGTTGGTGGGGGAAAGAAGTAGATAATCTGTCTCCTCACTGCCTATGGTCTGGCATGTTCTTCTCCAGTACGGAGTTTAATGGAAAGAGCTCTGGTTTAAGACTCAGGAGATCTGCATTTTAGCCCCAGTCGACCTCCCGTATGGCCTTAGACAGACATTTCTCCTTTAAGTCTCATTTTTTTCAACTGAAGCAATATCATAAACATTCTTAGGATGCCAAAATGAACTGACGGATGGGAACATAGCTTTTTAAAGTGAAAATTACTACATAGATAATTTATAAAGGCTATACACATTATGGTTATCAACTCCTATTGATATGTGAATATGTACACTCCCTTGGGAGAGAATTAATTTTGAATGCAAGCGTAACTGATTACCCCTTTGTTCCAGTGTCATTTCTGATAGCAAACAATGCCAAAACAGTAACAAATTGCCATTGTATCTTCCATTAGTCATCAGAGTATAAAAGATTTGATAAATAGCGATTTGACATTGGCTCTTTGGGGTGGGAAATCTGTGTTATCGACAGTAGCAAATTACATGTCTTTGAAAAAGACGGTGTCACGGTTCTTAAAGGTTATTTGCATTGCTGACGAGACATAAGAAAACCCCAAAGAGCTTTTAAAGGCCACGTCTGTGAGATGAGCAGCCTGGTGTCCCGGCCCAGCCCCCGCTTGTTGCAGCGTTTATGAGACTCGCTGGGCAGCTGCCTGGACGTGAGCCCTCTCTGTCCAAGAACAAGCTGCCAGGCTGAACAGAGAGAAGAAAAACAGCTTCCGTAGTATTCCCTGACTTTGAGGACAGGCAAGGGCCGAGCTGGGGGCGCTGTGCTGTGGAGGCTGGGCGTGCAAGAAGGTCGAGGGTGTTTTTCTGTGTCCTCTGCTTCTGCCTCGTGTTGCTTCCACGCAGCTGCCTTCTGTTCTCCCACTCCGGCGCCAGCCCGGGCAGATGCCTCCCTCCAGAGCCGCTGGCAGCCCCGCTCCACTGGCAGCTGTCGCCGCAGCCCCGGGAGAGCATCGTGACGACCGGCACCAGCCGTGAGCAGGGCACATCTGCAGAGCGTCCCCTGCCCCTGGCTGCGGGCCTACAGGCTCAGTGCCCTGCTGTGCAGGAGGTTCCCAGCTGGCACCACTTAACACGACCCTCTCCTTCACCAGGGAGGCGTCCGGCCATTTGATTTTTCACCTCTGAGATGCTCCTCTCTGCTGCGAGCAATATGGTGCTTTATAGATACATACTTATCTTTAAAATTTCCAGGCTTAGAGGATATTTATAAAATTCCATCGATGACCTTTCCAAAGTCTAAATGGGGTAGCCCGCAAATGTTAACCAGCATTATTATTTTAAAGACAAAGTAGGCTGGGCACAGTGGCTCACGCCTGTAATCCTAGCACTCCAGGAGATTGAGATGGGAGGATAGCTTGAGCTCAGGAGTTCGAGACCAGCCTGAACAAGAGCGAGACCCTGTCTCTACCGAAAGTTGAAAAATTAGCTGGGCATGGTGGCGCATGCCTGTAGTCCCAGCTACCCGGGAGGCTGAGGCAGGAGGATCGCTTGAGCCCAGGAGTTTGAGGTTGCTGTGAGCTAGGCTGACGCCACGGCACTCAACCTGGAGCAACAGAGTGAGGCCGAAAATAAATAAATAAATAAAAGACAAGGTAAAGGAATACCAAATCCATGAGGACATTATGCTAAGTGAAATAAGCCAGTCACAAAATGACAAATATTGTTATGAGGTAGAATAATCAAACTCATAGAGACAGAAAGTAGAATGGTGTTACCAGGGGCAGGGGGGAGGGAGTGGAGGGTTAGTGTTTCATGGGGACAGAGCTTCAGTCTCGGGGGGTGGAAAAGTTCTGGAGATGGGCGGCGGCGAGGGCACGTACCGAACTGTACACTTAGAATGGTTACGACGGTAAATTTTATATTATGTATATATTACCACGATTTAAAAATTTAAAAAGAATACCAAATTGAGAAGTAATAAAGTTCATGCAGTTACCTATATCAGAGGTGCTGGGAGTCAGAGGGAGTAAGAAACAACCCTCCAAACAGAAATGTCCGTGGTTACCCAAAACAAGTTGTCCCGTTCTTACCGATTGGAAGTTTTCTCTAGGAAAGTAGCTATTCCTGATTGCATGTCTAAAATTATTACAGAAACACAAAGCCAAAAAGGAGGCCGACGTGCAATAATATTATCTCACAACACTTTGGTGGGGAAATGAATCAATCAATCCACCGCCTCGTGGTTGTTTCCTACGCTCGACGAGGCTTTGATTTTAGAGACGGGGCCCGAGGCAGAAGTGGGATGCACAGTGGCTGTCCGATTTGTGGTAGGATGTGCCCCTCCACTCACACCACAGGTGAAAGGTCAGCCTGGCTTTTCGTCTAGCTGTGCCTCCCTCAGAATCAAAATTACAGTTCTCAACGCTGGCTCGAGTCCTTTCATCTTCATTTTGACCAAAATGGAGCCAGGATCATGAGAATTCCTCGGGGCTCGTGTTGAAAGGAATTTCCCCCGCGCCTGCCAGAGTCTCAAGGGGCAGCCTCCTTCCACGGCTGAGTAATCACAGCTCCATGCGACCGAACAAACAGCATCTCCTCTAAAAATAATAATAATAATAATCAGTGGAAGGAAATTAGCTCAAGAGAATGAGATGAAAGCCAGTCCACAACTGTGCGTCCCAAGGAGATGCTGTTCCTTGATGTTCCGAGCTCAGTCCCAATTCTAAGGACTAACTTTGAAAAGATGACCACTGTTCATAGCTTCATGAGACAGAGAGACAGAAAAAATGAAAAGAGAGGAAAGAGAAAAGACAAGAAGATGAGAAAGAGAGGGAAATTCTATGATAATGTTTTTTCCAAAATTGATAATTAAGTCAGAACTTACTGTGTGCAAATATAGAAGCAGTTGTCAACAGAATTCCGGAGAACGAACACGATGACCACGCACAGCCCGCTACTCCCCTCCCAGGGTAAGTATCGTCCCCTGTGTGCTCAAAGGATGCTGTGAACCCCCTCATTCCACCTCTTGTCCCATAATCAGGGGCTTATTGTAGGGTTAGAGGTTCCTTAAGAACAGGACCTTCTCCTAGTGTATGCCCAGCACCTAACACGGAAGGTGGCACGGAGGAGGCATCTGTCAAACGCTTGCTGAGGGGGTGAACGAACTCAGAGACACAGGGAGGGCCTGCAGGCCCGGTGGCTGAGCCCGCCTGTTGCCCACGTGGCTGCAGCTTGCGGACTTGGGTTTTCCCCAGAAGGACGTGGGCCCTGGACTGGCCCGTTCGATGCCGAGTTGCGTCTGTCAGGGCGAGGGCTTAACTCCTGTTACCCTGTGAGTGAGGTGCAGGGCACGGGCAGATGCGTGCGGCTGCCGTCTTCCAGTAAACAGACCAAATGCTCATTTCCCTCCAACCTCCTCTCCAATCTCACCCACCCCTGCTCTCAGGAGAGCAGTTAATCATGTCAGTGTCTGCCATGCGTACACTGTGCTAAATAAAGTGCATTGTTTATAAAGTGGGCTTATTCTCCAAGCACAGAAGCGGATTCCTGGGCACATTGTTGTGCTGAGTGTAATTAATGAAATTCTCTTTGGATCAAACTGTCCAGTGGAATGAGATCGTCAACTGCCAGACTGAGCCATTCAGACCCAAAATGGATAGTCTGTATCCAGTACCAGATTAGGAAAAAAAACAAAAATCAACCATGTTGTTCAATGCCCCTCAGCATCAGGAAACGACCAGAACACAGGTCGAGATAGTTGGAAGTATGGAGTCAGCTACCATTTCCAATTTTCCCTTTTCTTCTGATTGTCAACACTTATTTTAAGAGAGAGTTTTTTATGCACCCAGGTTAGCATGTTTGAAGCAGCATTTCCTACCATCCACTTGAGCAATCACTTAACCAGGACTGCACATCTGCAAAGCTGCTGGGGGGGCGGCGAGCATGCAGCACTGTGGCTGAGATGCTGCCGGCAGGGATAGGACGCTCCTCCCTCCTTTCAGAAGGAACTAACAGCAAGTGAGGGGAGAACGAGAAGAGCTAGGAAAAGCAGCTTTGATCACTTGGCTGGGAATCATCACTCTAGAGAAAACTTGGAGAGCTCCAAATCTCCGTAGAGTAGATTCTGTCTCATGCACTGAGTATGCGCAATAACCTGTCAGTGGCCTTCAGAAACATTTTCAACGACGCTGAGACCATCCTGCAATGCTGTGCATAAATTGGTCGGCACCGCAGTACACGTGGCCTCATCGTCTGAGCTCAGATCCTCCCGGCACTCTGCAGACTCACCGCTCAAGTTAGGCAACCAGCTAGAAAACACTGTAGCAACACAAAATCCCTTCCAAACCTCCACAGAGAGTTGCTCATGGGGGAGATCCAAATGTGAGTCAAAAAGGGACAAAGGGTTGGGGAGTTGACGTTGCCTTTGTCTTCCCAGAATGTGGGCGGCTGCCTGGCAGATAGCACTGCAACAAGTGCTCTGCCCGCATTTGAGCCAAAGAGCTGTCACTCCTGCTTGAAAATCTTGGCACAACCTGGAGGTTTCCCTCACGTTCTCCCCCCATTACCCAAACCATGGCCAAAACCAGCTTTCTCATTTTTCATGTGGCTGCTTCTACAATTTTGCTACTAGGAATCCAAATAGGGTGAAGTACCTGCTGGGCAGACAGTACCTCCAGCCTTTCTGTCCTTCTCCCAGGCCTGGCCTGTATGTGGCTTCCTCCCAAGAGGTGCCTTTTTATCTTCAATCTGGACCAAAAGGCTCAGAGAGTTCCCAAGGAGCGGGAAGGCACCGTCATGGGCAGGCTCTCCTTCCACGGCGGGCGCTGGGCGCCTGAGCTGACCTCAGCTGGGCTGGGGGCACCAAGCCACCTGCCTGCCCCCCCACCTGCAGGACTCCTCAGCTCCACGCCTCTTCTGCCCAAGCATCCCCAGAAAGCTGCCTCATTGGGAGGCCAAATCCTATGCCTCACTGAGGAAGCAGATAGCCCAGAGCCAGAGGGCCCATGTTCAAACCCCGGCTCTGCCCTGGTGTGACTTGGACAGCTCAGTGTGCATTTCTTGCCCCCAGCAATTCCATGGCAACACTAACGGACACTTCCTAAAGGCACCGAACACAGCGCCTCATCCATCGGGCCCATGCCAGCCAACCCCCTGTCTGCTCTCAAGTCCACCTGGGCCCTGTCCGTTCTTCTTCCTTCTTGAGTTTCCCTGCCAAGTAGTCTGTGCCAGTAGTTTGCGCCAGCAAATGGAACTGGGGATGGGGAGGGGCCAGGGCATTTCTTCCTCTGGCCTCCAGCAGCAACCTGGACAGTGGCTCCACCTCCCACGGGACAGCCCCTCCTCCACAGTCCCAGCTCCCGCTCCACAGGCCTGGTCTGATTCCCTTTCCCACCCGGTGGCCCCGATTCTGGCTCTGGCTGATTCTACCTCTGACACCCGAGCTGGTGAGGCTTCCTACTCTATTCATCTCAGTTCACCTGCGCATCTCCTGTGTGGCTTCTCAGCTCTTCCTGTGGAACCAGTTCCCTGTATTAAATTCTCACTGTTGAAAACATGCTGAAAACTTGTTTCCTGACTCGACCATGAGAGATAATGTACCCCCCGCTCTATTTTACTCATCTGTAAATCCAGTTCATTAGGCACCCCTAAATCCTGAGAGCACTTTATACCTGAAACCCCTCACACATATCAAATCCCCTCTCCCCATAATAGAAGACCACCCCCTACATAGCTAACTGACTCCCGACCAGGGTCCTTTCTGCCTTCTCTGAATAAGGAAGCCTTAAACGTATTCCTACCAGAGAAAAACAGTCTACTTCAGCTGAACAAACTAGTTCCGCCACCCCTGGCGGTGTAGGCAAATCAGCAGCGGGTCTGTGCTGAGCTTCAGAAAGCAAACACCTGCATGCACTCCCCGTCCACAAGCGCTCCCTGGGCTGTGCATCGTGGAAACGAGGGATTCTGGCTGGCAGGGTGCAGAATGGAGAGCTGAACACCAAGACCTGCTGGTGTTCCTTCTGTAGAGCTTTAACATCATCCATCCCCAGGAGCCCCGGATTCTATAAATTCTCTCATATCTAAAGCTTCAGTCCAACATGATCTTCACTGAGACAAGGGCAGGCTGATAGTGGTGTCCTGAGTGATGACGCAGGGATTTCCAGGCATGGTACAATGAGGACGCATTCCTCCCTAATCAGATGCAGCAAGCTGTCCAGAGGAGTCTGGTGTGTCTCCATGACCATATTGTCCTTGTCAGGGATCCTGGGACCAACCTCACAGTTGTTTGGAACTACATTCAACACACCCTCCTTCGTATTTGCAAGGACTGGGATGGCTCCACAGCTAGACTGGGCACATTGTTTCTCTGTGTGCCTCGCCGTTAGAAATATACCTTTCATCAAAGAAGGAATCAATCACTTACACTCAGCTCTTACCAGGACAAAATCCTCTCACAGGGCAGCCCATGGCACAGACCTCACATCTTTTGTATAAGGAGCCTGCAGGTCCCCACCTGGCTACTTTCCTGGGGACAGATGGTGGACACATGAAAGCTGCCCCAGCCACTGGGGACAGGACACTGAGGCCTTGCTTTCCTGACTCCAGACCGGCCAAAAATACCTTGACATGGTTAACAAGAGAGCATCCCAACTGGAGCTCAGAGAACTCTGAAATTCACTACATTTAAGGGCTTTTTAAACCTTTAAGAGAGTCTACCACAGGTCATAATAGATTCTCAGTAATGCTTAGCCCTGTGGCCCAGTCATGACGGAGAGTTCTGGACTGAGATTGTTTATTCCACGCTTCAGGGAGAGGCTTTGTAGAAACACCAGCCTTCATTGACAGTTTGGAATTAAGCTCTAATTCTGAGATATGTTTCCCTATATCTTAGAATTTTTTCAAAATGGAGTCCTTAATTGATTATCATAGGCACAAAGACAGTCTTTAGAGAGGAAGGTTTGTGTCCAGAAAGCTTTAAATCCTGCCAAAATCTGTATTAGTCTGCTAAAGCCGCCATAACAAAGCACCACAAATGGGGTGGCTTAAACAACAGAAATTTATTTCTCACAATTCTAGGGGCTGGAAGTCTGAGATCAAGGTGTCAGACGGGCTATGAGGGAGAATCTATTCCATGCCTCTCCCTTAGCTTACAGTGGTTTGCTGACAGTCCTTGGCATGCTTGGCTTGTAGACACATCACCCCAATCTCTGCCTCCAGGTCCACATGGCGTTCTCCCTGTGTGCAGGTCCATGTCCAAACTGTCTCCTTTTATAAGGACATTGGTCACATTAGATTAAGGTCACTCTATTCCAGTATCACCTTATCTTAACTAATTCCATTTGCAACAATCCTACTTCCAGATAAGGTCACATTGTGAAGTTATTGGAAGTTAAGACGTTAACATATGAACTTGGGGACATAACAGTTTTGCCCCCCTAAATGCATGCCCTTCTTACAGGCAAAACACATTCACCCCATCCCTGCATCCTCAAAAGTGTAGCATCAATTCTAGGTCCAACATCTTTCTCAAATATTCTCTAAATCAGATATGGGCAAGAGTTGGGGTATGATTCATCCTTGGGCAAAATTCCTCTGCATCTGTAAACCTGTGAAGCCAGACAATTATCTGCTTCCAGAATGGGAATATCTACCCTCCACCTGTCCCACCAGGGGATAGACATTCCCATTCCAAAAGGAAGAAGCTAGAAGGAAAAAAGGGGTCCTAGGACCCAAGCAAGTCAGAGACCTAGCAGAGGAAACTCCACGAAATTTAAGACTTAAGAATATCTTCTTTGCTTGATGCTCTGTGGCTGATCACAATATAGGCAAGGTCCTTCCCCTCAATTAATGCCTTCAGTGTGGTCCTAAAAGGGCACCTTGCGAGATCCCCCAAATTCAGATCCACGGTCCATTGACTCTAGACGCAACACAACTCTCATGCTCTCAAAAATCGTAGCCAGGTCTGTGACTCGAACACCCAGGCTTTAGGTGCAACTAGCCCACCACTGACTGTTACCACTCTGTTAAACCTGCCAGAGAGACCAGAAGCCATCAAGGCTTTTCAAAGCATTTATAGATCCATCACTGGCCAAGCCGATCTCAATGCATAACCAATGCTTTCAACGCTCTTTCAAGGAATTGTTTCGATTTGACCTCCGCAATCAGAGTGAGAAGCACTGTCTTTCTGGAAAAGCAGATTGCTATTTCAGATAGTGTGAAGTAGGTCTGTCCTCCGCTTCTTAAACCCAAATTGAAGATTTCAGGGCCTCTTCAGGATGAAATGGAGGCATCTCCTCTTGCCACAACAAATAAAAAGGAAGTACCTCATTTGTGACGACATGAATGAACCTGGAGGACATTATGCTCCACGAAATAAGCCAGGCACAGAAAGGCAAATACCACATGATCTCGCATATAAGTGGAATCTAAAAAAGTCAAATTCACAGAAACA
>NW_012148097.1:2668340-2676798 GCF_000956105.1 Propithecus coquereli | reverse complement strand
GGGGGGCGCTCAGCCCCTGCCTTCGAAGCTCACAGTCTAGCAGGGACAACACTCATAAACACACATGTAAATAACTACAGAAATGCGAGGGACAGGTACCCTGCTGCAGGGTGAGGAGTCACGTGAGTGGTTGTGCAGTGGGGAGAGAGGCTGTACGGCCCACAAGGCCAAAAATACTTTCTAGGAAAAGTCTGCCAGTGCCTATTTAGAGGGTCAGTTTTCTTGAAGAAAGTTAGTATCGAATTTGCCATCTCTCTTCTACTTGCTTTCTAGGTAGACAAGGCCAGAAGAAACTTTATCAGAGGAATAAGAGTTTGGAAGGTCAATTCTTTTAAAATGAATTCGTAGAAACAAAATGTGGCATGTACATAAAACAGAATTGTATGTACATTCTGACACAGCTCCAACATGGACAAACCTTAAGGACATTATGCTAAATGACAGAAGCCAATCACAAAAGGACAAATCTATGTGATTCCACTTGTATCGGGTACCTAGAGTCAATTCATGGAGACAGAGAATAGAATGGGGAATGTTAGGGGCTGGGGAGCGGGGCAACAGGGAGTTGTTTAAAGAGGATAGTTTCAGTTTTACAAGATAAAAAGTGCTGGAGATCTGTTAGGTAAATATACCTCACACCACTGAGCTATACACTGAAAAATGGTTAAGATGGTAAATTTTATGTTGTATTTTTTTTACCACAATTAAAAATTTTTTAGTTTTTAAAAAATGGATTTTTAGAATCTGGAGAAATGATACAAAGACATTTAGAGTTGTTTAGGGTTTCATATGAAGCATCAGGCTCAGTTTGGCAATTTTTAATGTTTCTGGATAATTTATCATGAAAATTGGACTGAGAAATAATAATTAGATCCGCTGTGTTCCTGCCAGAGATGTGCACGGTTTTTATGCAGTTGCATTAGCAATAATAATCTCCATCAGCAAACAAGCCCTTGGTTTGACAAGCACACCCCGGTTCTCGCTGGCCGAGCTGGCCCGCGTACAGCAGAGCGCACCACAGGGCACCGTTTGGGTTCTGCGCTGCCCACCGCTCCCTGCCTGTCCACTCAGGGACTGCGTGAGTCTGCTCCGCCCTGGGGTTCCATCCACCGCTCTGGCTAAGCCTTTTCAGTTTCCTTCCGTCACTCACCTTCCCCAAATCCGGCCCTTCCGGGTTTGAACTCAGGGCTCTATTCCAGACCACTCCTCTTCTTTAATCTCTCCCTTTAGACAATTTCATCCACACTCGTGGCTTTTATTATCCCTACCTTTCAAGAATTCTCAAATTCACACCTCCTTGGCAGACCTTTCCTCTGAGCTCCAGGTTCATATAGCCAAGTGGCTACCTGACATCTCCCCTTGGATAGTGTATGAGTTAAGGCACAAAGAGACCAAAAATACATGCCTTCGAAAAGATAGAAGTGCGTTTGCCTCTCAAGTCACGGTCTGCCGATGGGCGGGCCCGAGCCGACGGAGAGGTTCTGCCACACCCGATACACGGCTCCCGGCTCTGGATCCGGGGTGGTCATTCCGACCCCAATTGCCACATCTGCAGACCCACTGGCAGAAAGGGGAGGGAGCAGGGGCAGGGGGCAGCGTAAGTTGCGTCCTCGTAAAGGCATGAGCCAGAAGTTACACACATCACCTCCACTCATGTTCCTCTAGCCAGAAGCTAACTTTATGGACACAGCTAAATTCAAGGAAGGTTGGGAAATGCCTTCTCTAACTGGGCAGACTTAAGTCCAGTTGAATTCAGGAGGACTTCTCATGAAAAGAATAAGGGGGGTTGGCTATGGTCGAGTATTAGCAGGTTCTGCTGCAGATCTCTAGAAAGCACTTCAAGCTTGACATACCCAAAACCAGTCATGCTCACCCCTCTCAAGTCCAGACCCCTGTCAGCGTCACATGCCCATGAATGGTACCACCATCCACCCTGCTACGGCTCCTCAGAAACCTCTAGAGCCCACACCTCATTGAGCCCTGCTGATTCTTGATCATGAAACTTCTCTTCATCTCCTGCCATCTGAGCACAAGCGTCCAGCATCCCTCACCTGGACCTCCGCAGCAGCCTCCAGCTGGACTCCTCGCCCTCACCCTGTGCCCACCCCTCCGCTGTTGATACTACAGCCAGGGTGGCCTCTCCCCATGCCAATCACTGTTCCAGTCCTTCCATTGAAACCACACAACCTACAAAACCGTGCATGGCTGGCCTCGCCCCACGGCACAGCCCCATCCATCTCCGGAACCTCTTCCCCTTCTCTGACTGTGGCCTCCGCCCGCCAGCACCGTCCCCTGGCTGGAACCCTCCCTTCCCTTCTCCATCCCACCTTCTCTGGCTAACTCCTGGCTTCCTTCAGTCCACAGCACAACAACCGCCTCCTAAGGGAAACCTCCATCACCTTCCCACCTGGGCAGTTTCCTCTTCAAAGCTCTAGAAACATCACGTGGCCCTCGTCTGTGGCATTCCACCCCCGGAAGTCTGCACTTCCCGTGTGGTTCTTTGATGCCACATGAGGCCACGCACTGCGGGTTTTTGTTATGGGGGGTTGTGCGAGGGGAAGGTTTGCTCCAGTTTTTTCTTGCCAGTTAATCCCTTCGCACGTAGGCAGTACCTTGCTACCAGTGAGTCCTCAAAAATACTGAATGATTGAATGCAAGAACTCAGAACAGCCGGAAGCGAGCAAGTCTGAATTATGAAATTCCATGTTACTACTAACAGAAAGGACACCCAGCAGACAACCTCCAGTCCACTTTGCCTACCTTTCCAGACCTAGCTTTCTAAAACTCTTTCTCTTAAACCACTTCCCTCCCAAACTATCAGCAGTTTCCTGCTATCTCCCGGGTAAAGAACAAAGTCAGAGACTTTATAACCTGATCCCCAGCCTGGCAGCCCTCGAATCCCACCACTGCCACTCCCCGCCCCCAACAGGCCAGCTGGGCCCCAACTTGCCCTTCCCCTGCATACCTGTGGTCCTCCAGCCTGAGCACCAGGCCCTGCAGCTTTCGGGCTCGTGGCAAAAGGAGAAGGAAAGAACCACCCCTTGTCACGGTGAAAGGATTACGTTTCCTAGTCCCGGCAATGCACAACATTCTAAACTCAAGCGCTTTTTTCTTCCAGTCCTAGGAGGCAACCGCACCCCACTGGGATTTTTATGGATGAGCAATTGTAGAAACTGCCAGATTCTCTGATGGGTTGGAGTATGTTTAGCGAAAAAGTTGCCGCCATTAAAGAAGTTTTAGGGGCCTGCCAATCCTCCAACTGAAACATGGACAAAGATTAACTGGATTTTGAAGTTCCAGAGGCATAAGAAATACCCAGTATAAAAAATTGAAACTTTATTCCATTATTAATGAATAGAATGTTTTCGTCATCACGTTGGAGTGACATTGATCTAGTGTTGGTGCCACATGGCAATGCCCTGTTAGTTTTTTATTTCTAAAAGAAAGCAATATCCTACATTTAAACAACTGTACCATTGAATATAGTGTTTGAATTCTACAACCTTGTTTGCATATTTTCATTTTTAGGTGACAGTATCCCTGAATTATCAGAAATTTATGTAAAGTCAAAAAGTGAAAAATTCTCTTCTGATAACTCTTCACAGTTTATAAATTTCAAGAGGGGCTTTGCCTTAGGGGTTATTTCAGAGAGGTCTGTTCAATGACTGCATTGTGTTCCTTAAATCATAAGACAGGCAAGAAAGGTGACAAAAATTATTTCCTGATAACAAAATAGGTAATACGTGAAGAGCTCTGTCTGCTAAGATATTGATAGAAAAAAATGAATTTTTAAAAAGAACACTCCCCAGAAAATTTAGCAAAGTATATGAACAGGCGATTTACAGAAAATAAAATCCAAGTATCCTCAAAAGAAAATAAAAGGGAACAAAAAGGGTGGTCAGCACATCTGGTAGCAAGAGAAATACAAATTAAAACAATAAAATCGGTGGGAAAAGCCATAATATACAGTGCTGTCGAGGTATGGGGAACGGATATTTTCATATACTACTGATGAGAGTGTCTTTCCTTTACAGAAAGGCTCTGACGACATCTGTTAAAATTTTAAATGCCCATATCCCCTTGAACCAGCAATGTAAGCTTTGAAAATCCACACTTTCAAAAATAAAAACCCTAGCATGTAAGAACATGCATACAGAGTTGTTTATAGCAGCCTTGTTTGTCAAGAAAAAGGGAAACATTCTAAATGTCCATAAAAAAAGAATTTATTCATACTACAAAATATTATGCAATTACTGTAATGACTGGGCTGGGTCTCTGCGTCGACCCAGAGCAATGTCCACAATACATTGTTAAGCAAAAAAAAAAAAAAAGGCAGAATAACATGTATAGCACGCTCTTGTTACACACACACACACACACACACACACACACACACACACAGACTTCATTGAGTTACAACTGGCACACAATAAAATGCACCTATTAAGTGTACCATTCAGTGAGTTTTAACAAATACATACGTCGATTCACCACCACCACAATCAAGGTATCAAACGTTTCCATCACCCAAAAGTGTTCCTTTGTGCCCCTCTGCAGTTAATCCTCCCAGCAATCCTAGGCAACCACTGAATGGCTCTCTGTCCCTACAGATCATTATAATGCTGCCTATTTTAGGATCTGATATAAATGGAATTATACAACGTGTACTCTTTTGTATCTGGCTTCTTTTACTCAGCATACTATTTTGAGAGTCATCAGACTGTTTCCTGTGATCAGCAATTCAGCCCTTTCCATTTCTGAGTATTATTCTATTGTACAAATATACTACAATCACCTGTTGATGAATGTTTGGGTTATTTTCAATGTTTGCCTATTATATAAGGCTGACATTAACATTTGTGTACAAGTCTTAGTGCAAACGTGTTTTTTTGTTTTTCTTAGGTAACTACGAGAGAAATCCCTGGTTCGCATGGTAAGCATATGTCTAACTTTATAAGAAAATGCCAAACAGTGCTCCCATCAGCAATGTATGAGACTGCTCTACATCCTTGCCAACACTTGGTATTGTCAGTCTGTTTCATTTTAACTACTTAAAAATGTATCTCATTGAGGTTTCAATTTGCATTTTCATGAAAACTATTAATGAGCATCTATTCATGTACTTATTGGCAATTTGATATTTGTATATCTTTGAATATCTTTTGTGAACTGTCCAAGTCTTTTGCTTATTCTTTTAGTTATCTTATTATTGTTGAATTTCAAGATTTCTTTATATATTTTTGACACAAGTTCTTAGATATATGTATTGTAAAACATTTTCAAAAAGTCAGTAATTTGAGTCTTCATTTTCTTAATGGTATTTTTTTCAAAGAGCCATTTTTAACTTTGATAATAAAACCCAACTTTTTAATTGTTTATTTTATGACTAGTATTTTTGGGTTCCAAGAAATCTTTGCCTACCACCACAAGGTTGCAAAGATTCCCTCCCGTGTTTTCTTTTAAAAATGTTAAGTTTTACTTTTCGGTCTATGATCTATTTCATTTTCATTTTTATGTATAGCGCAAGATACGTTTCGAGGTTCATTTTTCCCTTGTGATATCCACTTGTTCCTGCCTCATTTCTTTTTTCTCTTCTTTTCTTTCTTTTAGAAACAGAGTCTTACTCTCTTGCCCAGGCTGGAGTGCAGTTGAATGATCATAGTTCACAGCAACCTCAAACTCCCGGGCTCAGGTGATCCTCCCACATCAGCCTCCCGAGTAGCTGGGACTACAGGTGTGCACCGTCACATCCAGCCAATTTTTTTTTTTTTTATGGAGGCAGGGTCTTGCTATGTTGCCAAGGCTGGTCTCGAACTCTTGGCAGTACTGGGATTACAGGCGTAAACCACTGCACCCAACCTCCTGCTGCATTTCTTAAAAGCACTATCCTTTCTCCATTGAATTACACGTACCATATGACCTGTTTTTTAAAAATCACACTCTTTTACGAGCATGGAGGAGAATATGCAAAGATACATATCACACTGTTAACACCGATTACCTTTAAGGACGTGGAATTAGAGAGGAATTGAGTGGAAATTAATGTCTTTTTCCTTACGTATTTCTTTTGGGACTGCTCAACTTCTAAATTTCAAAAGACAGAAAAAAACACATTGAAATAAAAACAATGTCAGCTTGGAAGGGGGCTCTGCTAAAGACAGTGAGATCCCGTCAGCACTGCGGGGTCAGGCGACAGGGCCGGGCGGGGGGTGCCGTCGACCGAGAAAGGCGCCACAGACAGGGGGCGCTTCAGGCGGCGGAGTGGACCGGGTGGCTGGGTGAGCGCGAAGGGAGAACGGGGAAGAGGAAAGCAAAAAGGACTCCCAGTTTGGACCCTGGAAATACAATGGTGCCAGGGGAGAAAATTAGGAAACTGGGGTGAAGAGCTCATTTTACAGAATGAAATGATGCGCGTAGCCGACTTCGAGGGAACCACAGTCTGACCGGGAATGTCCCGCCACTGTCGTCAATCACTTGGTCTAGAATAACCGAGCGTTTCTAGGCAAGAGTCCTCGGGACATGTTGGTTACTTCCGCAAACGTGTCTTGAGCACCCGTGCAGCCAGGCACACCATGCTGGGCACACGGGGTGTGGAGACCGGCAGGGCCGCACCTGCCCGCAAGCTCACCCTGAGTGGAGACAGACAGTGGTGCACGGCCGGCCAGAATCGCTAGTCCACGAAGGGGTACGAGAGGCTCGGAGATCTCAGCTACGCTGTCTGTATTTAAATAGCGCTGCTCAAGTATTTAAGCACGCTTGGAAACAGTTCCCTTAATTATTTTCAGCACTCTGCCCAAGTGTTGTTTACACTATTAATTTGTTTCACAAACCCTTTCTTAGCAAGTAATGCCAACAGATCCAGTGGGAATTAGCAAGAATAAATGAAATCTAAATTAAAGAAGGCAGCCCGAGTTGATTTTTAGTTCCATGTTTTCAGATAAGGCCATAGAGAGTCGTTAGGTACACAGGAGTATCTCAGTGAATATAGTATAGCTACAGAACTCAACTACACCTAATTTTCTTGGAAAAAAAAAAATCATGGAACAGTCCCCCATTTGTGAGAAAATAAGTTGAGGAACCTTGGGAGAAAGTAATGAGACGTCATTAATATTTATTTAAGTGTTTACCGTGTGCCAGACACTATGCTGAGGTAGGCTTCATATATTATCTCATTTAATTATCACAAAACCCCTGAGAGTTTTATTATAGTGTCCTCTTTACATCTGAGGGAACAAAGGCTCAGAGAGGTTAAGTAACTTGCCCAAAGTCACCCAGCTATTAAATGAAGATTGGAGACTAGAACTCAAGTCTGTCTTACTTCAAAGCTTATGCTCTTATTCAAATAAATAAAAAATAAGAATAAGAATACAAATAATGGTTATTTTTCACTTATCGAGCTAATGCTACATGCTAAGAGGTGTGCTAGGAATCTCTTAATACACAAGTCATCAACCTTTTTCAAAGTTCTCTGACATTAACTCACCTGAGCTTCTTAATTAGACCTGAGGAAGATACAGCCTGAGACAGTGAGTGCATAACAACAAGGACAATATGTAAATAAATGATGGGTTACAGCATTGGGGGTAATTTTTTTCTTAGATGTTTTTTATTAAAGCGTTTTGTCATAAACCAATATTTCGTTACAGGAAAGAGTAAGAGCTTGTGTACTATCCACTCCACAAAATATTAGGTGAATGGTCATGGGCAAAAGCCCCTACCTCTCTGAGCCTCAGCTTTCTCATCTGTAAAATGGGGACAACTTCTCCCACTTTCCTCACAGAGGTATTGTGAAAATCAAGTGAGATGAATGTCTGCAAAAGCACTTTAGACATTTTTTTTCACACTATACTTTTAGGCCTATGGCCAAAGATGGCTTAAGCACACTGTGATGTTTACATGTGTTTGCTCACTCAGATACTATAAATGCCATGTAAAAGAGTAGGCATTAATAATTAAAACAGCTTGCTGCTAGCATATGAATAAACAGATGGAGAAATAGAGAGGCTTGAAATAGACCACCCACATGTGGGAATTTGGTGTATGACAAAGTGGAATTTCAAACCACCGGGGGAATGAGATATTTCAATGAGCATGTCAGGACAACTGGGCAGCCAAATGGAAAAATAGTAAGTCTGAGATGTCTACTTTATCACTTATCTAACATAATTTCCAGATGTTTCAAAAACTTAAACATAAAAATAATCAAACCATAAATTCCTAGGAGATAACACGGGAGAAATTATTTATGTTTTTTAGAAATGAACACCTTTCCAAGTAAGACACAAAGGTACAAAAGCCATAGAGAAAAGATTTCTAAATTTTGCTATCTAAAATTTAAAAAGTCCTGCAAGGAAAAAAAAATATCACAATGTAAAAGACAACTGACAAACTGAGAGAGAATAAGACCACGTACATGACAGACAAGGGGCTAAATCCCTTAATAATTAATTAATTAACA
>NW_012148097.1:2667019-2668209 GCF_000956105.1 Propithecus coquereli | reverse complement strand
AATTTTAAATGCCCATATCCCCTTGAACCAGCAATGTAAGCTTTGAAAATCCACACTTTCAAAAATAAAAACCCTAGCATGTAAGAACATGCATACAGAGTTGTTTATAGCAGCCTTGTTTGTCAAGAAAAAGGGAAACATTCTAAATGTCCATAAAAAAAGAATTTATTCATACTACAAAATATTATGCAATTATTGTAACGACTGGGCTGGGTCTCTGCGTCGACCCAGAGCAATGTCCACAATACATTGTTAAGCAAAAAAAAAAAAAAAGGCAGAATAACATGTATAGCACGCTCTTGTTACACACACACACACACACACACACACACACACACACACAGACTTCATTGAGTTACAACTGGCACACAATAAAATGCACCTATTAAGTGTACCATTCAGTGAGTTTTAACAAATACATACGTTGATTCACCACCACCACAATCAAGGTATCAAACGTTTCCATCACCCAAAAGTGTTCCTTTGTGCCCCTCTGCAGTTAATCCTCCCAGCAATCCTAGGCAACCACTGAATGGCTCTCTGTCCCTACAGATCATTATAATGCTGCCTATTTTAGGATCTGATATAAATGGAATTATACAACGTGTACTCTTTTGTATCTGGCTTCTTTTACTCAGCATACTATTTTGAGAGTCATCAGACTGTTTCCTGTATCAGCAATTCAGCCCTTTCCATTTCTGAGTATTATTCTATTGTACAAATATACTACAATCACCTGTTGATGAATGTTTGGGTTATTTTCAATGTTTGCCTATTATATAAGGCTGACATTAACATTTGTGTACAAGTCTTAGTGCAAACGTGTTTTTTTGTTTTTCTTAGGTAACTACGAGAAAAATCCCTGGTTCGCATGGTAAGCATATGTCTAACTTTATAAGAAAATGCCAAACAGTGCTCCCATCAGCAATGTATGAGACTGCTCTACATCCTTGCCAACACTTGGTATTGTCAGTCTGTTTCATTTTAACTACTTAAAAATGTATCTCATTGAGGTTTCAATTTGCATTTTCATGAAAACTATTAATGAGCATCTATTCATGTACTTATTGGCAATTTGATATTTGTATATCTTTGAATATCTTTTGTGAACTGTCCAAGTCTTTTGCTTATTCTTTTAGTTATCTTATTATTGTTGAATTTCAAGAGTTCTTTATATATTTTTGACACAA
>NW_012148097.1:2649110-2664574 GCF_000956105.1 Propithecus coquereli | reverse complement strand
AAGTGAGATGAATGTCTGCAAAAGCACTTTAGACATTTTTTTTCACACTATACTTTTAGGCCTATGGCCAAAGATGGCTTAAGCACACTGTGATGTTTACATGTGTTTGCTCACTCAGATACTATAAATGCCATGTAAAAGAGTAGGCATTAATAATTAAAACAGCTTGCTGCTAGCATATGAATAAACAGATGGAGAAATAGAGAGGCTTGAAATAGACCACCCACATGTGGGAATTTGGTGTATGACAAAGTGGAATTTCAAACCACCGGGGGAATGAGATATTTCAATGAGCATGTCAGGACAACTGGGCAGCCAAATGGAAAAATAGTAAGTCTGAGATGTCTACTTTATCACTTATCTAACATAATTTCCAGATGTTTCAAAAACTTAAACATAAAAATAATCAAACCATAAATTCCTAGGAGATAACACGGGAGAAATTATTTATGTTTTTTAGAAATGAACACCTTTCCAAGTAAGACACAAAGGTACAAAAGCCATAGAGAAAAGATTTCTAAATTTTGCTATCTAAAATTTAAAAAGTCCTGCAAGGAAAAAAAAATATCACAATGTAAAAGACAACTGACAAACTGAGAGAGAATAAGACCACGTACATGACAGACAAGGGGCTAAATCCCTTAATAATTAATTAATTAACAAATATTGAATGAGCAACTATTATGTGCCGAGCATCATTCAAAGCATGTGCAAATTCAAAACAGTTAAAATTTCCTGCCTCATGGAGCTCATATTGTGTTGGGGGATTAAAGGAATCTTGCATATTAGTAAGAAAATACAATAAAAAAATTAGCAAAGACTCATTTTTAATAAATAAATAGTTCACAAAGCCGATAATACAAATGGCATTTAAACATAGCAAAAAGTAACTGATTGTCAGCCTTTTGGCTAAGATAAAGTGTGAAAAAAGTGTTCACTCTCCCTCAAAACAAAAGAAATGCAAATCAAATTCCAGTAAGATACCAATTTCATCCATCAGAATTTTCAAAATCAAAAAGTGCAATAGTATATCATGTTGGCAACAGTATAGAGAAACAGGCACTCTCTGTCATTCTTGGCGCATGTGCAAATTGGTTTGACGTCTTTGACAATTTGTCAGTATCTATCACAATTGCAAATACCTATGCTTTTTAGCCCAACAATTCTAAGAATTTATATTACAGATACGTGTGCAATGGGATGTGTACACAGATGTTTACTGAAACACTGCTTCTGTTGGTGAAAGGCTGACGTAGCCCAGATATCCATCAGTAAGACACTGGTGAAACAAATATGGAACATATCTAAAATGGCAAAAATTGTTAAAAAGGAAATAGTTGCTGAGAAGAATGAGGCAGATCTAGACGTACAGAAGATTCTTCAAAATATATTAAGTGAACAAAAGCGAAGTTCTGAACAGTTTTATGCAATGCTGTGCTGGTAAATGTTTAATAACGTAAAAACATTGTAAGTACATAGATACATAAGATAATTACAGATTTTACTAATATAAAGGATGTATAGCACAAAATTTGCAAATGATAAAATATACAGTACTTTTGGTTGTAAATTCCCTCCTATGTGACTTGCTATTTCTTAAAAATTCCATTGTCAAGTTTTTAATAATTTTTATCACCCACAATTGTGTCACAAAATCAGACTATGAATAAGCATGATTGCTATTTGATCAGTGAAAAAGTCGCTCCTATCATTGATAAGTGAGCGGGGTTCAAATATGAATGCTGGTTGATATTTCATTTTTATTCATGAGTAAAATGGAAGTAAAACAACAAAGAGGTACGTTGGAACTTCACCTGTTTATCAATGACATGAGCAACTTCTTTGCTGAATCAGATAATAGCTTTTGAATGCTGGAAGAATGTTTCCTCAAGCTTTTGTGCTCTTCCCCATGTAACCCAGACACACTGCTTTGAAGTTTGATCTGCATCATTATCATTTTCCCACCACTTTCCTACGTCTAGACCAAGAGTCAGCACTGCGGCCTTCCAGCCGAATGTAGCCTGCCATCTGGTTTCGTAAATGCAATCTGGAGCGCAGCCATGTTCGTCCAAGGATGTGCTATCTGTGGCTGCTTCTGCGCGGCGGATACAGCCGGGTGGTGCCACAGACACTGTGTGTCCTGCAAAGTCTAGGATGGGTCCCACCTGGTCCTTTACAGAAAAAGTTTGCAGACCTCTGGTCTAGACAATCAACAAACTCATAAATCAAGCTCTGATTTGTGTGTTTGCTGATTTCCAAAGTGTAACTCCGCCACCTGACCCGTGTGAAGCCCCCAGCGTGTCCTCACGAAAGGCAGAGTAGGGAGGAGATGGGAACAGCACACTACTATATAGTATTTCCACCCTGCAAATGGAATAGCTGCAAACAACCTCAAGAACATATAGATAATGGTAAGATGTAGAAAAGTAATTAGCAAGCCATGAGTTTCAACTATCTACCTTTATTAATAATATAATTAATTTAATTATAAAGTCACATAATTTAATTTTTAAGCATAGCTATGTTTAACAACCAGCTCACAAAACTGGAAATTTCACAGTTGGCTCCTCTGAGCCGATACAGCCAGCGCCAGCCCAACACCGGCTATGCTGCGACATTTTCAAATGTGTGAAAACCGTGTCAGAGAGGGCGGGGCTGTACACGCACAAGAGCTTCTGTATGCACAGAGTCTGTCTGCAAGGTGCATGAGAAACTGGAACGGCCGTGGCTTCCGCAGTGGGCAGTTGAGGGTCTGGGAGCTGAGGCAGACGGAGGTTCGTTTTTTACTGTATGTTCTTTGGTATAGGATATAAATGTGCATGAATTTTTTTAGCCTCTGCCTGTACTGCCCTTCAACCCCAATGACTCTTCCGTGAGCGAGCTGTTCTATCCTTTTCCTGCAGGGTCTCAGCGCGCTGCAACAGTGGGCTGGCCCAGCCCCGCGCCTCCGGAGGCAGCAGCCTCCGGGCCAGCAGCCTGCGCAGCAGCCCAGCGAGTCAGCGATCCTCCAGACAAACGGCCTCAGTGCAGCCTCGGGGCGCTGGCCCCATCGCCCGGCCTTCTCTTTCTTCCTCATTCTCTGTTCTTTCATCTTTCTTGGAAACATTAACTCAGCTTTTCCTCTTAACCAATTTCTCTGCATTCTGAAGGGCAGGCCACAGCGGCCGCCCGCCAGCTCCTCCCCACAGGCCACGGCTTGCTGACACACTTACCCGGCACTCGTGTCCCCGGGCTGCTTCTGCAGGGCCAAGCACGAGCCCAGGTGTCTGCTTCCCAGGTCAGCCCTGCTCAGCAATGACGGGCAGCCGCGCGGTGCGTCTGCTCTTCCTTCCCGTCCCTGATGCTCCTTCCCCAGCCCCGACGTCCAGGCCAGAGGTTCGGGGGTGTCTTAGGTAAGGTTCCCCTGAATCAGACACAAATTAGTATAAAAGGGATTTATTAGGATGTGTTCCCAGAAAATTTTGGCAGGAGAATGGGAACGGTGGACAGGAACAAGAAGGCGGCCAGGCGAGGACGCAGTGTTTATTGTTCCAGTTTTCCATCGCTGCGTGTCAAACGCCCCAGTGCAGTGGCGCAGATCAACTGCCGTTTGTATTATGCCCACGGAGTCTCTGAGTCAGGAATCTGAAGAGGGCAATAGGGACAGCTCATTTCTGTTCCATTGTGTCTGGGGCCTCAGCTGGAAAGACTCGAAGACGGGGGTGGCTCGATGACCGGGGCTGAAACCATCTGGAGGCTTCTTCACACCCACAGTTCCTGAGCGGCGGTGACCTGCAGCTGCCACTGTGGACCAGTGGGCCTGCATGTGGCCGTGCATGTGCCAGGGCTTTTCCTGTCATGGCTGTTGGGTTCCAAGAACAAGTGTTCCAAGAGGCAGTGTCTGGGGGACAAGAGTTCTAAGAAACCAAGACAGAAGCTGCAAGAGCTTTTCTGAGCTGGCTTCAGAAGTCAGCAGTGACATTCTCTGGGTTCAGCTGCATTCTGTCGGCTACAATCAATCACCAAGACCAGCCCAGATTCAGAGGGAGGCTGATGGCAAGATGGCACTACAGAAGGGCGTGTACGACGGGAGGTACTGCCGTGGCCATCTCTCAAAATACTACGTGCAACGTAAACAAAGTCTCATGGAGGGTACCTTTGGTTGGATCCCACATGGGGAGCTCCAGAGAGTGAGGTATACCTCAGAGCTGTTCCAACCCGGACCGTTTGCACCCACACACCTATCACTGGCCACAGGCTGCCTCTGAGAGGACGTAAGTTTCCAGGCACCACAGTCTCTCCTGAGTAGAACCAAAGTAGGCTCCGGCAGCCTGGGGCAGCCCTATGACAGAGACATCGGTGCTGGCCCCAGGAATTGAAGGCAACATGGGAGTGGGCGCATGTAAAACTGGAAAGCAATCTCGGTGATAGGGGCAAAGATCACCGACAGGGTCTGCTACGGGGGGACAGAGAATTTTAACCAACAGAACGTCTCACATCGCAGCCTGGTGCTCATTCCTTCACTCACTCACTCTGGTGGGCAGGTCCCGGGACACGAAGTTGACCTACGAAGCTCAGAACTGTCCAGCAGCTCACCGTCTGGCAGGGCCATACACATGTACAGTTATCATCGACGTCTGCTGCTGTAGGACTGAGACCCTGTCTGTACCCATCCGTGAGCAGGCCATCTGCAGTCACGGTTGTGCCCTGGCACTTTGGAGTCAAATCCTGTCCCCACTATGACTCCTGTGCAAACTCTTCTGTAAAATCGGGATAATGAGGGTACTCGCTGCACAGGGTCGTGGTGAAGGTTAAATGCAGTTATGCAAGAGAGCCATTAGCACGGTGCCTCTGGCACATGGTAAGTGTTACAACGCTAGCGATGGCCACAGTTGTTATTTTGATAGAGGCACAAAGTAAGGAAATACCACTTAGCTGGAGTAGAGGCAGCGATGGACCATGGGAACTTCCTGGAAGACCTGACCTTACGCTGGGTCATGATGGCGAGGGAAGACCTTGCTCAGCAGGGTTCTTTTTAACCTGAGACTGGGCATGGCGGGCGGGAAGCCACCGGCCCCACAGGCACACTCAGCGGACACTTAGGCAGTCCAGCAACACCCGCGTCTCTCTGGTCAGCCCCTTCTTAAACATTTCCACCTGCTCTCTGCGGCCTCATTCACTTCTTAGCTGCCATGAAACAGATTTCCTTCTATTTCTCTGGTCACGCTTTTATAGCTCACATATACAAAAGACATATAATGTGTATATAATGCAGCTCTTAAAAAATAATAAAATTAATACTCACGTGCTTGCTACCCAAATTAAAAATCAATCAACCATCACTAGCATCTCTGAGGTGTCTGAGTTCCCCTGGCAAGTTGCATCCCCCTCCCTCCACCCAAGGGGCTGCCATTACCCTGAAACTTGTGTTTATCATTTCCTTACTGTTTCTCTATTATATTGTATTAGTCATCTAGTGTTGTATAATAAATTATCCCCAAAATTAGCAGCTTAAAACAAAAAACATTTATTCTTTCACAGATTCTATGGTCAGAATTTTGGAAGCAGCTTTTCTGGGTGGTTCTGGATCCAGATGCCTCCTGGGGATGCAGTTGAGACTTCAGCGGGGGCTGCAGTCATCTGAAGGTTTGACTGGGGCTCAAGACACACTTCCAAGGCGGCGTGCTCACATGGTGGTTGGCCGAAGGCCGCAGGTCCCTGCAACAGAGACCTCTCCATTGGGCTGTCTGAGTGCCCTCAGAACATGGCACCTGGCTTCCCCCAGAGCATGTGATCAGAGAGAGAGCAAGGAGGAAGCCACACTGTCTTTCAAGACTAGTCTCAGAAGTCACACATTGTCACATGCTCTTTTCTGTTCATTAGAAGTGAGTCATTAAATCCAGCCTACACTCAAGGGGAGGGCAATTAAACTCCATCTTTTAAAAAGAGTGTAAGAATGTAAAACTTTTTAAAAATATGTGTGTGTTTGTGTGTATTCCTAAACTATATACATACATTTTTAACCTTTACCTAAGTGGAATCACACCGTAAGTGTTCTGTGACGTGCAAGTTCACCAACACTGTGCTTGTGGGATCCACTCCTGTTGGCATATTGTGTTAATTTGCTCTGGCTGCCATAGCCAAGAACCACAGCCTGGGGGCCTTACACGATGGAAATTTATTTCTCACAGTTCTGGAAGCTAGAAGTCCAGGACTGAAGTGTCAGCAGGTTTAGTTTCTCCTAAGGTATCTCCTTGGCAAGTAGATGGCATCTTCTCCTGTGTCCTCACATCTTCCCTCTGTGTGTGCCCGTGTCCTACCCTCCTCTTCTGATAAGGACACCAGTCGTATCAGATTAGGGCTCACCCTGATGACCTCACTTTAACTTAATCACCTCTTTAAAGAACTTGTCTCCAAATGCAGTTACATTCTGAGGTCGTGGGGGTTAGGACGTCAACATACGAGTTTGAAGGGACACAGTTCCACCCATAATTTTCACAGCTCTACAGCATTCCATTGTGTGAATAGACAAAAGTATGTTATTCTATTCTACTAACAATGGATACTTTGGCTATTTCCAGTTTTTTGTTGTCATAAATGATACTGCCACGTGCCTCCTGGTACCCTCGAACATGTGGGACAGACGCATCTTCATACTTGCTGTTGACACCAGTTTTTGACAAAGTGGTTCCACTGGTTTCCCCTCCCATCAACCGGGCGTCAGGGCTCCCACTCCTCCACATTCCCACCGCTATTTGGTCTGGTCAGACTTTTTAATTTTGCTAACCTCATGGTGCAAAATAATATCTATTTTGTGGCTTTAATTAGTATTCCCCAGATTACTAGCAAGGTAGAGAACCTTTTCATCGGTTTATAAAGTGCTTTTTCGTGTCCTGTGTCCATTTTCCCATTGGATTGCTCCCTTTTTCTTTATCGATCTGTCAAAGTGCTTCACATATTGGTGTTGCAAATACTTTCCCCCAGCTGTGCTTCCCGTGTATTTTCTGTTGCCAATTCCTGTCAGTCCTGGCTCCCGTTCTTTCGTCCGTCCCGTTTGTGCTCCTCCTAGGTCCTGTTCTGTGCCTGTTCTTCACGGACCCTTGTCAATCAGTAAGAAGAATAAACTTTGCACTGCGTCTGCGCCGGATGCCTGAGTCTGTATCTTCCAACTAGCTCTTAAAGGTCACCAACCTCTCCGTGCTCTGTCTTTCTAACCTGTGCACTTTTGCACACGTTCACCACTGCTAGGGGACTGCTAGGCCACTATCGTCTCCCATCCCACACACTATAATTGTCACATTGTAGCACTTAACACACAGTATTGTAATGATCTTTTTACTCGGCTGTCTCCGCCACCAGACGGTACATCCCCATGACTCTACCCAGCAGCATGTCTGTACAGAGTTGACATGCAATAAATCCTTGATGAATAAATTAATTAATAATTTTTCATGGGTTAAAAATTAGGCTCACCCATAAAACTTATATATGAGTGTGCAAATCGTTTGTATTATTGAAACAAGTATGTAAAGTCTACACATTAATCATCAAAATAATGTTCAAATAACCTCTGAACTCTGATCCCCCAAAATAAATGTATGATAAATGTGCAAAACAATAGTTAAGTTTCATCAACAGCTTTCTTTCAGCCAAGACCACAACCTTCTGATGAAGACGAAGCTTCCAGAGTCCCCTAAGAATTCCATCATGTGCTCCCTCCCCTCCCAGAGCTGGACCAGGCATACTGCATTTCCTCCAGGAAGCACTGGGAACTCGGAAGAATTGCCTAACCTGGTTACTGAGAAGCTGGAGGCTCTTGACACACCCAAGGAGAAACTAAACAAATTGAAGGGATGACGATACTACTTGGCAATGATTCAGTAGTATGCTTTTCCTGAAGTCATTTGTTTGGCATTGCTACATGTCTAGCCAAAGTCAGAAACGTCAGCTTCGCACTGAATGAACAGCTGTAGAGGCCAAAAAAAAAAAAAAAAAAAAAGGATTGGCAATGGGGCATTCTAACAAATGAGCTGAACTCTTCCTTCAACTTCATTTTCTGGTCAAAATGTTGTTAAGTTAAACAGATTTACTGTTTTGGTTTTCTTTCCTCTGAGATAAATTTTTCTAAGCAACCTTCTCGTAACTGGGTGTCAATCAGTAACTTCTATGTTTCTCTAGTGCAAGCTTTCTAAAGATCAGCACTATTAACATGTTGGGCCAGATAATTCTTTGCTGAGAGGGTCTGTCCTGTGAATTGTAGGATATTTAGTAGCATCCCTGGTCTCTACCCAGCAGATGCTAGCAGCACCCCTGAGTTATGCCAACCAGAAATATCCCCAGAGATTGTCTCTGGGGTCTAGAGAGATCTTTTGATTTTCTGCCACTGGCTACAATTGACTTGGCTTTAACTCCCTTCTCAAATAGGAGGCTAATAAATAAATATAGGCGTACCTCAGAGATATTGTGGGTTCAGTTCCAGAACACCACAGTAAAGCAAATATCTCAATAAAGTGAGTCACACGAATTCCTTAGGTTTCCAATGCATGTAAAAGTTATGTTTACACTATGTAGTACTCTATTAAGTGTATAAAAGCATTATGTCTAAAAAACAATGTACATTCCCTAATTTAAAAATACTTTAGTGCTAAAAAATGCTAATGATTATCTGAGCCTTCAGTGAGCCATAATATTTCTGCTGGCAGAGGGTCTTGCCGCGACATTGATGGCTGGTGACTGACGGGGTGGTGACTGCTGAAGGTTGGGTGACTGCAACAATTTCTTAAAGTAAGACAACAATGAAGTTTGCTGCATCAATTGACTCTTTCACAAAAGATTTCTCCCTACCACGTGATGCTGTTTGATAGCATTTTACCCACAGTAGAACCTCCTTCAAAATTGGGATCGGTCCTCTCAAACCCTGCCACTGCTTTATCAGCACAGTTTATGGAATATTCTAAATCCTTTGTTGTCATTTCAACAATGTCCACAGCTTCTTCACCAGGAGTAGACTGCATCTCAAGAAACCGTGTTCTTTGCTCATCCACAACAAGCAACTCCTCCTCCCTTAAAGTTCTGTCATGAGATTGCAGCAATTTAGTCACATCTTCAGGCTCTGCTTCAAATTCTAGCTCTCTTACTGTTTCCACCCCATCTGCAGTTACTTCCTCCACTGAACTCCCAAACCCCTCAAAGCATCCATGAGGGATGGAATCAACTTCTTGCAAACTCCTGTTAATGATGACATTTTGACCTCCTCCCATGAATCACAAATGTTCTTAATGACATCTAGAATGGTGAATCCTTTCCAGAAGGTTTTCAATCTACTTTGCCCAGATCCATCAGAGGAATCACTATCCATGGCAGCTATAGCCTTATGAAATGTATTTCTTAAATAATAAGACTCAAAAGTCAAAATTACTCCTGATCCATAGGCTGCAGAATGAATATTGTATTAGCAAGCATGAAAACAACATTCATCTCCTTGTATATCTTCATCAGAGCTCTTGACAATGAGCTGTGATATTTTGAAAGAAATCTTTTTTTCCTGAGCAGTAGGTCTCAACAGTGGGCTTAAAGCATTCAGATATACTATCATCCAGGCTTTGTTGTTTCATTGACAGAGCACAGGCAAAGTAGAGTCAGCCTAATTCCTAAGGGCCAGAAGATTTTTGGAATGGTAAATGAGCCTTGGCTTCAACTTAAAGTCACCAGCTACATTAGCCCCTAACAAGAGGGTCAGCCTGTCCTTTGAGGCTTTGAAGTCAGGCATTGACTGCTCCTCTCTAGCTATGAAAGCCCTAGATGGCATCTTCTTCCAATATAAGCCTGTTTTGTCTACATTGAAAATATGTTTTTTAGTGTGGCCACCTTCATTAATTATCTTAGCTATATCTTTTGGATAACTTGCCGCAGGTTCTACATCAGCACTTGCTGCTTCTCCTTGCACTTTTATGTTATAGAGATGGCTTCTCTTCCTAAACCTCATGAAGCAATCTCTGGTAGCTTCCAGGTTTTCTTCTGCAGCTTCCTCGCCTCTCTCAGCCTTCACAGAACTAAAAAGTGTTAGGACCTTGCTCTGGATTAGGCTTTGGCTTAAGGGAATGTGGTGACTGGTTGGATCTTCTATCCAGACCACTCAAACTTTCTCCATATCAGCCATAAGGCTGTTTCACTTTCTAATCATGCATGTGTTCACTGGAGTAGCACTTTTAATTAATTTCCTCCAAGAGATAGGGGAACAGCCAGTCAATGGAGCAGCGAGAACACACACAATTTATCGATTAAGTTCACCATCTTATATAGGCATGGTTCATGGCACCCCAAAACAATGACAATAGTAACAGTGAAGATCACAGATCACCATAACAGATAAAGTAATAATGGAAAAGTTTGAAATAGTGGGAGAATTACCAAAAAATGACACGGAGACATGAAGTGAGCACATGCTGTTGGAAAAATGGCGCCAATAGACTTTCTTGACACAGGGTTGCCACAAACCTTCAATTTGTAAGAAACAAAGTATCTGCAAAGTGCAGTAAAGCAAAGTGCAATAAAACAAGGTACGGCTATAAATCATTTTTAGCCCCTTCTCAGATGTCCTAAAGAAAAACAATAAACAGTGATCTTTTTGTAGTTGACAAGCGTGATGATTGATCTTTCATGCTTATGTATGAGATGTGCCTTCCTCGTACCTTGTTACGATGTCAGCACATTAGCTGTCTGACGTGAAAATAAGTAAATAAACAGGAAGCACGAGCCTATTATGTTGAGTGTTGATTCTCCTCTCACAAACCCAGCCCGGTTCCTACTTATCATGTCACAGCCCCACTCAAAAGTAGGCAGTGATTTCCGTAAACAGAATGTGCACATTTCTAGACCGCATATTCAAGGACCCCTACAACCTGGGTCTAGAGACCTGGGAGGGCTGTCCCAAGTGGACAAAGAGGTTGGACGTTCTAGTGGGAGGAGTGGCACTGACAAGGGTGTGGTGTTGAGAAGGAAGGAAAGGAAGATTCCAGAGGAGCGTGGCACTGGGGTTGCAGAAGGGGCTCCCACGGTACCCAAGGAGCAGCTGAACCACAGACCAGGTCACGCCTCTGGGCAAGTGTGCCCTGGTCTTCGTCAACCCGCGTGTTCGTGCCTGCCTCTGGGTTCCAGGCAGCCGGTGTTTCTATACCTGTCATCACTGTTAACCTACACTGTTTTCTGTTGCTAATGATTTTTCCCTATGTAGTGTACTGTCCCAACTCAAATGGTTAATTCCTAAGGGAAAGTGACAGCACCTAGTGCAAAAGTTTACACAGAGCAGACCCTTGGAAAGTATGAATTAAAAAACTGATTTCTTGGAAAATGGAGAGAGGGTGACCAAATTAAATAATTGGGTTATGATCAACCTGTGGGATGAAAAAGGCTGGTTAAACCTAGTTGTAAGTCACTTATGCTGATTAGCAGCAGAGGAAACAATATAGAGGTTTATTGGGATTATTCAAATTTAATTTAAAAACCATTCCATCGATCTGACTATTTTAATGTCATCTGGTGGTACTGGAGTATTTTTCCACACTAAATATTTTTTTAAAGGTCCATTCCCTACATAGAAGACAGGGGCAAACAATGCCTGCAGCTGGTCACACTCGCATCGCTGCGCTCATCGAGTCCCCGCAGCAGAGCTGCCGAAGCCACGTCACTTTCTCCAGGCCCCATCATCTTCCCACATGCCAGGGTGCATCTGTCCCTGCTGGTGTGTTGTAATCTTTGGAATTGCCTCTTTTTGTTCGACAAAGGCCGGTGTTAAGCAAAGAAAGCTGATTGTAGATGCAGTGTTGAGGGACCTAAGCCAAGTTCATCTCTCTAAAGTCCTATCACGTTGTTAACAACAACATAACTGCTGCGTGTTGACACACCATGAGCAAGGGCTGTAGCTGAAGCCACACCAGTGGAATGGAGTGGGAGGGCCCCGGAGGGGACAATCCTACCCTGCATTAACGACCTCACCGTCTTGCGTTTATTCCAGCACCTTCCTTTGAACTCATTATGGTCCTGTCCAGACAACCTCATTATCTTCAGGTTGAACAACTTCACCTAGCGCAGTCTCTCTTCACAATTACGGTGCCTCAGGACATTGGAGGGGGAGCCAGTCTCCCTTCAGAATACATTAGTGCCTTTTTAAAGTGAATAAATATAATTGTTTACTTTGTCAAACGATTAAGGAAAAAGGGCGGGCAAAGTAGGTGAAAGAGCCGTGGAAAGAAAGAATGAAGAGCTGGTTTAAGGAAACCCCTGCTGGAAACTTCAGCAGGACAGTGACACTCGTTCTGTCATTCATTCATCTTCATGCTGAAAGCAGACGTAAGGCATTTTACAATCAAGGATATGTGAACTCCAAAATGCTAAAAGACGGAAAATAAAAGGACAAGAGACAAGAGATGAAAGGGGAGCGAACATCCTGCCAGAAAGCCTAGGTGAAAGGAAGCTATAACCAAGCAGGACTCCCAGCTCCCCGATGCCCAGCAATCGGGTGGCAGGGAAAGCTGACTAAGCCACCTGGGGCCCCAGCCCTGCACGTGCCTCAGGTGCGTGGGGAGGGGCATTTGAAGAATACAGTTCACTGACCCTACTCGGATGTCCCGGATCAGGATCTCTAGGCGTTAGACCCACACAGCTGTCTAATAAAACGAAACACAGGAAATCATCAAGAGAGACAACCTGGCGGGGCGCGGTGGCTCACGCCTGTAATCCTAGCACTCTGGGAGGCCGAGGTGGGAGGATTGCTCGAGATTAGGAGTTCGAAATCAGTCTGAGCAAGAGCGAGACCCCGTCTCTACTAAAAATACAAAGAAATTAATCAGACAACTAAAAATATGTAGAAAAAACTAGCCGGGCATGGTGGCGCATGCCTGTAGTCCCAGTTACTCGGGAGGTGAGGCAGAAGGATTGCTTGAGCCCAGGAGTTTGAGGTTGCTGTGAGCTAGGCTGACGCCACGGCACTCTAGTCAGGGCAACACAGTGAGACTCTGTCTCAAAAAAAAAAAAAAAAAAAAGCAGGGGTTTATACATAAGTAGCCTGACTCTTAGTGATTCATGTTACTAGAAAGGTGATCTTCAAAACTCAATGAATTTTTGAAGTGATGCCAGTTGAACTTTGATGTTCACATACGAATGCCTCATTTTTTTTTAAAACTGAGCATTTCACTAGAACTCAATATTGTCATTTTGACAGTGAGTCAATATTGCTGTTCTCATATACCAAAAAATAGCAGCATGATTAAATAATCTCACAGTTATTTGTATAGTTAACAAAAGTGATCATAATATCAAGCAATTACTGAGTCTACACTAACATCTAGGTACCGTCATAAGCCTTTTACGTATGTTAACCCTTAAGAACACCCCTGTAAGAAGCGTAGTGAGAAAAAGAGGCTCAGGTAAATTAAGTAATGTTCCCAAGGTCATGCAGCAAGTAACTGTAGCACAGTCTACATTAAAATCCATGCAAAGCAAAGTTCATATATGTTTCATTCTGCTACCAAACATTCAAGTAATCAGGTTATAGTTATGAAAATATGCAGATAAATAAATCAAAATGTTTAACATTGTTTTGTGATTTGACTACGTATAATACGGAGTTATTAGTGGAAGCAGTTGAGTTTGGAGTCCACCCCCAGGCTCTTACCAACAATGTGACCTTGAGCAAATCTTTTAACTGAAACACAGCTACAAAGTGAAGATACTGTCTGTAATAATACTGGGCTTGCAGGGCTAAAGCAAGCATATGAAAATTCTCCTTGTAAGCTGTAAAGAGCTATCTACTATGATGTTAAGGACATATTTATGTGGCAATTCCAAGTTCAAGCACAACAGGTTTTATGACCTCACCTTTATAATAATTCCATCAGAATAAAACAAACGCAGAATTTTTTTAGCTAAATGAAAATAAAAGGCAGCTTTGAACAATATTCAAAGTCGGGGCACACCTCTCGAGACCATGTCTACGCCTCTCCCAGCTGCCTTCCTAGACTCATTTGCCCTGTTTTCTCCTTGACCCAGGACACCAGCATCCAGGGCAGTAGCCTCTCCAACCCGTTATTTTCCAGCTATGCTTTTTTCTATTTGATATGGAAGTATTACATTAATTTTTATTTTATCAACATAATATATGCATATATTTTAAGTCCAATACTCAATACAAAAAAATAATAATGAAAAATAAGCCTCCCACCTATTTGCTGAATATTACCGTTTTCTACTGCTTCAGCTCTTTCTTCCAGTATTTAATTTCACATTTCGAAATACGTTTGTTCTACAATTTGTTGATTAAGCTATTTTAGCATATTACTGACTTCCTATTATGACGATAAGGATATAGTTTTCATAAACGACTTCTCCTCCTTCCACTTTCCTCATCCTCCAAATAGGGTTACATAATAATTCTTAGTTGTGTGTTCTTGAGCCAGCGTTAACATTAGTATGACTATTTATTATTGTTCACCACTGAAGCAAAAGGTAAACTATCACTACTATTTCCTTTCTTATAAAAATAAATAGAAAATAGCAAACAATAGACAAAACCAATGAAACCAAAAACTGGTTCTTTGAGATTAATAAAATCACTATGACTCTAACTAGACTGACCAAGAAAACACAAATTACCAATATCAGAAATGAAAGAGGGAACATCACTACGGATCCTACAAACATTAAAAGAACAATAAGGGAGAGTATGAACAACTATTAGAAAAATTAGATAAGTAGTCACATTCCTTAAAAAAATACAGATTACCAAAACTGGTACAAAATACAAATAAGTGTAAATCTATTAAAGAAATTCAATTGTAATTTAAAACCTTCTCACAAATAAAAATCCAGGTCTAGATGGCTTCCCTTGTGAATGCTACCAGATATTTAAGACAGAATTAATACCAATCCTACACAAACACTTTTATTAAATAGTGGTCAAGGAACATTTCCCATCTCATTTTATGGGGCCAGTATTGCCTTGGTACTGAAAACAAAGACATTATATAAGAAAATAAAACTATAGCTAATATTCTTCATGAACATAAAGGCAAAAATCCTTAACAGAATGTTACCAAAACAAATCAAACAATATTTTTAAAGGATAATATATCGTGATAAAGTGGGATTTATCACAGGAATTCAAGGTTAGTTTATCATTTGAAGATTAGTCAATGTAATTCACCATATTAACAGAATAAAAGAGACAAACCATGTGATTATCTCAGTAGATGCAGAGGCAAAATTTAATACTCATTCATGATAAAAATTCTTAGCCAAAGTGAACTTTCTCAATATGATAAAAAGAAATCTTAGCCAGGTGTAGTGGCTCATACCTATAGCGCCAGCTACTAGGTAGGCTAAGGCAGGAGGATCACATGAGCCCACGAGTTTGAGGTTTCAAGGAGCTAAGATCACACCACTGCATTCTAGCCTGGGCAACAGAGTGAGACTCTGTCTTAAAAAAAAAA
>NW_012148097.1:2646679-2649060 GCF_000956105.1 Propithecus coquereli | reverse complement strand
GCAATGAAACACACCGTATTCAATAACAGCTAAAGAAGATCTTCAGAGACATTTGTCCCATGGCTATTTCTCACACCGACCTTCAATAAAGGTTGAGGACACAAGGCTACCCTGACAGCCTGTAAAAGAGTGTCCTGCTCTTCGGCCAACCTTGCGCCCGCCTGGCATGTGCCCTGGGCGTCTCCTCCCAGGCTTGTGGGAAGGAGCAAATGAGTAAGGCCCTGCACATAGTGGGTGCCCAGTAAGTGTTAACAATTGTTACTATCATCGTTTTCAAAGATCGTTAGGATCACTAACAAGAAGCAAACCAAAAACAACCTCTGCTTCTGCTGGGCCACACTTGTACCACCGGCCGGCACAAAGTGAGATCTCAGGGTGTTCAACATACCTTATTTTACTGTTCTTCTGAACCATCCTATGAGTAGGTACTATTATTATACCCATTTCACAGATGGTAAAACAGAGGAACAAACATGTTAAATGTTGTCAATGATATATAGCAGAACTGTCTAACTCTAGATTGTATGACTCCTAATTACGTGTTCTTAATGACCAGGTTTTATGCTTCTGTCAGAAGGGAAGGACTTGTTAGGTTGGGAGGAGACTCCTAAGCTCCAGGTACTCAGAAGAGAAAGGTATCCAAGTTAAAGTTTTGTTATAAAAAATTAAAGCCTGAGCCACATGCTCTCTCATCCCAGAAGGTGCCCACCATATTCAAAGCAACTTTGAATGGGGTCAAATGCCCAACATGTGCACTCGTTTTACTCTGACCTTGGCCTAGAAGATTTTGGGAACAGAGATTTCACCCACCCACATCCGTGGTGACCCATCAGACAGCTCAGCTAATCTAAAGTTTAGGGACCATTGAGAGAGAGAGAGAAGAAAGAAAAAGAAAGAAAGAAAGAAAAAGAAAGAAAGAAAGAAAAGGAAGGAAAGAAAGAAAGAAAGAAAGAAGAAAGAAAGCAAGCTCAGCTAATTCCTCGGAATCTGTCATCAATAATCTCATCAACGTTCCCCTGTGTTCAGAACACGGCCCAAGACATCCTTTGTTGAAATGTGTGCTCAACTCCTTTGGAAGGGGAGTCTCCCCGGAAGTCATCTCTTTTCAAGTTTCACATTCGAATAAGGGTACAGGTTGAGAATGAAATGCAATGCAGAGGGGCCAGGGAGGGGTGTCGGCAGGCCCCGTGGGGGAGCGGTGGAGCACGCTCGCCCGCAGAGCTTCCCATCGTGAAATAAAAGCCAGCAGCAGCCCCGGGCCGCGCGTTTCCACGTTGCCGCGCCGTGGTGCGAGGAGTTGGCTTCCGTGGCTTTTACTGACACTCACGACTACCAGTCGGCAACAGAGGGGGCACGCAGGTGGGACCGGCGTTCTGGAGACGTGCTTCCTGGCGGAGGCATGCTTAAGACCTTAGTAAGGTGAGGTCAGAAAGCATTTGAAACTGCGGGCCTCTCCGGCAGCCACCGGACACCCGTGGCAGAAGCGAGCTGCCCGGGGACGCAGGAAGCTGCTGCTCCCGCAGCTGTTGACGCCAAAGCCAGCCTCTCCCCACCCCCTGCCCGCCGGAGGAGCAACGGGAGCTCCAGGAGAAAGGGGCAGAGGGAAAACGTGGAGACATGGAATTTAGGAAGGGAGCTTAGCATAGACCCCGGATGGGCCGGGAAGGGAGAGAAAGGTCAACACTGAGTGTGACATCGGTTTTAGAAATAACTTCAGGAATTATTGAAAAGCAAAGCTTGAATGCCATCTCGGGGTGTTAGGTAACAGCCACAGTCCCTTTCTAACGTCCACTTATAAATATGTTTGCTTGAAACGGCTTTTACAACAATAATGTCCTCAGTAGGTCATAGGTCATGGCTGGAAAGACTAGCAGTGAAATCTTTCAAGTGAACAGATTTCCTCTAATCCTAAAATGTTTTGCCCAGGGTCGCCCCAAGGGACACACCTCCTATACGAGACCCACGTGCAAATTCTGCGGTGCAAGCGGATCCTTGGTGCTTACAGAAACCCCAGAACTAGAGACCGGGCGGGTCAACGTCAACCGCCAGGACGATCTCAGAGCACATGGGAAGAAATGACCCCGGGGAGCCGTCGTGGAGCAAGTCTTGTCAAATGTTTTTGATAAGGCAGTGATTTCAGTAAAGCTTATTTTTCACACATTTATTTGTAAATTATACTCTTTTTTTCAGATAATAAAAGTAGTATCTGCTCTTCGTTTTTTAAAAAAAGCACCAAAGGCAATAAATAAAGTAGAAGGTCCTTCCCCCCAGCCGTGGTCCCAATCCTCAGAGCCGCCCACCGGTAACTGTTTGGTGTCTATTCATCCACATTTTTCTCTGCATATATACTATTTTACAAAAGCAGGGTTTATGCCGGGCGC
>NW_012148097.1:2640621-2642214 GCF_000956105.1 Propithecus coquereli | reverse complement strand
ACACACATTAAATTGACTAAAATTAAAAAGACTGACAATACCAAGTGTTGATAAGCAATGGAGCAACTGGAACTCTTACGTATTTTGATGGACATGTAAAATGGTACAAATGTTTTGGAGAACAGTCTGGCTGTTTCTTATAGAGTTAAACATATACTTATCCTGTTACCCAGCAATTCCACTCCTATACATTTATCCAAAGGGAATGAAAACATACGTTCACATAAAGTCATATTCATGAATGTTCATAGCAGCTTTATCCTTAACTGCCCCAAACTGGAAACAATCCACCCAAATTTCCTTCAGCAGATGAATAGATAAACAAACTATGAAGCAGTCATACCAATAGAACAATACAAAGTAATAAAAAGAAGGAATTGCTGATATACACACCAAAATGGATGAATCTTGAGAACTTTATGCTTGAATAAAAGAGGCCAGAAACAAAAGACTAGAGTTGTCCCTCAGTATCCATGGGGCTTGGTTCCAGGACCTCCCTTGGGTGGTAACTTGAGCTGATGCTCAAGTCCCTGGTATAAAATGGCATAGTATGTGCATATCCTCCTATGCACATCCTCCTGTATACTTTAAATCATCTCCAGTTTATAATACCTGATACAATGTAAATGCTATATAAATAGGGGGTATACTGTACAGTTTAGGGAATGAGGAAAGAAAAAAAAGTCTGTACCTGTTCAGTACAGATGCAATTTTTTCCCAAATATTTTCAGTCCTGTTGGTAGAATCCATGAATGCAGAACCCATGGATACAGAGGGCTGACTATATATACTGTATGATTCCATTTATATGAAATTCTAGAAAAAGTAAAACTAATAGTGATAGAAAGCAGATCAGTGGTTGCTAGAATCTAGGAAGAGGATAATTAATTCTCTTGAAAAGGGATAAGAGAAACCTTCTCAGGTGATTATAAGTATCCTGTATCTTAATTGTAGTGGTGGTTACATGACTGTATATTTTCAAAACTAGATTTTTTCAACCTCAGCACTACTGACATTCTGGGCAGGATAGTTCATTCTCGTGAGGAACTGTCATGTGCATTGCAGGATGTTTAGCAATGTCCCTGGCCTCTACCCACTAATGCCAGCATCACACCCACCCGGCTCCCAAGTTCTGACCACAAAAAATGTCTCCAGACATTGCCAAATATCTCCAGGGGGGGCGAAATCACTTCTGATTAAGAACCACTAGTTAAAACTCAACAAATAGGAGACTTGTACAATAGAAATTAGTGAATTTTATTGTGCATAAATTATACCTCAATAAAGCTTCTTTAAAAATATAAGAAGGCCAGGTGCCATGGCCCATAATCTCAGCACTTTGGAAGGCTAAGGTGGGAGGATCCCTTGAGGCCAGGAGTCCAAGACCAGCCTGGGCAACATAGTAAGACTTTATCTCTACAAAAAAATTTAAAAATTAGCCAGGCCTCCTGGCATGTGCCTGTAGTCCCAGCTATTCAGGAAGCTGAGGCAGGAGGATCGCTTGAGCCAAGGAGTTCAAGGCTGTAGTGAGCTATGATTGTGCCACTGCACTCCAGCCTGAGCAACAGAGCAAGACCTTGTCTCTAAAAAAAA
>NW_012148097.1:2639084-2640101 GCF_000956105.1 Propithecus coquereli | reverse complement strand
CTTAAACTTGTCTATCTTTTTGTCTTTTTGTTCTAGGAGATTGTCTTTATCTTCCAAGTCTTTCTGAAGGTTTTATTTCACCTTTCATATCTTTCATTCCAAAGAGTTCCTTCTTGTTCTCAGATTGTTCTTTTTCTCTGAAGACATTGTTGTAATTCAAATTTTTTCCTATGATCCCTGCAGGTGTGTCTACCTAGAGATCATACTAATTTCAGCCTCTCATGCTGAAACCTGTCCTCAAAGGTGTGGTGATCACCTTCGCTGTTGATCCATATTTAACTAACTAATACGAAGGTCTTAAAATTGGCTGGCTGTTCCGTAAGCATGAGCAGAACTTTTTGAGTGGTGAGCTTCAGAAAATGATAAAGCAGCAGAAGGTTAATTTTTCTTTTAGGAAAATGCTAGTGTCTGAAGGTGTTTTCTCTGGGGACTTACAGTTCCTCTAAGGATAAATTTTCCATCCTCTTGAGTAGGAGGAACATGCCTGACTTCCAGTGTTCTAGGAGGAGGGCAAGGCAAGCAGGCTGGCGGGAATCTCATCATTAATCTTCCAAGCATTCACTTGCTATAGCTCCTATTTTAAACCCAAATCTCATCTTTGCCTTCCACTGTGTCCTGTGTCCCTGAGTCTGAAGCTTCTCAAATCTAGATTTTGAAGAAAATGGTTCTTCGCCTGAAACAGAGCACTGGGAATAAGACTGTCACCTGGTGCGGAAGGGGGCGCCATCAAACGCCATGCCCAAATTCGTCATTCCGTAGCCCTCTCCCCTGTAGCTCTGCCCCTGGTTTCTACAGAGTGGAAATCTGGGTCAGAGTAGAACACATTGGATCAAGAGTTGCTGTGATTTGGGAAGAGCTGTGTAGGGTAATTCATGAGTTGAGTGGAATGTGGTTTTGCAGAATAAAGGAAAAGCTAAGAAGAGAAACACAAGGGGAGCAAGTGAGGGCAGCCCACAGAGCCCTGGCTCCACGGTGTAGGCAGAGCTCCTCGGGGAGGCCAACGTGGCTGGAATAAAA
>NW_012148097.1:2630652-2638754 GCF_000956105.1 Propithecus coquereli | reverse complement strand
GGGCAACACAATGAGACTCTGTCTCAAAAAAAAAAAAGGGAGAATTCCACACCAGAGAGTGAATTGGGGGATTTGTTTCGAGAGGCTATCAATCTCCAGCACAGGCTCTTCCCTGAAGGTACCCCAGGAACTGAGAAGATGTGCACTGACACTTGGAGAACCCTGACGTGAAAGGGGTCACTTTTATGGACATGCGAGTCTGCAGGAGAAGGCTTTGGCTTGGAGCAAGAGCAGCTGTAGCTCAGCACCCGAGAGCTGTTCATTCACCCCCTCCTACCTGAGCTCCCTGAACCCTCTGGTGCAGAGCTTGAGGAAAAACCAACGCCCTGGAAGAAAACAAGCTTGGAGGCTGACTCGACAAGACAACTGAGGAACACAACCTCTTCAAAAGAGGCCAAGGATAGGAGGGATTGCTAAACTAAAGTTTTCTTATTGACAGGGATGTTGATAACCCATTTTTTTCAAAAGCAAGAAAAGATTAAAAAGAAACAGAAAAATTGAGATAAAGAAGGTAGAATCAGGTCAAAATATAGAAATAATTAAATAAATGTATTTGGAAGAAACACACCACTCAAATGATTAACAGATCGAACTTTTTTTTTAAAGACAGGTTCTGGCTCTGTCTCCCAAGCCAAAGTGCAGTGACGTCATCACTCACTGCAACCTCAAACTCCTGGACTCAAGCGATTCTCCCACCTCAGCTTCCTGAGTAGCTGGGACTGCAGGCATGCACCACCACATCTGGCTCATTTTTTTTAAGAGATGGGGTCTCATTATCATGCCCAAGCTGGTCTCGAACTCCTGGCCTCAAGGAATCCTTCTGCCTCAGCCTCCCAAAGTGCTAGGATTACAGGCGTGAGCCACTGCACCTGGCCACATTGAATTTTTTAAGTCCAGATGTGCACTATTTATAAGACACACTCATTAAGCATATAAGAACATACAAAGGTTGAAATCAAAAGGATGGAAAATGACATGTTAGGCAAATATGAACCAAAAGATAGCCATGTAGAATATTGGTGTATTAAATGGTTAGACTCTAAGACAACAAGCATTGTTAGGGATCCAGAGGTTCACGACAAAATAAGTTTTAATTCATCAAGAAGAGAACAACTCTAAACGTAACTACATGCAATAAAATAGCCTTGAGTATATGAGATAAAGTTTTTTAGAGCTAGGCAAATTTAGCATGTCTTTCTCAGTTACTGCTAGATCAAGAAGACAAAAAAAAAAAATCAGCAAGAATGTTGAAAATATGAACTGCTCAATTTCAAGTTATGATCCATTCAACTAACAGCTAATGGATATGTTTAGGGTTCTTCCAAGTATTAGAAAATATGCATCTTTCTCAAGCATACATGGAATATATGCAAAAATTTGGCCAGGTATTAGGCCATATAGAAAGTCTCAACAAATTCAAATTTAGGTATACAACAGACTGGGAACTCTGACCATAATGAAAGTAAATTCGAAGTTTAAAATATAAATTTGTAAATGGCCATATATTTAGCAATACTGCTAAATAACACACAGGTTAGAAGGGAAATATCAAAATGAAAGTTTTGTTTTTTTGTTTCTTTTTTTCAGCAAATATTGCCTGACAACAAAACGAAAATGTTAATATATCTAAAACTGAATTATAATAAAAAACACTATATAGCAAAACGTCTGAGATGCAGCCAATGTGGACTTTGAGGGAAATTTATATCTTAATAGTTACATCAGAATAGAATAAAAATCTGAAAATTATTGAGCTAAGTGTTATTCTTAAAATGTGAAGTAAAAACACAATAAACTCAAGGAAATTAGAAGAACTCAGAATGTAAAAATAGAAGCAGAAATCAACAAAGTAGAAAACAGAAATACAATAGAGAAAGACCAAATGGCTAAGAGTTGGTTCTTTGCTAAAACTAACAATACAGATAAACTTTTCAATATTTATCAAGATAAGAAGATAAAAGTCACAATAAACACTATTATGAAGGAAGGGGGATATAACTACATGTGAAGTACACATAATAAATAATAAAAGAATATGATCAAAAATAATATGCCACAAATTTTGAAAACTTAGACAGATACCTACCAGAAAAATAACTTACTAAAACTGACTCAAGCAAAAGCAAAAAGAAATTAAAACTTGAATAGTGCTATAATTGTTAAAGAAACTGGCACAGTAGTTAAAAGTATTCCCACACACACAAAAAAGTATCAGGCCCACATGGGTTTACAGGTGAGGTGAAACTTTCAAGGAACAGAGCATCCCAAATTGATATAAATTGTTTCAGACAAAAGAAAAAGTGGGATTATTCTCCGACTCATTTTACAAGGGGAGGCGTTGACAGAGAGTGGACCGTGAACAAAATGAAGAAAACTCCTGCCCACAGAACTTCCATTCCAAGGTGGGTACAAGAGGTACACGCAATAAATAAATAAAATATACAGCATGCTAGATGGTGGTAACTGTTATGGGGAAAAATAAAACAGGGAAGACAAACAGGAAGTGGGTCAAGTAGGATGGTCAGGGGAGCACGACTTGAGGGGGGTGCGAGGAAGAGACCCATGCTGCCGGGGGAGAGGTGCAGTCGGAGGGAACAGGAATCCCCCAGGCCTGAGGTGGGAGCACGAAGGGCATGTTCAAGGGATGAGCTGGAGATCTGTGGGTCTGGGGAGGGCAGGCAACGGGGAGGAGAGTGGAAAATCAGGGGCCAGACCTTGACTTCGACTCCGAAGGCATCACAGGAGTGGCATGATCTCGCTTCCATTTTCGCAGCATCGCCCTGGCTATTGTGTTGAAAATACACTCAAGGGACAAGAGGGAAACAGATCCCCTAGGAGGCAATTGCAGTGATCTGGGCAGGACACGGTGGTGGCACAGAACAGGTGGCACAGTGGAGGTGGAGAGAGGGGTGGATTCTGGCAGACCTGGAAGATGCTCGTGGATCGGACTTGGGGGAGAAAGACAGGAGTCTTGGGTGGTGCCAGGGCTTTGGGCTTGAGCAACTGAAAGGATGGCGTTTCTGTTGATACGATCCTGCAAACCAGAGAAAGAGAGAGAGGGGAGGGGTGGGGAGAGGGAGAGACACAGAGGCAGACAGAGAGGCAGAAACTCTCACACACTCCTCGGAGAGAAGCAGGCCACCCCACCACCCCGCAGTCACCGTGAGACAAGTCCGGAATGGCAGTTTGCAGAGACACAGAAGCAGCATCATACGGATGGGCATGACACAGAAGCAGGCTCCCAACTTGCAGAAAGTGGGGCAGAGATTGTGCACATAGCCAGAAAGAAAGGGAGTGGATTTTGATAAAATCTGTAATTTAATATTGCTTACCAAGGTAGACTTACGGCACCTCAGTGAGGCTGGCAGTGCCCGGATGATTAGGCTAGCCCACAGTTGTAAAGACTGAGGCTCAGAGAGGTTAAGTGACTGCCCTAAGGTCACACAGCTAGTAAGCAATAGAGCTGGGACTAAGCCCAGCTCTTCTGACCCGCCGTCCAGGGCTCTTCCCATCCTACAGTGATTCCTGGCTACCTCGTTTCTTCCTCTAAGGTCATTACAGTCTTCTCTCTTGTTTCTTTTTTCAGTTTGTTTGCATAAGCCACTTATTTTAGGGTTGCATTTATGAGCTGCCTGAGTTAACCTCAGTAGCTATGATTTCATTGTCAATAAAACAGCCTTATTGGACTCTCTCTCTCAACTCTCTGAACATATTTTGTTCAAAATAATGACTCAGCAAATGGGAATAAAGAAAAGTCCACTTCCACGCCACCCCGCCCCCGTGTCCTAACATAAATGAGCCCAGCCGCAGATAACCGCAGCGTCCGAGAGCCCGTTTACGAGACCACGCGTCTCCCGCTGCCCAGGCGAGGGGCCGCAACCCAAGGCCCGCCTTTGAGCCGTCATCGTCATCGCTCTCTGGGGCTCTGGGTCCCACCACGCCCCGGGGGGAGGGCACCCCCACGAAGCTGAACTCGCGGTGCCCGACTTTATGAGTCGCCCTCCAGAGGAACGGCTCTCCCGTGGAGCTCCTGCCAGCTCCCTTCTGGTGGCCTTTTTCTCCCATGCAACGGCCACCATTTACCGACCCCACCCTGCAAAACGACCCTCCGCCCTGAGCACGGGGCTCTGCCCCGCAGCCCGCCCCCGCCCTGGGCATGCCCCACGCTCGCTGCTCGGGCCAGAGCCGGGTCAAAGGCAGCAGCACCCTCAGGAGGGCGCGGGAGGGCACCGAGTCAAGCAGCTTCGCAGGGGAGCCGCCCCCCACGCCCCTGCTGCTCCTGTCCTCCCTGCGGCTCCGCCTCGGCGCGTCTCCAACAGGCGGCACCAACGCCTGTTCCTCGCAGGGGCCGAGGGCCGGGGCTTCCGCCACCGAAGAGCATCCCTGCGCTGCAGCAACAGTCACGCGCCTGCACCATCGCGCAACGTGCTAACCGAGCCCTCCCGCGCCCTGCGGGACAGGCCCCGCGGCGCGACTGTGCTCTCTGGCCCTCGAGGTGGCCCTGCTGTGCCTCAGTCTTCCTCCCAACGCCTGGCCAGGCCTCCAGCGAATGCCTCCTGTGACGGGCAGCTCACCACCTCCTCGGGCGGCCCCGGTTCCCTGCGGACAGCTCTCCCCGCCAGAAGGGCGTCTTTATGAGGCTGCACCCACTCCCCAGGCCTCAGCCGGGCCCCCACGAGGGGCTTCTGCCTGGGCGTGTCACTCGCACTCAGAGGCTCTCCGCTCCTGCCGCAGCACCTCCGGATACCAGAAGAGGAGCGGCGGCATCCCAGCCCTGGGTGCCCCCTGAACCCGGCCACTCCTGATGCGTCCGGGCATGAGCTTTGGCCCGCCCGCCCCTCCTCTCTCCCTGCTGTTTGCGCACAGAGTGAGTCACCTCTTCTGCGGAGCTCCGATCCGAGCCCCCAGCCAGCGAGGGCCTGCAGGTGCCGGCCCCAGCTCTTCTGCGGTTTCCCTGCACAGACCCCCAGCAGCCCCATGAGGTGGGGGCTACCAATCTTCCCATTTGACAGCTGAGGTCATGGACGGCTTAAAGGATGGAGGGCAGTTTGGGATTCCAGTGGGCTCAGACAGGGTGAGGGGAGGAGAGGCACTCCAGGAAGAGGAGCAAGAACACACAGGGCTGTCTCAGAACGGCTGCCGTTTGGACAGAAATGTAGGAAAAGGGCAAGCGGGGGGTCGGGCTGGATGGAGGGTCCTTTAACAAATCCCCACCGAACCCTTACCAGGCCTTCTGGGGCTCCGGAGAAGGAAGAACAGCCAGCAGGCAACGGGTGTTTCCACACTGACTCATCCACCCTCTAACCACACTTCCTTGTAGACCGGCTCCGGGAGGAGGATTGCCCGGCTGGAGGACTGCCAGCCGGGAGGTGATCGCCACCCCCAGACGGGCAGCCCACCCTGGACACCACCGCACCAGCCCTCTCTTCTCAGAGGCCAAATTCCAGCTCAACCAATTTATTTGCTCCTTCTTGTTTCAAATCTAATGAATGTCAATAAAATCTCAGCCATGAATGGAACAGATGCACCCAAACCATTTTATTATTAACAGAATGCCTTCCTTGCATTAACGTCTCACAATCGAGGGTCAAATGTAAGCAATAAGCAGCCTCGGAACCAGCCCTCCCTGGCTGACTTGTTGACAAAATAATTCACAGGCAGCTCCCAGGCCCTCAGCCACAGAGCTGTAAACAAGCTCACAGTTGCTGAATGAACCATAACAGACACCAAATAAAACCATTCGTCTTAAAAATCATCTCGGAACCCAGGAGTGCCATCTACAGCAGTCAAATTCAAATGGTCATATACGAGCACAAAATGCCAAGCGTGAAACATCATGTTTCTGCTTTATTTGATTTTTGGCCTTTTTCAGTGAAGTGTCCAGGCATTGCAGTTTGGCTGAGAAGTCTTGGGATGTTAGGAATTGAGCCAGGTAAACCAGTGCCCCAGGAAGTGTCTCAAGCCAGCTCCGCTAACATTTGAAAAATCCCTGTAAGTTACTCTCTCTTGCTTTGTATATTACTAAGTGATGTCTGGACTTGAATTGCACTCCAGACCAACAATATTCACCGAGTTCCTGTCCCATCTCTAGGATTCTGTTCCAGGGTATTCCTCAAGACACCGAATATTTTTACCCACTTGATCCTGGTGCATGTACAGGAAGACTTCTCAGACCACAGGTCCTGATTTGGGATGGTCGAACCTATAGTTAGCATAATTACAGAGTGAGCAAAAATAACTATTGCTCAACCCTGCCCTGAACGAGAGTGCAGTCTACATCCACAGGACGTGGGAACACGCATACCTGTTATAACTACAACACAAGAGGAGGTAAGGAGTGATCCGGTCTGGGGAAACAAGTTGCAAAAGGAAGGAAATCATTGCAACTCACAGAAAGCTTCTGTGGAAGGGGTGGCGTGTCCCTGGGTAGCTCATAGCACAAGAGGGGTCGGAAGAAGAAATATTCTTGATGGAGGGGAAAATGGGGACTTGGCTGGTCTATGTGAGCAACAGTTGAGCAATGCTCTCCTGTGCCTTGGAGTACGGTCAGACTCTAGGAAGTTGGGACTGGGAAAGTGGGCTGGGTCTGATTTTGCAAGACCTGGAAGACCATGAGGACCAGAGCTGGCTGTGTTTTTCCTTCCCCCTGTGACTCAGAGGCCTGCGTTCCCCAGCTTCTCCTGCAGTCAAGGCTGGCCACATGACTCAGTGCTGGCCAACAGAATGTAGCAGAAGTGATGTAATGTGCACCACGTCCAGGCCTGGCCTGAATTCCACCTCCTCAGGCCGCAGCTGGGCCTCCATCCAGGGGCTTCTGCCTGGACACACTCTCTTCTCTGCTGGTTTGGATGGCGACAGCCCTGGCAAACTTGGAGCCCAGAGCAGACATGGCAGAACCTCTACCAACCTCATCCTTGATGGAGTGCATGACGCGGAGGACAACGCCACCTCTCGCCCGGCTGCTTCCTCAGGGGCTTTTCCTAAGAGGTGCTATAGGCCACTGAGATGCCAGGGTCCGTGTGCATGGTCTCCAGTGGTCACTTCTGGCTGCAATAGTCTGGTTTTGAGCCTGATCCTAGGCAATGCTGCCTTTGGTGCCATCTCTCCTTCTTTTCTGCACTAACCTCCACTTACTCTTGCTCTAACTGCCAATTTCTCAGCTCAGTCAAGCCCAGGTGCTTCTTCCCTGGCCTCCCAAATTCCCGGTGACAGCGCCTTACCTAGGAACATCCTTCCCCAAAGTCTACTCTCCAAAAAGACTGAAGTCTCTGTGGTTAATCTCAGCTAAGTACTTGGGAGAAGAGCAAACTCATGAGTAATTCACACCCTGAAAGGAATGACAAGTGCCCTCCGAGAGTGTCGTTAACCCCACTAAACATCTAATGGGTAGAAGGCTGTTACAGGCTGAACTGTGACTCACCAAGAGTTCGTATGTTGAAGTCCTCACGCCCAGGACCTCAGAAAATGACTATATTTGGAGACAGGGCCTTTACAAAGGTAATTAAGTTAAAACAAGGTCATCAGAATGGATTCTCATCCAATCTGACTGGTGTCCTCGTGAGAAGAGGAGATGAGGACATGGTCCCACACAAAAGAAAGACCATACGAGACACAGGGAGAAGATGGCCATCTACGTGGGACAGAGAGACGCCTTGGGAAAAACCAACCCTGCCGATGCCTTGATCTTGGACTTCCAGCCTCCAGCACTGTGAGAAAATTGATCCCTATTATTTCACAGGCTGCGGTATTTGTTGTGGCAGCCCCAGTAGACTAACACCGTGGCGAAGGACATGAACTTCCACCTGAGAGGCCTTGTGGGCGCTCCCAAGCCCCACCACTCCCCTTGCTCTCCCTTCCCACAGGCCTAGAACGGTGCAGATCTGTCTCCCCTCGTCAGAAGAGCTGCACTTTGCCCTTCCAGCAAGTCATTCCACGAGGAGACCAGGGGACCCCACTTAGACTTTCAAGCAAACAGGGTGTACGTACAAGAAATACTTAACCTCCGTCTCCCTTGGAAGGATCTTTGCAATTTAGAACTGAGGTTAATGTATCCCAAAACAGGTGAACAAAGTTTAAAAATAAACACAGTCAAGGACTCGCCA
>NW_012148097.1:2611212-2630017 GCF_000956105.1 Propithecus coquereli | reverse complement strand
TAATAGGCAGTAGAGAAGGCACAAAAGTCAGGCTCAGGACAAAACCACGGGAGACAACCAAGAACTTCATCTGAGCAGGCCCAGAGGACAGGCGTGGGGAGTGAGGTCTCACAGTGTGGAGCCACGAGAGCCCTGAGATGACCCTTCCATTTTACAGAGGGGCAGACTGAGGTCCTGGGATGTCAGGTGACTTGGGTTGGCTCACCCGGCTGCGAAAAGAAAGACCCAGACGTCAGCAGTTCTCAACATCGTATATCCTCAGTTCTCTGCTACTCTTGCCTCCTGGAACTCGCCTTATCACCCTTCGGCCAAAACACCCGCGCCCAGCAGCTGCCCTCTGACCGCCTGTGCCTGCCACTGCAGCAGTCCCTCGGGCCCTTTCCTCCTGCCCGAATCCTCCTTCCTTCCCCAGCTCAACCTGTGCTGAGCTGCGGCCCTGGCTGTCAGCCACGCTCTGCCCCTGGACATTGTCGCAGCCTCCTTGCTCCCTCTTTCTGGGCCAAACTGGCTCTCTCTTGCTCCCAGAGAGCTCCCAGAATCTCCTCTCCGTGCTGCCCCAGTGCCTACGGTGCAGACCTAAGCTGCCAGCTGCCTAGCGGACACCCCCACAGCTACCTGCCTGCACACGGCTGTGGTGGGCACATTGCTCTGCACAGGGAGGTGACACAGCGAGATGCAAAGAGGCAGGACTCCGGAATCCAAAGACCGGCTCAGGCCGCGGCTCTGTCGTCTCAGGGCTGCGTGACTTCGGGCGAGTCTCGTTGCTTGGTGAAGTCTTCAACGCCGTGCACAGATAATCACCTTTACTGTGCGTGTGCGAGGCAAGACAGCCAAGCAGTCAGGGGCATGGCTCAGAGCCAGGCAGCCTGGATGCTAATCCCGACTCCGTCTCTGACTAGCTGTACGACCCTAATCAAGTTCCTTAACCTCTTTGGCCCTCAGGGGTTTGTTTTCCTGTAAAATGAGGATAATCACAGAACCTGGCTTGTAGTCGTTCTGTGTAATGGATTTATGGCAGCGCCTGGCACATAGCAAACACCTTGGAATGTTGGTGCTGGCCAGGCGCGGTGTCTCACGCCTGTCGTCCCAGCACTTTGGGAACCTGAGGCAGGAGGATCACTGGAGCCCAGGAGATCAAGGCTGCAGTGAGCCATGATTGTGCCACGGCACTCCAGCCTGGGCATCAGAGTGAGACCCCATCTCTTGAAAAGAAAAAAGAAAAAGAAATTTTCGGTGCTATTATTCACAAACTATAACAACGTACTACGCAAGAGTTACTCATTTAATTTTAAAATATCAGTTGCTCCCCAGTGTTCCATATCACAGTGGACAGGTCTCTTCTGGCTGCACGTGAGGGAAACCTAACTCCAATGTCCATGACAGCAGAAGGGCATTTCGGGGCCCATGCCATTGGGAAGCCCAGAGGCGGCCGTGGCCACAGGCTTTATACAAACCTTGCCTAGAATGGGAAGAGGAGCAGAGAGCGGCAGAGACAGGCAGGTAACCTACTCACCGGAAATCCAGCTCTCCGCCCATCTCTGTGTTAGTTAAATTCATCAGAAAGGATTGGTTCCTGCCTAAGTTTGCATTCAAACGGCTCAATTTCTCTTCAAGAATATGCAATGGGGCAAGTGGACAGGGCACGTGGTGTTTTGATCAAATGCAAAGGACCGTGCCATCTGCTTCTCAAGGACTCGTGTGTTCCGCACCCAGCCCTGCCGGAGGGCTAGCAGAGCCCCTCCCCTCACGCACACTCATGCGTGTGTACACACCTGCATGCAGACACCCGCACGCCGCGTGTCGGGCAGCCCAGAGTGAGGAATCACAAGGTCCTCGAGACGGGGGCAGTGACCTAAGAAGAGAGGAGAGAGCCACGAGCGTGGCAGTGGGACCCAAGGAGCTGCCAGAGAGAAGAGACGCAAACTCCCAGGGACTCCAGGTCCCTCTGATCCCTTGGCAAGTCTATTTCTTTCAAGCACAGCTGGTACGTTAGTTTCAATTTCTCAGAAGATTGCATCTTCTCTACCCTAGCCCGCGCCCCCCGACCCCAGCCTCATGCATGGTGTAGTTATGGGCTATTAAGCCAGGACCACCTTGCATTCCAGAGGGCACGCTTCATTTGTTGGTGAATTAATGCTTGCATGTACTGTGTACAGCAAATATAAGGCTTTCTCCAAGCCAAGGTATTATGTCACCAGTCATTCGGTTATTTTCACCTATGCAAAATCGTGTACACCCAGAGTTGAGGCACTCTGAGACCTCCAAGCGACTGCACGGGCTACTCCTGGTTTAGGAGTTGGGGCAAGAGTCCGTGCGCAGTGGAGGAAGGAGTGGGACCTTTCGGACCAGTTCTTGCTTCCCCACTGACTGGGGCGGGGGGTGACCTCGGGCAAGGCTCTTGGCTGCCTGAGCCCCAGTTTCTTTATCTGTGGAATGGGGGCGATCGTGTCCTCCATGCGGGTTATCACGAGGATTCAAGAGCATGTCTATGAAGCGTCTTCTGCATGTGGATGATGCTGGGAAAGACTGGATCTGCAAGGCAGGGAAGAGCTTGTGCAGCTGACTCTGAATCTCCAGCTCGGCCCACTCCAGTGCCCACCCCCACTGTGGCTTCCTGACCTGGAAGGCCACCCCTCTTCCTTTAGAAATAATAACTATAACAATAATAGTCGACACTCAAGTGCGAGGAGTTCTATATGTATTTACCCATTAAATCCCTGCTGTAGTTCTGTGGTACTGCAATTCCCATTTTATAGATGTGGTAACTGAGGCCCAGAGAAGCTAAGGCACTTGCCCAATGTCACAAAGCAAGAATGTGGCCTCAGAACCAACACTCCAGGCAGGTGCCACGCTGCCACACTGCGTCCCCGAGGAGCTGCTGGGCTTTCTGCCTGAAGGCGTGGCGGGTTCGTCCCCTTGATGAGAGGACCCTGCGCCCGACCCCAGGAGCACGTTGATGTACCAGCCTACACGCCGCCTTCCCGAGGGGCCTGTGCACATGACCACGCAAAGGCCGCAGTGGGCCGCTCTGCTCTGGGGCCGACGTTCCTCCCGCAATGAAAACACACTTTGACTAGGACACCACCGCGCTCTAAATCAGCCGCGAGCTCCTAGCCACGTGTCAGGGGAAGAAAAACAGCACAGATATGCGGCCAGCCGGGGGACCTGGCTTTCCCTGCCTCTTCTCCCAAATTTATTTCTGAGTCAATGACTGATGAGAAAGCTTAAGAGAGGGACTTTGTTCGGGAGAGAAGAGTTACTAAAATAAGTCACCGTGGGAGGAAGCAACCGTTTCTGAGGGTGGAAAAAAAGAGTGGAGTGAGAAAAGGAAAGAAATCCTCTGATTGATTAAAAAAAAAAAAGTATCCGACCGATGAAAAAGTGGGGGAAAATGAAGAGTTTTCCATATGAATAGAATTCTACCTTAAGTTCCCTAATTTTTTGTTTTGTTTCATTTTCTACCTTTTCTTGCTCCAAAAGCTAGTTTTCTTTCTTACCAACTATTTCCTTGCACCTTGGTCTCTTCCTGCAAAGAGACTCTGTAACTTCAACTTGTGCCAAGGGACATAAAACACCCTCTGCGCCTACCCCGCTCGCTTCTGCGCCCGCGCTCTGGCCGCGGGCTGCCGTGTTCACGCACACCGGGGTGAAGGGCACATCACCGACCCTGGAGGGCGAGCGATCGTGCTCCCCACCACGCCAGCAACGCTGGGGATGAGACAGCAGTATGGGGGTGTACGGTCTGTATTTTGTTGGCAGTGAATTCAAAATTCAGTGCCCAGATTGTATTTTAATAGTCTTGAATTAGCAAAAAGGACTTTCCCTCTCTGTCTATAGTAAATAATTGGCCCAGTTCTCCCAGTTATCTATATTTTTTAATGCAGAAACCACTTGCATCCACTCAAGGCAACACAAAACCCTGAGGGCTATTCGTATCTTGCAGTGCACATGACCTTCCATCCGTGTGGCATAAACCAGGTATCAGCACATTCTGGCCCTCGCAGCGGAAATCCCGCCGCCCACCGCGTGCCAGTGGGGAGCCAGTCCTCTGCAGCACAGAAATGTCCCCTAGAAACCCCAGGGGGTCACCTCTGACTACCAGCCCATTCGTGAGACTTTTATAAGGAAAATGTAAGGGCAGGTCTTCTGTCTCGTTTTATCTTGAGGTTTGCACAACGGAAAACATGCAAGAAAGGAAGGAGAGAGAGAGCGGAGCTGAGAAAGAAAGAAGGAAAGAAAGAAGAGGGAAGGGAAGGAAGGAGGCTGGAGGAGAGGCCAGCCTGCGACCCCGCTGTGCCTGGCTTCCCCACAGCACACCGCCCCACCACGGGCTTCCTGTGCCCCAGCCGGCAGCCCAAGGAGGCCTGAGGCCACCACACAGGCAAACCTGCCTGTCACTACTGGCAGCAAGGTGGTGACCTCTCACCCTCTGGGGCTGGTGCCATGGCTGGACCCCTGGTTAGGCCCATCCCAGCAATGCACCACAAGGACAGGGAGGGGATAAGAGGAGTCTGGCCCTCACACCAGCCCTAGACCACATTCCGCTTCCTCACTGCCTGGGAGCCCTGCTCAGCCGCCCCAGGCGTCTTACAAACCAGACATTCCCCAGCAGCCAACGTAAGAGCCACCTTGCCCAGGGCCGGCAGGAGGCCTGTGGCTACCGCACATACCTTTGGCCACCTTCAAACCGTTGTTCGAGGCCGTCCATCACCAGTGCTGCCTGGCTGGACCCTTCCACATCCTTTTCAGTTTTGCAAGATGAAACTGCAAGTCGTGCTAGCCCAGATCCTCCAAACAGCAGTCGCCAAGACGGGATTAAACACACAAGGATTTCGTGAGGGGAAGGCTGGGCGGCCATCAGACGCAATGCAAGTCCAGCCCCAAGGGAAGGACACAGGGAAGGAGGGCTGGGTGGAAGTGTCCCAAACCGCCGTGCAATGGGCCAAACCACTGGGGAGTCCTTGAGCCCGAGGCAACTGGCAAAGCCATCCCGGGCCTCCTGGCCCGCTGTGCCTTAGTATCCCACCCGCCACATTTGGTCATTGGCAGGGAGAAGCCCGGGAGTGTGGTCCCAACACCAACCCAGCCAAGGACGTAGTGCCCTGGTCAGTGACGCTCCCCAGAGCGCGAGGTCTGCGGAGCTCATGCTCTTGCAGCCGTCACGCTGAAAGACGAAGTTTCCAGGATGGAGGATTTCCTCGCGCACCTGCCGCAGCAGCTCTGGAAGGCAGCTAATGACCGGGCTGTCGTGAGGCGCAGTGCAGCGGTCAGTCCCCACCAGGTAGGTCATGCCTTCCACATTAGCACCCACTGCGAGGACTCGGGAGGTGCCAAAACAGGGGTGGGTCTGTCTCAGCGCTAATTAAGTGCTCACTGGCTCTCTGAAGGCTGAGGCCCAGCCGCCACACGCTCCTGGGAGATACCTTGGCTACAACGGTATTCTCAAAAAAGGGCGCACCCATTTATCTACTGCAGACCTGGTCTGTGCACGGTGTCAGCAGCAGACAAAACCTTCCCGAAGAAGAGAAATGCCAGCAAGGTCCCCATCTCCAAAGGGCAAAGATGAAAAGACGGCTTCATTTCCATCACCAATTGTTGCAGCTTTGGAATCCATGACCCTTGTCAGAAGAATCTGGGACGTGGCCTCTACCCAATCCAACAGCCGAGAGGACCCGGCAGGGCGAGCCTGAGCCAGCCTCCTCCTGTGGGGTGCACGCACAGCCGGTTCGGGCCCTCACGACCCGACGACCACGAGTCGTCTACTCTGCCGGGAAGGAAGATGCGAATTCCCATGTGCTTCCAACCCCTTCACAGAAACCTCCGGCCCCAGCAGGGCTGGACTAGGGTAAGGCAGGAGAGTCCCCGAGGGCACGGAATTCAAGGAGGCCTCGTTCTCGGGGTGGCATGAGGCAGGGCCAGCACCGAGTGAGGACATCCCTTTGCAGGCCATGCAGCAGCCCCCTCCAGGCCGCCCCACGGGACTGAAGCCTACCTACCCTCGGGGGCTACTCAAGACCTACCCTCCATGCGGCCTGCCCTGAGGAACCACCAATCATTCCTCCGAGAGCCGATGGCCCTTCATTTACAGCAGATGTGTGGCTTTTTCCCATGGTACCCTTGCTGCGTCGCTTTTAATGTGGACACCCCTTATCGCTCCCAGCAGAGTGCAAACACCCTCCAGACAGACGCTGCCTTCCAACGCATGCTCCCTTTCACATCTGCGGCCGTGGCTGCGGAGCGCTGGAGGGGCTGGTGTGCTTACCGCTTTGCATCCCTGGCAAGTTGCCAACACGGTGCCTGTGGCTGCAGATGCCGAATTCCGCTGTACTAATGATTTGAATTACTGGGAGGAGGATGCTATGAACACAGCATGATAAAGAATGTCGCAGAGTAGAGGTGCAGCGTATGGTGTCCTCTCATGCTGTCAGGACCAAAGCAATTGCACCTGGCCACTTTGTCCCCCAGTGTCCCCGCTGAGAAATCATCAGGAGAGTGCGTGGCCCTCAAAGGCTTTTCACTTACAAATCCTGTACTTAGGAGAGCTGTCGTCTTCACACACAGCTGCAGCAACTGTTGTGCACGAATTCTGCAGGACGTGGTAGTGTTAAGGTTAATTCTCCCTTACCTTGAAGGCCATGTAATATCAGGCATGAGGTGACAAAAGTGTCAGAATCTAGAAAAAAAAATCCCAGTACTTTGGAAGCACCAGTCCCATGAAATTCCATAGGAATGATTTTGCACACCCACCAGCACATCAGAAATGCAGCTCCAGCTAATTCTGCTGTTTCTGTCAGCTGTAAGAAGGGAGAAAATCCCATCATTCCTTGACATGGAGGGAGTTGGCTACAGCTCTCCCACCTCTGTGGTCACCTCTCCAAGAGTGACCCCTGGGGGAACGGAGGAGGAGTCTGAGCCAATCGGTCACCCCTTGGGATTCCCTTGGGGTTTGCATTTGTCCCTAAAGCCATGGGTCTCAAGATTTCTTCTGCATGAGAATCACGAGGGGAGTTTGTAACAGATGCTGGCCCCTGGTCGCCCCCTCCAGAGATGCACCTCCAGTGAGTCTGGTGCGCCGCCCCAGAGTCTGCATTTTCAGCCAGCCGCCTGGTGGTTCAGGCACAGGTGGTGCAGGGCCAGGCTTTGGGAGGCACCACTGGGCAGACTGAAGTCGGGCGAGCTAATCAGAGGCCAGCCGGAGTGCCCAGGCGGGCAGGAAGCAGCAAGTGAGGCTGAACCACTGGAGCTTAAGGCAGCGGATGCCGCCAGGCAGCTGGAAGCCATTACATGGGGACGCCTCCTGCTGCCTCTCTGTGGGCAGGCCCCAGGACACTGTGGCATGGACCCCTCCACCAGCATTACCAGCTGGCTGATCTGTAGCATGCAGAACTTGGGCTCTGGGCTTTAGTCCCGACTGTACTTCTCACCAGCCACATGACCAGGGCAGGGCACTCAATCTCTCTGCACCGTATGTCTAAAATGGGGTTAATAACGTACTTACCTTATGTTATAGAATTGCTATGAGGGTAAAATGAGATGATCCATATAAAATGCTTAGCACAGGGTCTGGACACAGAGTGAGGGCTCAATACATGGCGACTGTTACCATATGACCCCGCAATCCCACTGCTGGGTGTACCCCCAAAGGAGGGGAATTCAATTTATTGAAAACATATCTGCACTCCCATGTTTACTGCAGCACTGTTCACAATAGCCAAGATTTGGAATCAACCTAAGTGGCCACCAACAGATGGATGGATATAGCCACAAAAAAGAATGAAATCCTGCCATTTGCAATGTCATGGATGGAACTAGAGAATATTATGTTAAGGGAAATAAGCCAAACACAGAAAGACAGATCTCTCATGTTCTCACTTATATATGGGAGCTAAATATTGAAAACAATTGATCTCTTGGAGACAGAGAGTAGAAAGATGGTTACCAGAGGCTGAGAAGGGTAGTCAGGAGTGAGGTATAAAGTAGGGATGGTTAATGGGTACAAATACATAGTTAGATAATTAGACAGAATGAACAATATTTGATAACACAACAAGCGACTATAATCAATAATAAGTTAGGGTATAATTTAAAATAACTAAAATAGTGGAATTGGAATGTTGCTAACGCAAACAAATGATAAATGCCTGAGGTGATGGATGCCCCAATTGCTCTGATTTGATTAATTCACATTGTAGGCCTGTATCAAAACATCATATGTGCCCTATAAAGATATACAACTATTATGCACCCATAATAATTAAAAATTTTTTAAAAAATACATGGTAACTGTTAATTTTATTAATGTCATATTATCTCTTCCAGTTATCAATTGCTACATAACAAACTGTCCCCAAACTAAGTGGCTTAAAACAGTAATGGTGTATATGTTGCTCCCAAATCTGAAATTTGGACAGATCTCAGCAGGAGCAGCTCGTCTCAACTCCACTAGACATCAGCTAGCGCTGCTGGACGGCTGGGGCTGAAAATACCTGCACACAGGCTCATTCACCCGGCAGGTGGTGGGTGTGGCTGCTGGGGGGCTGTTGGCGGGGACTCAGCCAGGGCCTAAAATGCTTCTCCCCAAGACTTTGCATAGCCAGCTCCTCCTCATCTGCCGAATCACCGCCTCCTTGAAAAGGCTTTCTGCCGTCACTTAGACTCTCTCTATTGTACAGCATTTTAAATGGTTCTCAGGATACAATTTATTCCTATCTGATATTTCCGTTTCTCTTGATGTTTGTTTTCTAGACCAGAACAGAAGCTCTTGCGAGAGCAAAAACCCTGTCTGACTTGTTTACAGCTGGATCCTTGATACCTAGAAAGGTGCCTGGCACCCAATGAACGTGTGTTGACTGAGAATATGTTGTCTTGTTACATCTTCGACAGCCCTGCGATGGAGATATTCGTGACCTTCGTTTGCTGGGGGGAAACAACATCTAAGAGGCTAGTTTGTGCAAGGCCGAACAGCTAGTAAGAGTATATGTTTTGGGATCAGATTCTGGAGTACTGCCTTCAGAATCCATTCCTCTGCAATCGAGAACTTAGTTTATAGAAGTGGGGAGGGATTCCTAAAATATCTGTAAGCAGACGAGTTAACTTTTTATACCTAGGGAAGCAAATACATGCTGGCAACTAAGGTTACTAAAGGTGTTAAAAACTATTTTTATCAACAGAGCTGATCAGGTTTTAAAAAAAGTTTTCTCTTCTTTTCAAAAAAAAAAATGTTATAATTAACATAGTGTTATTCCTATTAGAGTCTGTAGCTTGAACACAGGCCTTAGTCTTCAGCATGCGGAACTCTAGGAGGGCAGTGTGGCGGGCTTGCTCCATTGAGCCCTAGCCCAAAGTCCCAACCTCTCGGTGTCTTCCCTTAACTTCCTCTTGATGACACACGCGTGAATGAGTTTGCTCACACAAAGCCTGCTAGGCTTTCCAGAGCGAGGGAGTCGTGTATTTGTACTCGGAATAACTGGGTGTGCTCTCCCCCTCACCCTTCAACACCCACACTCTTCACAGAGCCCATCCTGAGTACGTTGCCAGGTCCTTGTAGCCCGCGGCCCACGCGGAGTTGCGGAGGGTCTGCAGTGGGTGTTGCTGGCTCTCCCGTCGAGGGAGGCTCTTTCAACCTTTTGGCCCCACCTGGAATGTGGCCCAAGAAAGGGCAGCTTTTCTGATGTGGCATCAATCTGGTGGAGGAGCAGCTGGGGTCGGGACCACGCCTCCCCAAGTTCAACCTGCACAGCTCTAGGACACCTGCTCCGCCAGTGCTCTGAATATGTCCCCCGACCCCCGGTTCTGCGTAGGAAATGGCAGGTGGGGCGGAGGTAGCCAGGAAGGACCATTCCGGCTGAGAAGGCCAAAGGGAGAAAAACCTTTTGTTTCTGTACTGTGATGCTCTAGAAGGTCAACACTCCTCTGAGCATCAGCCAACAACTGGAAAAAGATATTTTTTGAGACGATTGGGGAAAATCTAAGCTGGACTGTATATTAGATGATGTTAGTCTTGTTGGGTGGGACAGTGGTGATGTTACGGCTATATTTTAAAAGTCCTGTCTATTAGAGATACACATTAGCGTATTTACAGGTGGCTGAGATTTGCTTTAGGTGCGTGTATCTATGGAGAGGGGGTTGATAAAACCAGTAAGGCAGAAAGTGGATGGTTGTTGAAATTAGATGATGGATGCAGGGAGATTCTTCCTACTAGCCTCTCTACTTCTTAATAAGCTTAACATTTCCTCAATAAAATGGCTTTTGAAAACCATCATTATTATTTATGCGTTTTGCCTGGTGCTGGGTTTACAGACAACCTGTTTTAGTTGCCCTATAGACCCTAGCACTGCAGTGGGTCCTGAGGGGTTTAACACAGAGGGAACATCAACCAAGATCCTGAAGGTTGTGTACTCTTCTGCACAGTACTCATAATTAAGTGCTTAAAAATAATGTGTTGTAAGAATCACAAGTTTTCCATGTAGGTAGACTGTATGGGCTATGCTAATTGAGCTGTCTAACCTCGTCAAGTTTCAACTCTTTGCTGCAAACCTTTCTAAAATTATAGCCCCCTTTTTGGTCATAATAAATAGATCCTACTGACCCTAATTAAAAGTTTGTTGGATGATTCATGGAAATGCCAAGACTCGGGGGCCACAGTGAGGGTCTGTGCTGTGGGTGGGAGCTGCAGGGGCCCAGGAAGGCATAAGCCCAAGAGGCACCAAAGTTAAGTGCTTAGCATGCAGCTGGCGATCAGTGGTGTCCTGGCGGCTCTACCTGAGGGTGCTTACTAGGGATCACACTTCAGGATTGTTTTTTTTTCTACAAGGAAGGAGTTGGCAACTGCGTCACAATATAGGCACAATAGAAGATCACGACTGTCCTTGTTCTGGGAAGACTTGCTTACTGGTCCTCCTTACAAGGATGGGGTAGGTAGGCCACATATGCTGGGGGCTGTGACTGGCTCATAAAGCTGTGTTGCCTCTGGAGTGGGATCTCCAGGCAGAAAAAGGAGAAGGGGTTTCCAGGTCTGGGAGATGGATCTGGCTCCTTCCCAGCCCTGGGAGCTACTGGGTACCTGAGTGGAGAGCTTATAGGGTTCTCTACCTTGGGCACTATTGACATTTGGGGCCAGACCATTCTTTGTGGTGGGGCCTGTCCTGTGCATTGTGGGACATTCGGCAGCATCCCTGGCCTCTGCCCAATAGGTACCAGGAGCAACTTCTGCCTAGTCGTGACAACCAAAAATCAAGGGCCGGCTGGGCATGGTGGTTCACGCCTGTAATCCTAGCACTCTGGGAGGCGGAAGCGGGAGAATAGCTTGAGGTTGGGAGTTCGAGACCAACCTGAACAAGAGCGAGACCCCCATCTCTACTAAAAAATAGAAATAAATTATCTGGACAACTAAAAATATATAGAAAAAATTAGCCAGGCATGGTGGCACATGCCTGTAGTCCCAGCTACTCGGGAGGCCGAGGCAGAAGGATCGCTTAAGCCCAGGAGTTTGAGGTTGCTGTGAGCTACGCTGACACCATGGCACTCTAGCCTGGGCAACAGAACAAGACTCTGTCTTCAAAAAAAAAAAAAAAATCAAGGGCCAAGGGTGAGTGCCAGTTTGGTGTGTTTGAGAAGCAGAAAGTGAGGAGGAGAAGTATACAGAATGTGGTCAGTGAGGTAGGCAGGGCCCAAGCATGAGCTTTACAGGGCTTCAGAAGGAGGTTGTGTTCATGGTGATGGCAATCCGAAGCCTTTAGGTTGACATTCAGAATGATCACTGCCCACTTTGCAGGGAAATGATCGGAAGGAGTCAGGGGAGAAGTGGTGGGGCTGGTTAGGAGACTTTTAGAGTAGCCCCATGGATAGAAGACAATGGCTCAGAAAAGAGCTAGAACCATGCAGATGGGGAGAAATGGTCAGATTTGGAACATATTTTCAAAACAAATCTGCCAGGATTTGGTGGGTGAATCCAAAGAGTAAAAGAAAGCAAAATATCAAGAATGATTCCTGTGTTTGAAGTCCCAGGGAGTGGGGAGATGGCAATGCCATTTACTGAGACAGGAAAGACCAGGGGAGAAGTAGCCATGAGCAGGTAGAGAAAGTACAGTTCTCTTTTGGCCCCATACACCTGAGATGATATACTTTTAAGTGGAGATGTCAAGTGGGCAGGTGGATTTAGGATTCTCAAAATCCAGGGGGAAGTCAGACTATCGGAAGTCTTCAGCATAAAAATGGTAGTGAAAGCTGAGTGCAGATGGGGTCGTGTAGGGAGAAAACAGGGAGAAGAGAAGGTGGATGCAGAGCTGAGTCTTAGAATATTCCAACATTTAGAGGTCGGACGTAGGTGGGAGATGCTGAGAAGGAGCAGCTGGTGAGGTAGCAGGAAAACCAGAAGAGCGGAATGGCATGGCATGGAATGGAACGTAAGCTCCAAGAAATGTTTCCAAAAGGAAGGAGTGATCAACCGTGCCGAACGTTGCTGAAAGACACAATGAGAGCCCAGTGGAAGGACCACGGGACTGAGCAGGCTGGAGGTCTTCGTCAGCCTTGGTGAGGTCAATTTCAGTGGTCCAGGGTGCGGAGAGCCAGAGGGAACAGGACCCAGAGAGAAGGAAAACTGGAAAAGCAAACAGACAACACGGTGCCGTCTCTCCGGGAGGGAGAGCAGAGAAATGAAGTGGGACCTAGACAGACACGAAGGTCAAAGCAGAGTCAAGGACACCCCTGCATACCCTGGGGAATAATGCAGGAGAGAGGGAGAAATCCATAATGCTGGACAGAAAGGTGGTCTTTGTAAAAGTTCTCATTGCCTAAACAATCCCTGTATAATTCCTGCCTTTATTTATACCATTTCTCTCATTTAGCTGTTCTTTGGCTTAGGGAGTCTTTATTTCTGTGGTACTAATATAAAGTTACACTTTTTAATAGAAAGAATATCTAATCCTCCATTTGTTAGAAAATGCCCCAAAGGAGGGGCTTAATTGGGTGTATGAGATCCTTAAATGTGCAGATGCTCACAGCCTTAAAATTCTCCATTTTGAGTGTTCTCTGTGTACACCGGATAACACATGTCACTCCCGTTTATGACCTCAGCTTCTGACAAGCTGAATTGCTCACAATTCCCCAAAGGCCACATTGTTTCAGGCTGCCGTACCTTGTACCACCCTCTCACCCCCCCCTGCCTGCTGTGGCTTTCCAGTGCGTCTGTGCAAGGAACACCCTCTTGTCACGTTCTCTTGGAGTCCTCCCTCCCTTGGGTCTGCACCAACCTCTTTAGATTTCTTTTCTTTGTTTTCTTTTTCTAATGGTAACGTGGTACCCCCCAGAGTGTTTACGAACCAAGGATTACAGCTAAGCCAACTCTGTGAAACTGAGGTTCGTTAAAAAAAAAATAATGTGTGTGCTTGCAGAAAATACAAGCAATACAGCAAGAAATAAAGAAGAGATCAAAATTCAACTAAGACCACACCCTCAGAAACAACCATCATTAACACTTTGCACAATAACCTGCATAGGAAAGACCTGTCCTCAGACAATAGAATCACTCCTGAACAGATCTGTCTTGGGCTTACTACAGTGACGCCTGCAGGGGACTTGCCTTGTCATCTTTTGTATTCCCACTGCCTGACACAAACACAGGCACCGTAGAGGACCCATACTGATGACTATGAGCATATGCAGCTGCAAAACTGAAAACAGCAACAATAAGGCAGTTCCCTGACATCACTTACGGATGAAGAAGCAGAGACCCGGAAAGAAAGGTGACTCCCCTATTCTTAAGGCGGAGGATGGAGTACTGCAAGTTTCATGGTCTTTGCTCTAAAACAGATCCAAATAAAGGTGGCATTTCAAATAGATTTGGAAAATATATCTTAAATAAATATTGCCAAGATAATAGACCAATAACATAAGGAAAAAAAACAAAAAGTAGAGCCTTATTTTGTGCCTTTTGAAACCACGTAAAAACTAGAAGGCCACGTAGGTAAACATAGTCTTGAGATAAGAACGGAAAAACAATGTTACAGATAAAAAAGGAAAAATCAATTGCTTGATGGTACAAAATGTAAAAGAACCTTTAAAAATTGAAAGACAAATGGGAAAATACTTTTGAAGTATTAAATCATAGCCTTGATATATAGAGTTCTTATGAATTAATAAGATAAAAGCACTAATTGAAAATAAGCAAAGGAAATTAAAAAGGTAATACATATTATGTATAACTGTATGTGTAAAAGGACTCACTTGAGCCCAGAAGTTCTAGGCTGCAGTCAGCTATGATCATGCCACTGCACTCCAGCCCAGGCAACAGAGGGAGACGCTGTCTCAAAATAAATAAATAAATAAATACTAGCCATTATTGATGATAATACTAAAAGAAGTAGATGTTCTCTACTGCTGGCGGAATTGTATAAGGGAACAACTCTTCTATGGGTCCACTGGGAAGTATATGTCCAAAGCCTTCAAAAGGCGCCTGCTAGTTTACTCACCATTTCCAAAACTAAGAATTCATCACAAAGAAGCATTTAGAGTTATGTGCAAAGATGTTAATCCATCTCTAATGATAGATTATTTTTTTCCATTGTACTTTTCATTGTGTTCTAAGTGTTCTAAATTGAACTTATATCTCTTAATTAGAGATTTAAAAATAAATGAAGACTTTCAGGTAAAGATGGCAGATTGAACATGGATATTTACCTCCATTTCCTCCCAAAACCAAACTAAAGTAACAGTAAAGTAATTTTAAGACATAGACCCACCAGGACAAAGAGACTGGAAAAAGAACATTTTGGGAGCTGGAAAGTGAAGGAGGAGAAGTAACTGGCTTAAGCAAACCTGAACCAACAGTATGGACAGCCAAGATGCAACCCGATTCACATTACAGACCTTCCGAATACTCAGGAGTTGGCAGCACCATGTTCCTTTGGAAGTGGATAAAAAGATGGGGCTGAAAACAGAAGGTTTGATGGAAAGTCTGTTTGAGAAGCAGTTAATCCCACAAGCTTTCCTTCCTAACTCCACAAAAGGCAGAAGCCTGGAGGGTTTTTCCCGCTGGAGAGGTCAAACCAAGCCTCTCTGGGCAAGGGAACACCAGGCAGGAGTGAGGGCAAGAGTACTGTATGGAAGAGAGGGACCAAGCAGAAGTCTGCACCCTGAGTATCTGGGTCCCCAGCCTTCCCCACTCTGGGCTTTCAGAAGAATAAAAGCCAGACTTGCATCCTCCAGTCAGAAGATTCAAAAATTCTTTTCCTGGGAATCTGACAAGCCCAGGAGAAAAGAGTCATCAGAGGGTTCCCTAACAGCCAACTGAATCACCTTACTATTAATCCCACTGTCAATAAAGCCCTCCACCCACCGACTACAACCACCACCACACAGAGAGGGCTTCAGACAGATTTTTGGTGCACCACTCTTAAACTATGAGCAGAGAGGCAAGGATCCCCAGATAACTGAAGAAAACATTTACCTGATTTCATTGATTCTAAGATGCGTATGTCTGAATGAATATCTCTGAAATCCAGATGTACCTTGCAAATCAATGGTATTGTAAAATCATGGTCAGCCAAAAGGTAGTCATGGCACAGCTGTGCAACATAATCTCACAGACACTCTCCTGGCAGATCAAGAGAGCACTAACATGAAAGGGACTTAGAGTCAATAACATATGGTAATATAAACCCAGAGACTAAAGCAAACTGGAAAAAGCAGATAGAAAGAAAAAAAATCCCCCAAACCATTGGTATATCCTTAAAGAGGTAACGAATGACAATGTGTTCTTTTTTTTTTTAATCTAAGAACAAAAAAATTCAAATAATTTTTGGAAATTAAAATAAAATAAATTGCAATAGAGGAGTAAGTCGGGAAGATTTCTCAGAGTGGAGAGCAAAGAGAAAATAGAGGGGAAAAAAATAAGAAAATTAGAGAATTGTCCAGGAGTTCCAAAAAGAGAAAACGAAGAAGTCATCAGCAAAATAATTCAAGAAAAGCCTGCCAGAACCAAAAGGCATAAATTTCTGGATTAAAAAATGCCCACTAAGTCCCAAAAGAGGAACCAAAATTGATCTACAACAAAGCTGTAGATATTTCAGAATACTAGGGACAAAGCACAGATTCTACAAACTTCAAGAGACAGGAAAAAAAAACAAAACACAGGTTTGACAGAACAAGCCAGAATACAATGGAGCAAAGCCTCCAAATTTCTCAAGTAAAATGTTTTAAAACCTGGATTTTATCCTCAGCCAAATGGTCAATTAAGTGGGAGTAGAGAATAAAGACCTTTTCAGACCTGCAGGGAGAGATCAGTGAATTACCCAGGGAAACGGGTGAAGGCAGAGCTCAGGGCAGCAGCTGTGTCACCGGTGTAAGGGCAGCAGGACAGTTTGGGGCAGATCAGAAGAGCCGGAGGAGATTCTTTCAAGAAAATGAACATATTAGAGATATAACCAACTGGAAGAATTGGCAATGAATTAGTTACAAGTATATAGAAAACTAAGCAAGTAGAACAGGAAGGCAATTATTAACTTTACGGAAAACAAAAAGGTGTACACAAGTAATGATTGCGTGCTGCATGACTCAGCACGCATAGTCACAATAAACACTGAAAAATAAGCCAACCAAAACTAGAATTTAACTATATTAGGAGAATGAAGAAGATGAATTGTGTTCTGGGGGTAGATGGGTAAAAGAGAACAAAATCCTTATATTTCAGCTCATACTTACTGTCCAATATTTTTAAATCAAGAAATATGTCAAAATTTTACATATTTACAAATTTATGTATTTTGCAAATTGGAAGTGAATGTCCAAAGAAGCAGGTGAAAGTTGCAAGTGGGCGCTTCTGGAGATGGGACAGGGAGCTGCTATAATGTGTTATAATCTGCCATATCAAATTATTTTAATATTTTCACTCTATACATATATAGCTTTAACAAAAATAAAAGTTAAATTAGAAAAAAAAAGGAAAGAAAAATGAATGAGCATGGGCTTTGGAATCAGATATGGGTTTAAGTCGGCCCTCTGTATCTGTGGGTTCTGCCTCTATGGATTTAACCAACCGCAGATTGAAAATAATAAAAAAAATTGCATCTGTACTGAAAATGTGCAAACTTTTCTTCCTTGTCATTATTTCCTAAACAATATAACAACTATTTACATAGCATTTACATTGCACTAGGTATTATCAGTAACCTTGAGATGATTTATGGGAGGTTGTGCATAGGTTATATGCAAATACTATGCCATTTTCTATCAGGGACTTGAGCATCTGTGGATTTTAGTATCTGAGAGGATCCTGAAACAATTCCCCTCGAATACCAAGGGATGACTGTATGTCTCTCACTAGCTGTGTAACCACAGCCAGTCACTCTCCAGGCCTCAATTTCCTTAGCTGCAAAATAGGAATTGAAATAATCTTAGGTTTATTTTAATAAGCCACAAGAATTTAATGAGATAATACCTGTAGAGTGGCTGGTACATATTAGCCACTTCTCTACACCCCTTCACCAACTGGATCTGATCTCTGCCTTCCAAGAGTTTGGAATTTAAGAAAAGCAAATATGCAATTGTTAGGTGCCTTGGAAATAAACTCATGCTTATTGTTTTTCAGTTTTACAGAAAAATCATGGTTTAATTTCTTTTTCTTTTTTCTTTTTTTTTTGAGACAGGATCTTGCTCTGTCACCTAGGCTGGAGTGCAGTGACATGGTCATAGCTCACTGCAGCCTTAAATTCCTGGGCTCAAGTGATGCTCCCCCTTCAGTCTCCCAGGTACCTAGGACTGCAGGTGCACACCACCACGCCCTGCTAAATTTTTCTTTAATTGCTTGTAGAAACAGGGTTTCACTGTGCTGCCCAGGCTGGCCTCAAGCGATCCTACCACCTTAGCCTCCCAAAGGGCAGGGACTGCAGCTGTGAGCCACTGCACTCAGCCTTGGTTAAATTTCTTGATTTCGAATGTTGAGTGCCACCAAACAGAATGTCATAGTTTGAATGACTTCACTCATTTTTTGATAATTCCCTAGCCCTGCCCTGCCTTGCCCTGACTTCAGCACCAGCAGCATGAAAGGAACCCAATCCCCACACATACCCCATTAGCAGGATGGGATTCAAAACCTCTGTTTGGTTGTAGGTAATCAGAGATAACATGGAAGTAAAGAGAGGTTTTAAAAACCAGTTTTGTCCTCACTGACGATGTTTTCTAAAGGAATCATAAGAATGGGGGAAATGTATAGAAAAGGAGAGGACTTTGGAAGAAATATGGACAGTACTACAAACTGTTTGGGGATGGGAGCAAATATTCAAGAAATTTAGAGTTCCAAGCTATCACTGAAAAGCGATGAATCCACCGCCTCAGTAACTTACTGTGCAGTTACTATGTGCAGACCCCAGGTGTACGTCTCCTTCCATCTGAGGTTCTCCGTCATCCCTGCCCTGAGTCTTGAGATTGTCAAGTAACCAATGAGCTTCATTTGCCAAATGGGATGCTCACTGGTCTGCCCTAACCTTCTGTGACCTTTCAGCAGCGGCTGACGTATTGAACCACTCTCTCCTTGGAACGCTGTCTGTCCCGCCTTTCTGATGCCTTGTTCTCCTGGTGACCATCCCGTACCATTCCCCCGCTATAACCAGCCACCCTCACCGTTCTGGCTTAAACAGCTGCGGCAGACTCCTCGTGGCGTATCCGTTGCCATTCTTGCCCACCTCTGATCATGCTCCACTCAGCAGCTAGAGTGGATTACTAAAGACGTAAATCAGATCATCACATCCCCCTTAATAGGCTCCAATGGCTTCCTGCTGCAGTTACATCAAAGCCAAAGTCCTGGCTGGGC
>NW_012148097.1:2609068-2610208 GCF_000956105.1 Propithecus coquereli | reverse complement strand
ATGCTCACCAAAAAATAAATTAATAAATAAGAAAAAATTTTAAATTCTTGAACTTAGGAAATATAATTGACAAAAAAATTCAATAGAAGGACTAGAAGCTAAACATTGATCTTTCAGATTATAAATTAAAAATGAAGAGATTTAGGGAAAAAAATCACTTAAAAAGTTAAGAGACTTAAGAAGATCAATTCAAAAAGCCTAATATCCACCTAATAGATGTTCGACAAAAAGAGAACAGACCGTACACAAGATAGAAAATTATTAAAATTTTTCCAGAATAAAGCAAAGATGTGAGTCTCCAGACATCACTAAGTCATGAGAAGGATAGATCAAAATGCACACACACATACACACACACACACACACACACACACACACACAACCCTAGAGCCACCATCATAAAATTTCAGAATGCCAAATGTAAAGTTTCCAGGAAGAAAGAATTAGTTGCCTACAAAGGAACCAAAATCACACTGGCATCTTTTATCAGCAACATTCAATGCCATAAGACAACAGAGTATTGCCTTTATTGAGGAAAATTTATTTTAAACACAAAATTTTCTATCTTCCTGAGTTATCAAGAATAAGAACAAAATCTAGACATCAATGTGTAAGCAAGGACTCTGATATTTATCAGATAGTGATCTTTGAGAGCATCATTCAAGTACGTACCACAGCGAAACAAGAAAGGAGTGCAAGAAAGTGACAGACACAGCAGTCGTAACCCAGCAGAGAATGAAAAGACACCCCACGACGACAGCTGTGCAGCAGGCCTGGAAAGCAACAGGACCAAACTAGAACCTAGAAAAACTAGAAAAATTCAACAAACTCTTAAAGTAAGTGTGTCCATAAAGAAAATGGATGCCCTGCAAGAAATGGTTTAATTTAAAAGTTAGATAATTTTAGTTATAAGACGGATGTATAAAATAATAATAAAGGTAAATAGTTAAGATGTGCTGTTCCTCTTCCCTTCTCCTAGAAATTACTCTTCCTGCTGGTTTTTGAGAGTTTTCTTCTCCCTCAAATACCTGGGTTTATGAGCGTAGGATCTCATTTCCTTCTATAGTTAGGCAGTCACATTACATGGTTCTTTTATTTATTTATTTATTTATTTATTTATTTGAGACAGAGTCTCACTGT
>NW_012148097.1:2595826-2608462 GCF_000956105.1 Propithecus coquereli | reverse complement strand
TGAGAATTCAAGGGAAACTCTAATTGATAGGTCAAGACATAAAAGTTCAAAAAATATTTTTTAAAGCTACAGTGATAACCAAGAGAGGAACTAAAAATAAAATGTGACAAGCTGAAAGGAAAGAGGAAGAAAGGAAAGAAAGGTGAATTCATCATTATTGTGATGGGGACATAACAGAGATTGTCTAAAAACTTAAAAATCAAGGAATCGTGGTAAAATCATATCATTTCGAATTATGGCAGTAACTATCAGAAGGACCAAAAAGAGAAAAGTTAAAAAGTTGTATCTCTAAGGAGAAAAACAAGCTGAAGTGGCTAGAGAAGGAGGAAGCCTCGGACTTTTCATTTATATCCCTCACACCAACTTAAATATCTCTTGTGCCATTGCCGTGAGGAGGTGTTAGTTTTTGTAAATTAAAACATATATGTAAAATTTAACATACAGTTTAAAATGAAGATAATAATCCCCCAGATATGAATTGAATACTATCATGGCTGAAGTCAGATCTAGCATCCTATGATTCAGTGACCTGGAAAGGCTACAAATGTGACTTCAGGCCAGGCACGGTGGCCTGGCTCATGCCCGTAATCCCAGCACTTTGGGAGGCCGAGGGGGGAGAATTGCTTGAAGCCAGGAGTTCAAGACCAGCCTGGGCAACATGGCAGGACCCCGTCCCTACCGGGGGAAAAAAAAAAAAAAATTATCCAGGTGGTGGCGCACACCTGTAGTCCCAGCTACTCGGCAGAGGCAGGATCACTTGAACCCGGGTGTCCAAGGTTACAGTGAGCTGTGATCACACCACTGCACTCCAGCCTGGCTGACAGAGCAAGACCTTTCTCAAAGAAAAAAAAATTGACTTCAGAAAATGTCAATGCCATTTCTTTTGGAAGTATGTTGTCAGTGCTTCTGACCCCAGCCTTAAAAGCAGAGATAGACCCCAAAAGCACTTCTGCTCCCTTCATCTAATTTACGCTGTCAGGGAGAGAATCTGTTTTGGAAAGAATCCACATGACAATGTTCTCCCTAAGGCCCGCTTTAGCAGAGATTATCTTTTTATAGGATTTATACTACATTTTTACATACAGTAAGGTATTCCCTGTGTTACTCACAGTAATACAACAACTCTTTAAGGAGGGCACAGTGTGTACCACCACTCCCACTTACCTTATGAAGAAACTGAGTCCCAGAGATGTAAGTTAGCAGCCCAAGAATTCTAAACTACTAAATAACAAAGATCAGAGCTCAAACATGTCTCAATGTTTGAGCCCAAATACTAGTCTCTCGACTACACTGGCTGCCTCTAGTTAAAAAACCCAATAATCCAAAGACATGCAAATGGCCAACAGGTGTACGAAAAGGTGCTCAACACCACTAATCATCAGGGAAATGAAAATCAAAACCACAGTGAAATATCACCTCCTGACATCTGTTAGGCTACTATCAAAAACACAAGAGATAACAAGTGTCAGGATGTGGAGAAAAGGAACCCTTGTACACTGTCGGTAGGAAGGTAAATCAGTACAACTATTATGGAAAACAGTAAGGATTTCCCTGAAAAATTAAAAATAGGACCACCGTATGATCCAGAAATCCCAATTCCGGGTATATATCCAAAGGAAATGAAATCAGAATCTTGATGAGATACCTGCACGCCCATGTTCATTGCAGCATTATTCACCGTAGCAAAGATACGGAAACAACCCAAGTGTCCATCAGCGGATGAATGGATAGATAAAATGTGTTATATATGGACAATGGAATATTACTCAGGCTTTAAAAAGAAGGAAATTAAGTCGCCATAGTGTCTGCAAAATTAAAAATAAACGAACAAACAGAAGGAAATCCTGCCATTTGGACAACATGGATGAACCTGGAGGACGCCGTGCGAAGTGAAATACGTCGGGCACAGAAAGACCAATACCACACGGTCTCACTTACCCGTAGAATCTGAAATAGTCGAACTCACAGAAGCAAAGAGTAGAACAGTGTTTGCCACGGGCAGGCGGGACAGGGAAATGGGGAGATGTTGGCCAAAGGGCACAAGCTTATAGTGCGATGACTACAGTTAACAATACTGCTTTGTATACCTGAAATTTGCTAAAAGGGTAGATCTTAAGTGTTCTCACCACACTCAAAAAAAAAGCCCTTTAGAGAATAGAAAAAGAAGGAAGACTCATTTTATAAGCAATTGCAAGCCTAGTATAAACACTTAAACAGGGTCAATACTGGAAAAGAAAATTGAAGGTTGATTGCATTCATGAACATGGATGCAAAAATCCTGAGCCAAATTAGCAAACTGAATCCAGCAATTTAAAAAAAAGTGAAAAAACATCATGACCAAGTTGAGTTTATTCCAAGAATAAAAGGGTAGGTCAGCATTAGAACATATATTTAGGTATTAATTTATGTCATTAGTAGAAAAATTATGTTGCGATCTGAATTGATGTAGGAAGGCGTCTGATAAAATTAAAAACAACAGTCATGAGACAAAAAGCAAAAAAACATTTACAAACTAGAAAGAGAAAAGAATGTTCTTAACATGATAAAGGGTACCTTGAAACATTAACACATGCTCTCTAATACAGGGATAACAAAAGGTTACACACCACCCCCAGTTCTACTCAGCACTGCGCTGGAATTCTAACCTGTGCACTCAGGAAAGAATAAGGAAAAAAATAAAGAATTTTTTTAAAACTGTCATTATGTGTGGATATTATGTTCTACACAGAAGACTTCCAATTACCTATAAATTATTAGAATTAATGAAAGAATTTAGTAAGTTTCCTGAGCATAAAATCAACATGAGTCAACTGTGCTTGAGGTCAGAAGTTCAAGACCAGCCTGAGCAAGAGTGAGACCTCCCCCCTACTAAAAATAGAAAAATTAGCCGGGTGTGGTGGCCCGCACCTGTAGTCCCAGCTACGCACTCAAGAGGCTGAGGCAGGAGGATAGCTTGAGCCCAGGAGTTTGAGGTTGTTGTGAGCTGTAATGATGCCACTGCATTCTAGCCTGGGCACCAGAGTGAGACCCTGTCTTAAAAAAAAAAAGTGTTCTGCCAGGATTGATATCTTACATGTAGTTAGGATTATGCGTTCTTAGTACAAGGCAAGCAAAACAGACCAATGGAACAAAAAGAGAGCCCAGAAACTAACCCATACTGAAGTCAAAACATGATATATGATAGATCTGGTGTTCTGGATCAGAGGGATTATCCACATAGGAAAAAAATGAAAGTGGATTTCTGCCCTGTACCATACATAAAAACCAATCCCAGGTGGATGAGGAACTAAAACAGGACCAGCAAAACTTTAAAACTTTTAGAGAAAATGCAAAAGAATATTCTAATGATCTGTGGGTAAGGAAATAGTTTTGAATCAAGCAAGAAAAACACAAACCATAAAGAAAAAAATTAGTAAAACTGACTAGTGAAAAGGACTTCTGTTTAGTAAAATCACCATTAGAAAGTAAAAAGGTAAGCCTCAATCTGAGAAGATATTTGCAACTTATAACCAGAGAAGAATCATTATCCAGAATCTGCAGAGAATCCCAAAGGAAAAGAAAGAAAAAGACCAGGACATGTACAGAAGACACAGGCAGATCTGTGAAAAGGAAACATGAATGGCCAACATATACGCAAAGACACACTCAACCTCATCAATCACGGAACCGCAAGTTAGAATGACAATAAAATAGCTTTTCAAAAACAGAAACCCAACAAAGCCAAGCACTGGCAAGGATATAGAACCACAAATATTCTCATGCACTGCTGGCAGGATTATAGATTGGTTCAGCCACATTAGAAATTTGGCATTATTTCATGCGGCAGATACCGTGAACTGGTTTGCTCAACTTTTATTCTATTCTAACCTCCTTCTAGTATGCCTGCCTATATTTCAAAGGGCAGAAAATGAAAAACTACATTTACAAGACACCCCTCTAGTAAGGGTTCCAAATGTGATTAAGGTTTGACCCCTCAGTGCTCTCTCAGTGAGACTTGGCTGAGTTGAGTGGGGAGAGACGCAGGGTGGAGGATATTTGTGTTGCTGGCAGGGATTATAATGGTGGTTTCCCAAGTGTAAGGGGTGGTTTCAGAGGAGAGGCTTGGTTCTGGAGCCAGAAGGTCTAAGAGTGGCTTCCTGATTTAGCTGAAGTGCCCCCTAATTGTGCCTGAGGCAGTGAGGCTTTGGAGCCAGAACTGTATTGGCAGCTTTCCAATTGAAAACATAGCTTCCTGTTCCAGGGAAAAGTGGTAGCTTTCTTGGTGGCCCAGTCCTTTGGTGTGGCTTTGGGAATCACTACTAGATGTTCTGTCTATAGTCTGTTTCTGCAACCTTCCCAACAATTCTGTAAATCATCAGGAACCTACAGTAAATCCCTTTCTGCTTTAATGAACTAAGATGTAGTCTGTTCTTTGCAACTGTGCTTTGATCGATACATCTAACAAAGTTGTACTTGCACATACTATACGGCCCAGCAATTACATTCCTAGATACCCTAAAGAAAATTGGATGTATAGACCACAAGTACGTACAAAGATATTCATTGCAGCATTGTTTGTAAGAACAAAAAACTGAAAACAACTCAATGTCTATCAAGAACAGAATGGATAAATAAGTTACGGTATAATGAAGAGAATACTACACAGATATGAAAATAAATGACCCATAGTTTACATGTCAAGATGGATAAATTGCAAAAATAATATTGAATGAAAATAACTTACAACAGAATATATATAGTATGATTTCATTTATTAAGCTTAAAACTAAACAATATATTATTTGGAGATACATAGATATGTGGTAAAACTGTAAAGAAAATACAAGAAGCGACTAACACAGAACTCAAGATAATTGCTACATTTGGTGGGAAGAGATAGGTGTATTATCAGAAACAGATTGAGACTCTGTCTCAAAAAAAAAAAAGAAAAGAAAAAGACATACAAGAGGATTCAGGGGTACTGGTGTGTGTTATGCCAAAGCTGGGAATGGGGGATGGTATTCATTCAACTTTACATTTATGTTACATGCTCTTCTCTATATATAATTTATTTGATAGTTTTAAATGTTAAAGAAAATAAAAAATGAGGAAGCAAGAAAAAAATGAAGGCGTTAACACAACCAACCACACAATTCAGTTCTCTCCTAAAGATATACTAGTACAAAAATGAAATGATAGAGTGTACAGTTATTACCGCAGCATTATTTGAAATAACAAAAGATTGGAAACAATACAAATATCCATAAGTTGGGAACAATGGTACATCCAACATAATGAAGTAGGGTGCAGGTGTAAAGTATACGAAAGAATTCTATCTATCGATATGGTGTGATCTCCAGTGTGTGTCCAGTGAAAAATTCTTGGTGAGCAAAAGTGAGAATAATAGACTTTTGTGTTAAAAGAGGAGAACTATATAATAAATGTTATTAATGTAAAATAATATAATAGTAACACACATATGTGTCCTTTATTTTCAAAAAGGAACATTAAAAGAATAAATGAGGAATTAATAAAAATGATTACCCATGGGAGAGGGGCAGAATTGAAAGGAAAGGATTGGAAACAAACTTCTCTATGTATACATTTTTATATAGTTTTAACTTTTGAGCCACGCAAATATTTTTACATACTCAAACAATAAATGTAAGTCCTGAAGAAGAAAAAAAGCAAGGCCTGGAATTGAAAACAAACTAAAATAAATAAAACTAGCCACATTGGAAACAACCACACAAAGGAAAGAATTACTTCAAGAGTCTTTGAAACCAACACTTTGACTTTGCTTGGTGATGTATTTCTGTAGAAAAATCTTAAATTTTATTCAACGAGTCTATTGCTAGTATTGGCATGTTATTTTGAAGCTCTATGTATACATATATATAGGATAATGCAAACAACTAATTATGGTAATATTAGGAACTAAACAGGATACAGAGAAAAGAGATGTAAGGATAAAACTGAAGAAGTTATGTAAAATAATGCAATGTGAAATCTGAAGGTTAAAAAACAATGCAAGTTGTTTTGGCATGTGTGTGTGTGCGCACGCCTGTGTGCATGTGTGTGTGCTGAAAAAGATGCTGACAAAATTAAATTTATTCAAGGCTCGGGTGTAATGTGACAAAAACATTTGGCAAACTTACTGAAAACATTCCTTATGAGCTATATGTTCCACTCCTAAAAATATATTCAACTGATTGCCTACATATAAATAAAGACAAACACAATGTTGTTCATTCCATCAATTTTTATAGTAGCCCTAAATTGGAACCAAGATATTCATTAACAGTAGAATGGCTAAACAAATGGTGGTATATTCATACAAAAAAACTCTATGAATCAAACAAAATGAATAAACTCACTAAATGCAACAATGTCAATGGATGTCACAAACAAGATTAAGAAAAGAATTGAAAAACACAAATATTATCTCATAGCACTTTATATACATTGCAAACTCCATGAATTGGTATTAGAAATTAGAATATCGGATAACATTTTAGGAAGGTAAGGGTTGGGACACATCAGGAATAATCAGGATGAGATTCGGAAAACAGCAATGTTAAATTGTAAAATTTAAAAATATCAATATAAACTCATAATCTTTCAAATATACAATTCCTCACTCTGCTCACTGAAAGGGTCTAAGTTTTGCCATATGAAAACCCAGCAGCCATGAGCACCCACAAAACACAGGTTTTGGCAACTAAATACCATTTTTCCACTGAAAGGACCCCAAACTCCTTGAAGAACCGCTAATCCAGGTTTGGGTCAAGGAACATAGAAGATAAGTCTGGGACATCTTGTGGCAGAAACCAAGAAAAGTCTCAAAAATTAACAACATGTCAAAAGGACCCAGATGCTAGCTTAAAGAAGATCCCACTGGACACATTTGGGAAAATTTTATATAAAAAAGTATAATGACCATAATTGAGTAAAACACATTGAACGTATTTTTTGAATCCGTGAGTCCTTAATGACACACCAAAACAGAATGACTATTCCCTCAGCTTCTGGTTCTGAAAATTGCAATTAAAGGGAAGGAAATAATGATTGATCTTGTATGTATAGGTAACTGCTAGCTAATATAGATGGGAAGAATGATAAAATCAGAAAATCACCACTTTTAATTTTCTCATGAAATAATTGATCCAGGCAAAAATAATCAATGGATGCTAAGAACCTAAACAACAGTTGATGAGGGTGAACTAGATTTTCACTAAGAATCATCCCACAGATTACTCTCTAGTCCCAAAGGCAAAAATGTGACTGTACCTAGGAGAGTTCTGGCTGTCACCACCTTACACCAGTGACTCAGCATAGCACCCCAGTGGTAGCACACTGCCTCCTGATGTGACACAGCATCAGCCGAGCAGCTTCTCACCAAACAGGTTTGATCCACTCTAATTGAGCCTTCGGCTCTTTATGACTCGCAGATGCAGGAAATGCAGAAGACAGAGGACAAGCCAGGCGCTACTGCGAGGAGCCCATCTGACAAATCCAGAATGTGCGACGCTCTTGAGAGAAGAGGCCCCATCACCTCAACAAGTTATTATACTTGGGGGGGAGTGGGGGGGAAGGAATGACTGTTTTAGAAAAAGAGGAACACTCTTGACTGGATTCTGTTTGGAACAACCCAGATATACAAGACATCTTGGGGAAAATTGAGGAAATTTTAATATATACTGGAGTATTATCGTTGTGTAGTCAGATGTGATATTATTGTGGTTTATAGAATGTTATTTTTAGAGGCAGATGCTGAAGTATTTAAAGTTGAAGCTTCTTGATCTATGTAACTTAAGTTTTAAGTGGTTTAGAGAAAAAGTATATATGTGCATATATGCATAATGTTGACATGTGAAGCAACTATGACAAAATGTTAAAAATTATTAAATCTATGTGTGCTCATTGTACTCTTCTTTCTACCTTTCTGTATTATTTGGAATATTTCATAATTATTTGAAACCTTGCATAAAAGACAAAATTCTAAATGAAAGATAAGGATACAAAAAAATTATAAAAGTGCTAAATAATACAATCAACAATTGTTCAATTCAACAAATAATTATTGACACATACATACACACAATATTTTCAAAGTAAAAATAGAATTTGTCCTAGAAGCAGGATTCTCAGTATAGATATATGTGTTAAGTAAAGAAAGCAGGAAAAGAGACCAAGTTATAATATCATTCGTTAGAAAATGGCATTGACTCCCAAACAGACCTATTTCACATTCCTGTCACAGAACCATCTCACTCTGAATCCATTGTTTGAAGCCTTGCTAGGTTGTTGGGGATGACTAACCAGATTCCAAGCTTCCTGGGGACCCCTCCCCTCTGGCTAGCAGCGTACACCAAAGGAGACGGGGCTCTGAAGATACTTAAGAAAAGGTTCAGAAGTAAATTCCTCACAGGAATTTAGCAATGACAGGTTCTGAAACTCAATTGCATGTAAGGGTTTAAAAGGTTGAAGAATCTCTTCTTTAAGGCACATTTGTTTCCCCACAAATGGAGTTAAACCTCACCTTTGAAAGACCCCAACTTTCAAAATCACAATAATCAGTATTTCTGGGTTCAATCAATCTGTTGGATAACTGGATTCCTTTAAAAATAACATTTTCCTTATAAAGCAAGAGTAAGAATGTGGTTAGGAGGCTTTTCAGATTGAAATGATCTCTATAGCATCCTGGGAGGGAAAAGGAGACATCTCATCCCCTGGTCAGTTCTTAGGCCCATGGAAACTAGTTCTCCGCCCATCCCCAGCATACCTAACCCAAGGGAAATTACAAGATAATCCTGAATTGCAAAGTCCTGACCTCTTCTCACCCCTTGTCCCCACCAGGAACTACAGTTTAATAACACTCCCCCATTGGCCACCCACCCACTCCCTCCTTCTGGAAGCTCTTCCCTCCCTGGACAGCGAGACTGCACTGAAGCTTCCTCTGTCTCCTTTCTGGCCACCTCCCACCTCCCTCTACTCCCTCTGCTTCCTTCCTTGGAGACCACACATAGGCATTTCTCAAGACTCACTCTCCTCTCCTCCTTAAAAACCTCACCCCTTTCATGCCTTCAACTACGTCCTTTCTGCAGATGACTTTCCAACTGACGTCAGCCTAGTTCTCCTTCATTCTTGAGCCCCAGACTCAAATTTCCAGCTACCTGCTGGAAATCTGCACTTCCTTGGCCAACAGATGTTTTCAACTCCATCTGCTCAAAATTGAAAGCAAGACAATCCCCTGAAAATCTATTTCTTCTGCACTTCTAACTCTTCTGTTCCTTCATATGAGAAAATCTATTGTAAATTATAACATAATGTCCACATGGAACACAGTGCATATCATCATCACTGAATATGCCATCCTCCCAGCACCCCTGGACTCAACTTAAAATCTCCATCCTCCTCAACTGTTTCCCAGTACTCATCTTACTAGTTCTGAACTCAGGGGGTTATCTGTAAACACAGGTTCCAGAGCTCCATCCCTAGGAAACCACTATCAGATTGAGCGACTGCTTGTGCCACATCAGACAGTCCCCCCGTTAAACTGTTTCCTCTGGGCTGTGACTTGTGACACCCCTGGCTGCTCAAAGGATGCTATGAGAAGCGGTAGGGTCAACGCCTGCAGAGGTGTGGCCGAGCGAGCTAACATTACATCACAGAGGAGCCCTTTTGTGAGGCAGGGGCCCTGCCTGATGAGGAAACAACCGGGGCAGAGGCAGATGAGAGGCTCAGTGGAGGGAAGCAGACGTTCGCTTTAGTGACCCCACTTGTTCCTTGAGGAGAACACCCATTCCTACCCAAGAGCATTCCCGGAAGGCGATGGGTTTCGAACAGCATTGTGAGGAGACTCATCTCAGGGAACTGAGCAGGTAGGAATGGAAAAGAAGAAATGGAAGGGGAGAGGAAATCAACCCAGGGACCCACCCCTGCCTTAACCAAAGCTTCACTCTCATATGCTTCATTGACGGGGCTGCCGTGTTTTCGAACAAAAGATGCCACTTGAACAAAGGGTTCTGTAACTCTAAGAGTTTTAAAACTACTATTATAGAGGAGCAGAGAATGGCACAGCAGATTGGGGACAGACTGCAGAAGGCCTTGAATTCTAAACTAAGGTGTTCAGATTTTCACCTCAGACCAGCAGGGAATCACCAAAGTCACCCTTTTGTGGAGGGAACGGAATGGTGAAAGCCACGTTTAACTTGGTTAGTGTTCAGGACAGAGCCCAGAGTTGGAAGATAAAATTTAGGCACCAACTGCCAGGTGTCTTATATAATAACAGCTTGAATCAGAATTTTAAAAGAAGTAGGGGGAAGATATAAAAGATATTTCAGAAGGAGAAAATTCTGGATTTTGCAACTAATTAAATTTGGGGATAGAAGAAAGGTAGAAATGCAAAATCATCTATAGGCAGATGGTGACTCACAAAGCTCTGATCGCTCTTCCAAACACGAGGTTCACATATCCGGTTATCTACGATAAAATAGTTATCTACATATCTCCACTGAGATGTCTCAAAGCCACCTCGAACTCCAGATGTCCGAGATTGCACTCATCCTCTTCATGAGTGCAATCTTGGCTGGTCCTCTCCAAGTTTCCCTAATGCAGTAGATGGCACCCCCATTTATTCAGCACCCCCCGCCAGAGTCCCAGGAGTCACCTTAATAACTCGCACTGATTCACACCATCATTCCCATTCCATCACCAAGGACTATCAAGTCAGCTTCCCAAAGCTCTCGGCATTTGGTTCATTTCCGTCTCCAGCGCATCACATAGACCAAGCCACCATCATCTCTCACCTCAACTGCTCCCTAACGTATTCTAGCCCTTCTCTAATCTTGTCTTTACACGTGATATTCAAAATTAAAGTCTGACTTATTTTATCTCTCTACCTTAAAAAGGTTTCAGTGCCATCCTATTGATCTTAGAATAAAGATGAAGCCATGCTAGCTGCAAGGCCTTAATCCATTCCTTACCTCTCTCTCCCACCTGGTTATAGGCTGGTTAGGCTTGAGCTGTTCCGGGCTCCAGCCCTTGCTCGTACAGAACATGCTCCGCCCACCCTGCTGTCTCCGACCTCTGACCTGGCCATTCATCCCCTAATTTCCAAAATAGGTGACCTCTGCAATCTCTTCCCTCTCTGATCTCCTTGCCTAGTTTAATTCCCTCTGTCATGGCTCTCATGAGACCATGTACCTACAGTCAAGAAAAAACAGAGCTATGCAGGCCTATTGAGAACAAAACAAGATATTATTATAAAGCCCCATTCGCCTGCCAGGTAGGGATATTCTGTTCCCTCTTTCGAAGTCTGACAACAAGCACCCTCCTGCAGTTACATGATAGTTACCCAGCATAAGTCCCTGAGGGGATTTACTTTGCCCCAAGAAGTTGAGGATCCAAGAAGATGAGCAAGAGTCCTGTGCAGCCCCTTCTGGTGGTCATCATTACAGCTGCGTGGTGAAGCCGGTGGAAGGGTTTCATGTTTCATGTTCATTCCTGCTCTTCGTGGGAGTTTGTAAAGTTAGGAGAATGAGGAGAATCAGAACCTGGGTCTAGAGATTCGTACAAAGAACAAGATCTAGACTAGGAGTGGTCCCGGCCCCTCGCTGTAGGATCCACAAGGAAAGATGAAAGCCACCGAACCATCCCACCAGCCATCGCCCCAGTGGAATACTGTGGCCAGGAGCTCTGCACCCCAGAGTCAACTGGAAACCCTTCCAGGGGTGGCAATCTGCGGCCTTGGGGCCACATGTGGCCTTCTGGATCCTTGAGTGCGGCCTTTTAACTGAATCCAAATTTTACCAGACAAATCCTTTTAATAAAGGGATTCGATAAAGGGATTTGTTCCGTGAAGTTTGGATTGGGCAGCACCAGCACTGAGTCGGCCAGAAGACAGGAGGAGAGGGGCCACAGAAAGCCTTCCAAGTGTGCTGTCTTAAGAGTCAAGCCAGGGAAGTGAGGGCACATTTATCTCTGTATTAAAACACAGGACCTCACTCAAAGTAGGCCTAAATCAGTGTTTGCCTATCGATGAATAAATGAACGTTGGTTAAAACCAAGCTCGTCACAGTCCCCCCCAGATCAGATCCTCCACCTGCTCCCCAGCCAGCCCCGCCCTCATGCGGGCCCCATGTGTGCCACCGCAGGATAACAGTCCCAGCGTAAGCTCTGACAGGGCATTTCCCTGCCGGAGCCTGCGTGGCCCCCACCGCCCACGCCAACGGCTGCGACACCAGCTGTACGTGGTTCTTATCGAGTGTGCAGAGACTGTGGTCCCGCCCCGATGACTCTCCTGAGGAAAACGGAACGTGCACTCATACCTCCTGTGTCCCTGTAAGCATTTCGCATGCAGTATTTTATGAATCCCTTCCACTTTCCCCAGGGGCTGTGCTCCTGTCACCACTGGAGGTGAGAAAGTAAGGCCCTGAGACTGAAGTCATTTGTCCAAGATCTCGTAGTGAGCAAATAACAGAACTGTAATTCAATGCCAAGTCTGCTACATTTTTAATTCTCTCACATGACCTGGGCCATCAAAGTCCCTTACCTTGGGCATTCAGGATCTTAAAAAATAAAACTTCTAAAATGGGTGCGTTTTACTGTATGCAAATAATACCTTAATTTAAAAGTTAAGCTGGGGCCGGGCGC
>NW_012148097.1:2585307-2595414 GCF_000956105.1 Propithecus coquereli | reverse complement strand
AACATAGTGAGACGCTGTTTCCAAAAAAAAAAACAAAAAAAAATTTTTAAATGTTAAGCTTATCCTCCAAACACTTGTTCTTTTCTGGTTCTTTGATGGCAGCTATCCTGATGGGTGTGAGGTAGCATCTCATTACGGCAGCATATTTGTTTCTAACCTTTCTTGTTCACTGGTATATTCAAAGGTATAAATTTGCCTATTAATTCTATCAGGTAGTGTTTTACTCTGTTCTGAGTATGTTTTAAACTGAGTGTTATTTAATAATATGCTATCTAGTTTCTAAACAAGTAGGACTTTATTTTAACCATCTTTTTATAAATGTTATTTTCACAATGGCACTGTAGTTGGAAAACAATGTCTGAACAGATTGACTCTTTGGAGTTTATTGAAGCTTCCTTTATGGCCTAATATGTTGTCTATTGTAAATGTTCTAGGTATATTCAAAAAGAATATGTTTTCTGTTTATTTTGGGTGTACATATTTTTGAATTGTATTTTCAGCTCATTCATATTCATATTATTTTTATTTCTTAGAGATGCATATTAAAACATTTCCAACTGCAATTGTTAATTCATGTATTTTTTCCCTGTTTATTTATTTAATGTATTTCAAGATTGTATTGTTAGGTACATGTATGTTTATCACAATTATGTCAATTTTCTACTGTTCTTTAAACATTTTTAAGCTGTGAAATATGACACATTCAGAAAGTTCATAAAGTTTATATATATGTTCAAAGAAATACTTATAAAGTGAACACCCACATGATCACTATAAGGTCACAAAAACAAAATATTGTCAATTTTTTTTTAAGTTAACATTTTAAAAATCCGACTTCTAGGCTAGAAAGAAAATTCTAGCCTAGAAAGTAATGGAAAGTAACCCACCTTGTCCACTGAGCCTTCCGCCCACCCGCCTGGTGGGGATCAGGCTGCGTCTCACCCTGTGTAGACGTTGCCACTCGCTGCACTCAGCCGTCCCCACACCCGCCTGAGGGCCCTTGGCCACCCCCACCTGCCCAAACCTCTCCCCGCTCCCAACTGCAGCTAAATGGGGCCTCTGTGGAATTGTCCTTTAACCCCTCTCTACCCTCCACAACTTAAAAAAAATTACCCGTAAGCCAGTTTCTACACTCTACTCATACTGTAGTTATTTTCTTTGTCATCTGTTAGATACAGGAGCCTAAAAGGCAGGATGAGGGTCTTACCCTCTGGATTTCCCATAGCTTGATTAGCTATAAGGCATAAGGTAAGTGCTCAACCAATATTTTAAAGAAATGAGTAGGATCTCTCTTCAATCAAGCTATGTCTCATTAGTCAAGATAGCAGGCATTTTTTTCCCTTTAAAAATGTCTCTTTAGCCAAGCATGGTGGCTCACACCTGTAATCCCAGTACTTTGGGAGGCCAAGGCAGGAGGACAGCTTGAAGCCAGGAGTTCAAGACCAGCCTGGGCAACATAGTGAGACGCCCCTCCCCCATCTCTACAAAAAATTCAAAAATTAGCCAGGTGTTTTGGTGCATACCTGTAGTCCCAGCTATTTGGAAAGCTGAGGCAGGAGGATTACTTGAGCCCAGGAGTTGAAGGCTGCAGTGAGCTATGATCACACGTGTGAATAGCCACGGTACTCCAGCCTGGGCAGCAGAGTGAGACCCAGTCTCTAAAAAAATAATAACATTAAATTTTCTTAAAATATCTCTTTATGTTAATTTCTTTTCCATTTTGATTGCTATTATTTTATTTCAGGCCTTTATCACCTCACACTAAAATAGCTACAGAAAGAAAAAGAGATAGGAAGGAAGGAAGAAAGGGAGGGAAAAAGGGACTGTATTCAGACCCCCTCCCCCTCCCCCGCTCCACCCAGACCAATTAAATCAGAATTTCTGGAGGAGTCAGGCATCGTAATTTTCCCATGTGACACCAGGATTGAGAATCTGTGCCTATCTGGTCCCTTTTAATTTGATCAATTTTATCTCTAAACCTCTAATGGAAGGAAGGAAGGAGAGAGGGGGAGAGACGGAGGGAAGAAGGAACAAAGGAAGGAAAGAAGGGAGCAGGGGAGGGAGGAGTCCAGTGGCTTTCACGACCTTGTGTGATGGGCCCATCCAACATATTCCGCTAGTTCTTCCGAGAGGCTCCTCTGCCCCAGGGTCTGCCCCAGGGTCTCCTCCAGGTCCCAGAGACACACCGAGCTCCCGTCTCCTCTTCCCTCCTGCCCCCTGGACAGTCCCTTGCCCCACCTCCTGCTCACATTCTAACCACACTTCCAGACCCCTCCCAAGTTCCACCTCCTCCTCTAAGCCTCCCAGACCTCCCTCTCTAAATTCCTGTGGTTGAAACAGCACAAGGACTATGGTTGTTAACACCGCACCGTATGCTGGAAATTTGCTAAGAGAGTGCATTTCAGGTGCTCTCACCGCCAAAAAAAAAAAAAAAGACTATGTCAGAAGAGAGATGATGGATACGTTCATTTGCTTGGCTGTAGTAATCATTTCACTATGTACACGTGTATTGAAACATCGCGTTATATACACTTGAAATATATACAATAAAAGAAAAACAAGTACTTCGAGTCAGCACAAAATCCCACACACGGGACTTAGCACCCCTGTCAGTCGGTTCGCTTGTCTCCCTAAGGTCACAGATTCTTAGTGATTTTCAGGGACCACAGCTGAAGATTCCATGCCCTCCTCTGCCCGCCTGGCACCTGGACAGGAGACACTGTGCTAAATGAACCTTTCTCCAGAAGGGCCCCATTCACTCAACCCTCTCCTGTTGCAGATGAGGAAATGATGAAACAGAAAGGTTGAGTGACTTACCGGAGGTCACACAGCAGATGAGGAAATGATGAAACAGAAAGGCTGAGTGACTAACTGGAGGTCGCACACCTAGTGACTCAAATCTACTGCCCCTGTAGCAGCTCTTGTTGTCTGGCTGCTTAGTCACGGCTGTCTGCTTTCCTCTCCCCAGATCCCTCCTCCAGAGGGGCAAAAGGCCTTCTCTCACCCGTCGCACTTGGCCTCGCGAGCTACGCCCTTCTCCCGGCTAGGTCACTCGCCGTGGGCGTTTGGTGGCACAGCCCAGAGAACAGCGCAGAACCACAGCGCTCAGGGCAATTCAGACACTGGAGCGTTTTCTGAAAATCTCCCCCTGAAAAGTCGTTCTTTGTGTGTGCGTGTGGGGGACATCTCTGGACTCGTCACTGACATACACGCTGAAGGCCGCGTACTCTCCTGGGTTGGATGGAGGAACTATGGATCTAAACCGGGCAGGGAGAGGCTTCAGGCTGCAGGAGGGGAGGCCACCGGTACAGCATAAAAGAAAACAACAATCGTCTAGTCAAAGCAGACCCTACCACCGCCAGTTTGGAGTAAAAGCAAGCCCAGTGAACCGGTCTGAAGCCAAGACTGGCAGGGGAGGGTGCTCCGGGGTAGAGAGGTGGGCAGGGCCCCGGGAGCTCAGGCCAGGAGCACGTGGCAGCGGGAGGAGTGAGAATTCTGCACTCCAGCAATAATGACTCGGTCATGCCGAGTCGGTGGCAGATGTCGAGGTGATTTCCATTCCCACGGGATGTAGCGACGCCAGGAATTCCCCCTGGATTTCTTCCTGGTCCCCAGTGAAGGTAGCAGTGGTAGCAACGGCAAGAGGACTGGAAAGACGAAAGTGGCCACAGTCACCCTCCGTCCCCGGCACAGCTGCGGATGTGGGCACTCTCGTGTCCTGTGTCCTGCCACACCGGATCCTCCCTCTCATTTACACTCCCATTCACACCCGAACCACTCTGCCAGTCCCCAAGAGGGGGAAGATTTAGAGTGGTGGAGCCGGAGAACGTTAGAGCTGCAGGTGGCTCCCGTCCGTGAGCAACCGGCAAGGCATTTATTTGCTGCAGGCATCCAGGCTCGAGAAGTAGGTGGGGGGCTTCTTTCCAGTCGTAGCTCTGCCGTTGACCGAGTGACCTTGGCACTGTGGACGTGGTTCATCATCCCCGTGCCTACGAACTGGGGGCTTGAGCAAAGCGGCCCCTTGAGAACGGCCCTGACCATTCTCTAGTTTCCAACCCTCGGTTTGCAATTGGGAGGTGAGGGCTGAGATCGTAGTTGGGACAGACCAGGACTGGAAACCTCCTCCCCGAATCCGGTGCTTCTCTGCCCTGCCAGGCGTCTCATTCCTCGCACTCAGGATTCCCAGCCTTGGTCTCAACAGGAGTGGCCAGAGGAGGATCCCCGAGCCACACAGCTAGAGGGAAGGCCAGCCCCAGGGCACAGGCTACGTGGGTAACTTCCAGATGCGGGAAGAGGGCTACACTGCCCCTCTGCCAGGCCTCCCACAGAGCTGACCAGGAGTCAGATTCCCCCATGGAGTGACTAAGGCCAACTTGACTTTATCTGTATTATTTGAACTTTATCTGTATTATTTGAACCATTGAGTAGGCATTCCAGTATTACTTAAGTAATTAAAACCTGAGTACGGAGGCTTAAGAATTCTACCATTAGATTCATTTCTCTTGGCTTAAGTCTAATAATATCTGGTAGCTAAATCACAAATATCCCAGCATTGGAGCATCATACACAACTCCTTGTGGATAACAGTAACAGCTAACATTTATTGAGAGGACACCATGTACCAGGGGTGTTGTACATATCATTTCATTCCATGCTTAGGACAACCTGTGAGGTATGTGCGACTGTCAGCAGCATCGTACAGATGCAAACACTGAAGGCTGGAGAGGCAGGTAGCTAGTCCGGTCACTCGAGGGGAATGGAGCCAGTTCTCAAACCCATGGTTGTTTCACCAGACTGACTGGACAGTCCTGTCCCTAACCCCCATTCTGCCTCTCAGTGGGTATTTATACCCAGCGTCCGTATGTCTCTAAGTCCATTTCAGAAATCAGGTTTTGACAGAGTAAGGAGGATAAGAGAGACCGTCAGAATCCTGGGCTCAAGTCCTAGCTCCGCCACTTAATCTGGAGAAGTTAACGTCGCCTCTGTAAACTGCAATGTTTCATATGTAAAATAATTTTTATAGAATATTGCCCACAGGTTGTTGTGATTTACATTAGAGAATCCATGTGTAATGCTCGGGGCAGTGTTTGGCATATAACAAGCTCTCAGTAAATGTAATTATGGTTCGGGTTGCCGAAGACCACCCCAGCCCCTCTGAAGCTTTGCTGCCGGTCAGCCCTTGATGGAAGCATCATGCTGCCGGCTGGCAGCTTCTCTGAACATTCCCTGCCTTAAAGGCAGATTCCAGAAAAAGCACATTTTATTCCAAATTAAACTGTGATGTAGGAAACCAGCTGCCATTCATACGGCATGGAAGCATGGATAAGCTGGAGGATGAAGCCAGCCCTTCTGGGTCACATCACGTGTTTTCCAGCCACCCTGGAGTGCCAACAATTACAGAAATCCATGAGCTTTCTGACCGGTTTAGAGAGACCTCAGTTACCCTGCCGTATTGACAATGGCAACATCGATGTACCATCTGAGTTAGGGTCCTGCTTAGCTGTATATGACATGAGTTAAAATAGTTTGAAAGATAAGTGGCATTTTTCCCTTTTGTGTCTTAAAAGTGAAGAGAAGTGATCTTTATTGTTTTGTTTTGTTTGTTTAGTTTTTTGAGACAGGGTCTCACTCTATCGCCCTGGCTAGAGTACGGTGGCATCGTCACAGCTCACTGCAACCACAAACTCCTGGGCTCAAGCGATCCTCCTGCCTCAGCCTCTCGAGTAGCTGGGACTATAGGCACACACTATCACACCTGCATAACTTTTTTTTTTTTTTTTTTGAGACAGAGTCTCACTTTGTTGCCCTGGCTAGAGTGAGTGCCGTGGTGTCCAGCTCACAGCAACCTCAGACTCCTGGGCTCAAGCAATCCTACTGCCTCAGCCTCCCAAGTAGCTGGGACTACAGGCATGCGCCACCATGCCCGGCTAATTTTTTCTATTATATTTTTAGCTGTCCAATTAATTTCTTTCTATTTTTGGTAGAGACGGGGTCTCGCTCTTGCTCAGGCTGGTCTCAAACTCCAGGCCTCAAGTGATCCTCGCACCTCGGCCTCCCAGAGTGCTAGGATTACAGGCGTGAGCCACCACACTCAGTCAATTGTTTTTATTTATCCAAAAAAAATTCCACAAGGTACAGACTTTGCAGCACCGCCTCTGCGCAGGCACGCCCAACCAGCCGGCACTCTGAACACACATCACGCCCCCGTGCCTTTCCTCTTGCGCCCCCCCCAACCTCAGCATGGTCTCTGAGCACCTCATCACTTCTTCCTCATTTCCAAACCTTTGTAAAGACGTTGGTTGTGTGTTTGTCTTCCTACCAGACTGCAGACCACTTGAGGACAACGAGCACCTCTTTGTCATCTTTGAGTCCCCCAGTCTGTTAGAGAAGGTAAAAAGAGGAATCGAGATGGTCCTTCAGGTGTGACACAGCCACATTTTCATGACTGCAGATGATAGCCTGCCAACCACCATGGCAGATACCAGGCCACTTGGCTTACTTACTCTTTGATGTATTGTAATACATCATTATAAATTGCAGGTAACCAAGATATTGACATATATTGTGGTGAAGAAGAGCGAGTCTGACAACTTTAAACATTGTTTTTTATTCTTTATCATTTTAAATGCATTGCTCCTTTTCATGCACTGCTTAATGATATTTATTGCTTCCTCTGCTCAAGCACAAAATGCTGGCTTACTCTCAAATTCAATATAGACCTGGGCAAAGTAGTTAAATGCCGTGAGCCTTCGTTCTCTCCGTTTACTGCAGTAAATTCCTCTTGTCTGGATTGTACTTGCAGGTGGTAATCAGAAAACACAGAAACCCCAGAATTTTATGGCATTCCAGGCGGGCACAGGCCAGCCTGGGGGAGAAGCAGCAACACAGGGAGCCCTACCTGAAGGTTACTCCTGAAGCGAAGCAATGGTAAGACCTCCCAGCAGTTGAATTGGTTCTGATGTAGGAGGGTAGAATTTTTCGAGGGACGTTCTTTATTTTGAATGATGATTTTACTGGCATGTACTCAGAAATCGTTCGACATAAGCTTTCCGGTATTCCACACTCATAATGCCGTAGCTGTTCTGACAATGCCTTTTCTCTTGTAAGCTCTCTTCATTTTCTACTTCTTAACTCTTCTCCCATCTGGCTTCTCTAAATTAATTTTTTGTAACCAGAGCTTTCATTTTGTTGCAGTGGTTACTTTTGTGTCTCCTATTGCTTTCTTTAACAATTTTTAATGACCTAAGAAATAGTTGGCTGGCTTTCATTTTCCACTTCCTCCAAGTCAAAGGATAGCACATCCTACACCCTGTGTTTACAAGTATCAGAGAAAGCAACACTAATCCTTTTTGCCTTATCTGCACTAAGGGATGCCTGGATTCTTGACAGGTCCAGATAGAATGTAAAAGTGGAAGTCATCTGTTCATTCATTTATTTGCTGTACATGTTTTTAGGGTGTCTCCCAACAGAAAGGAACGGAGCAAGGTGCTTCAGGGTGTGTAACAATGAGTAACACAAAGACACTGTCTCAAGGAGCTTTCATTCGGCAACCAGAATAAGACAGGTGCTCAAATCAATATAACGCAGGTAGCATGAGATAAGTGCCCCAAGAGAGGGACACACAGCTATGGAAAGTCAAATGAGGGAAAGATGATAGCTCATTGGGAAAGACTCAGTGGAGGTCAAGGTCAGTTCTAGAAATGATGAGTTTAAAGTCAATGGGGCACTCAAGTGCAAGAATGAGCAGGCAGTGGGGACCTGGGACAGAAATCAAGAAGAAAAGTATGAGTGGGAGGCAAGGAGCGCAAAGTCACATTTGGAAGAGGTTGTGCTCAGCTCACTCCCCTGCTTGGACTACTGGGATGCCTTCGCTGCTAGAGTTTCCAGAGCCCGGCGCACTGATACTTGACTTCTCAGCAAAGAGACTTCCTGCTGCAGCTAAGGCATCCAGGACACACTGTAAGGGATTTCTACTTAGGCAAAGTTGCATTTCAGCTTTTAAAAGGAAAGAGGTTTTGACTATTTTCGTTGTCCTTCTCATTTTTAGGGTAATATCCGTATAGTGGTTTCTAAATCTTAAAAGTATAAAACAAAAGTTTTCTTTAAAAATCCATATTACCATTACCCAGAGATAATATAGTTTATAGTACTAAACTCTTCTATTTAATTAATGCAAATTAATATCTGCACATTCTATTTTTTACTTGCATTTTTTTTGCAAACAGAAATTAGAAGATGTCGTATGTAACTTTTGGTATTATTTTCTTTCTCCTTAAATAATATATCATGGTGTTTTTTGACATATACATCTACATCATCATTTTGGATTCCTGCAAAGTATTTCAACTTCTTATTGGTAGAAATTCAGATTATTTCCACTTTCATACTACTTTTAGATAATACTGTGATAAACCTCCTTGTATGTACACCATTATGCATGTATCTGGGTGACTTTCCTCACCACAAATTTGTAAACGTGGGATTACAGGGTCAGAAGATGTGTTTAACTGTATTAACACATGTTGTACTTAGAAAAAAACTTAATATCAAGTGGTTGAAACTGCAGCCTCATCTCACCCCCCTTTAAGTACTTCTCACCCATCATGTCAGACCTGTTTCCCCGTCATACATCTATCTTAATCCCCATTCTTGCAAGGCCTGAGCTGCCTATTAGCTAATCACTTTAATCAATAGAACACTCAATCCATTTTTTATGGCTTTCAAAGTTATGACTTATTTTCATGAAGAACAAAATGACTTCTAGAGCCAAAGGAATGAAACTGTAATGAAGACAACAAAGACAAAAAAAACTATTGTGGGGGTGATCCTTGACCAATAAACTTGAACATAGACCATTATTAGCCAGGATGCATCATCCTGAGTTAAAATCAGATAATCCACCCATCTGAGATGTGAGATCTTGATCTATCATGAGCACAATCTCTTCACTGAAATCATCACCAGAATTTTCATTTCCAAGATCTCTTGCCACTTTCCCCAAAATACCTTCTATTGCCAATACACAGGAAGAAAGTTTTCTCTGCTACCAAGGAAAACTCAGATTTGGACCAAATTCTCCCTACTGTGTTCCACAAAGTCCCGATGCCTCGGCTTCTGTGTTCTTTCTGCAGTCCATTTCAATGGTTATAGCAGCTCAGGATTATGACCCAATAATCGTTATTACCAAGTCCATGAAGCTTAACCTCTACTGCATTATCCACCACAACCATCACAAACCAACCTTGCAAAGTACACATGTGGCCCAGCCACAAAAGCTGGGGAGAGTTTACTGTGGGACTCTGGGACCTTACTTCATGTCCTCACATTTCTTTGAAGAAAAAGTTTGTTACTTGTAAACATTGAGTCAAACTCTTACAAGTTTCACAAGGTTACAAAACAAAAGAATATAGTCTTGAAAATACAGTCTAAAAGTATCTATGAATATACATAATGTAACGTTTAAAACATAACCAAAATGAATGACTCCTGATTATTTTTCTTCCAATAGTTTGATGTTTGGATTAGCACGCTCCCAATGTGAAGTCTGACTTTCTTTTATCCTCTTATACCCAAGAGGCATTCAATAAATGTTTGTTAAAATGAAGTAAATTTAATACACTTGGGTCAATACCTTTCATACATTCTTTATGGTATCTTATATTTGGAAAATAATATTAACAGCAACCATTTCCATGAGTAACATTTTCTTTGTCCACGGAAAATGTGAAGATAATACCAAAGGGAGCTATCTTGAGGTACCTAAAGTGAGTTATTCAATTCTAACTTAACCACAACCAACACTACTAATTTGTTTTAAATAACTTGTCCAACTCTTAGAAGAGAAAATGATTTGGGGAGCAGAAGTAGATCAAGAAAATTGATACTAAATGGCAGGAGTAAAGGGATAAACATTTGAAATTCTGGCTTCCTGGAGTGAATGGTCAAAAGCTCTCCTACTAGAAAATAATATCTTGAATTGAAAAGCATTCAGATCGTGGTAGATTTCCAACCCAATTAAATTTCCTTCTCCTAGGTTGCCTATTTACTAAAGCAGTGTGACAGCTGTTAATATTGTCATTTAGGGCCGGGCACAGTGGCTCACACCTG
>NW_012148097.1:2579121-2579697 GCF_000956105.1 Propithecus coquereli | reverse complement strand
ATAGGATTGCTTTATTTATTTATTTATTTATTTATTTTGAGACAGAGTCTCACTCTGTTGCCCCAGCTACAGTGCAGTGGCCTCATCATAGCTCACTGCAACCTCAAACTCCTGTGCTTAAGTGATCCTCCTGCCTCAGCCTCCAGAGTAGCCGGGCCTCAGGTGCATGCCACCATGCCTGGCTAATTTTTCTATTTTTTGTAGAGATGGGATCTCATACTTGCTCAGGCTGGTCTCAAACTCCTGGCCTCAGGAAATCCTCCTTCCTCAGCCCCCCAGAGTGCTAGGATTATAGGCATCAGCCACCATGCCTGGCCCATTTTATTTTGTATCTTTTTGTATGTATGAAGTGTTCCATGATAAAACATTTAAATATATACGGTTGATTTAAAGTGGGAAGAAAATTCTTAGTATCCCTTGAATTTTGAGTAAAAAAAAAAAAAAAGGTAATGGGCATTAAGTAAGCAAAATTAGTGGAATGAAAAAAAAGATTTAAGACGGAGAGGGAACATGAAATAAAAAAAAGAATGAAAGAAAAAAGACAGAGGCCAGGAAGACGGGCAGTAATAGGAGGGT
>NW_012148097.1:2574392-2579071 GCF_000956105.1 Propithecus coquereli | reverse complement strand
TCTGAGACTCCATTCCTTGTAAAATAAAGGAAATAATGGATAATTCATTGATTGTTATAAGGATTAAGTAATATAATTGCCAAAAAACATCTGACACTAAGTAGGCTCTGAAATCACAGTCTCCCGCTTTCAAACTCTCTACCTTACCTTAAATGTATGCATACATTTAAACACATAGTTTTAGTCTCTATATGTTTAATAACTTTACATTTCAGTAACTTAAGAAAAGTATTTTCCATCAAATGTCCTAGAACCTCCAAATGTATCCGCTCGTCTCCACTTCCTTGGCAGGGAGCAGCCACTTGCAAATGCACAGGATGAATGAGACCAATGGGACATTCTACTGAGCCAAGAGTTTCCAGACACACATGAGTTTTCTTTGTTGCGACCTATTTGGTGTGATCCAAAGCATTAAGTAATGACGTTCATCCAGAAGGGAGGAGCATTCGGGTGAGGGAGAAGAGTAGGAATCTCGCATATTTACGGAGAGGAAACCTAAGGGCTCCTCTTAGGCGCCATACAAAGAACTCCTTGTCCCTATGTGGAGCAGGTTTGCAGTTCACAGCCTTCCGTGGGCTCAAGCCTGGCTGTTGTAAGGAATATGCATTAGCACAGAACGCGGAAGAAAACGACCAAATCATCTCTTTGCACAATTCCAACCAAGTGTTATTTGCTTTTTCAAAGCCTCCTGTTTCTCTTCTCCCTCCCTCTTTCCAACCCAATCTTACCCCTGCCCCACCTTCACCCCCTGCTCCCACCAAAAGAAATTAAATTTTGCAAGTACCTCCGTTTGATTCTGTCTAGCATAAGCCCTGAGTAGGAGTGGATTCTCTTTCTTGAATTTTCGCTGACAAACTGCTTCCAGCTGCCCTCTAGGGTGGGCCCCACCACCACAATGAAATACTGTGCAGTGTTTGCCAAGCATTCCAGCTGCCACCTGGGGGCTCACCGTACTCAATGAATGCTATGTAGCCAGGCTGGGGCGAAATGGTGACAAATGGTATGTTGACTTTTTCCCTGTGTCTGTGGTTCAGGACCAGAGGGTTTCCAGTCTTGCTGGCTCTTTCTTCTGTGTGACGAACCTTTTCCACGTTTAAAGTCTGCCACGGCCTCCCCCCCGGGCTATGGCAGCGGGCATCGAGCCATCGACAGGAGCCGCTTGTTGGTTAGACGGGTCACAGCTGGGATTCCATAGTTTGTCCAGGCTTCGGAATTCACTCATTTTTTTTAAAGGAGTATTTCTTCAACTAATTAAACAGTTTTTCTTCTTTAGAGTGTTATCACTCCACTCACATGAAATGACCCAGGCTGTTACTTCTTTTATCTCTGCTCACACCCAGTAAAATCGGCTTGTTTGTGTCTGATTAGCCACAGACCGATCGCATCTGAGCCAAACAGCCCCGCTGCTCAGGTGGACTTTGCCTCAGGCTCAGCCCCTAGGGCAACTGCCCGTCTCCTTCACCATCCCGGAGCTCTTCCCTGGCCTTGCATGCGTCTCTGAGCCTCAGCTTCCTCCTCTTCACTTCCCTCTCCTTGCCCGGACTTCCTCCTCCAGCGTGCTTGCTTCTAGAACATTTCCAGTTATTACTGCTTCAAAGCCCTGAGCAGACTACTGGATGAAACGGAAAAGACCACAAGAGCTGGGCCCGCGAAGCCGATTAATTAACTGTTCAAAGATGCCCAGAAAGGACAGTTTCCCCTCCACTCCTGACAAGGAGTCTTGGACTCTAGCTTATTAACGGGAAAGGATCCCAGCTACTCAGAAGGCTGAGGCAGGAGGATTACTTGAGCCCAGACATTCGAGACCAGCCTGAGCAACACGCTGAGACCCCATCTCTGAAAAAAAGTTGGGGAGAGGAAGTCAATGTCACTAAAGACTTGTGGAGGAATTCTAGCAAGCCCTTGGACAGAAGGCGTCAGCGGCCGGGGTAGTTTTCTGCTCCCGGTTGTAAAGAAATCTGAGAGTATTCTCCCTCCAAAAGATGTTGAGGGTCCAGGGCCCTTTCTGTGCACGTCTGTATATCTGACCACTTTAGGACTCAAGGTCAGGGGGCCATTTGAAGTGGGAAAATGATTTTTCTACAATCCAAAGCAAGCTTGGGGTCCATCTTTAGGCAACTTCAACTGTTTGCACAGTTCCGTGCTGTTCACTAATTTAGTACACACTCGCTCACACCCACACTGCAGCCTGGTCTCAGCTCTGCTTCCCAAGCTCAGTCCTAGGCACAAGCGTTCCCAAAGCTCTTCCCTCCTCCCCAGCCCAAGTCTCCCTCTTAGGGTCAAACCAATGCCAGTCAACTTCATTTAATGCCTTCTCTCTGCCTACTCAGTCAGTATGGTAGTCAGGCTCATAAACTCATAAATTACAACACAGAGTGCGCAGGATGACAACAGAGGGGTATCAAATTCCCTCTGCTCCAAACACAAAACCCCACCTCTGTAGCATCTCTGTTTCTACCCCTGAGACTCCCCCAAACCAGACTCTCCCTCATGCTGGCACATGCCTAGATCAAAGGTCCAAAAGAGGCCCTACAGCCTGCTTTTCCGCAGGCCTTCTTCAAGCCTCGTTTGAATCCACTTTCTCTGAAACCTCACTTTGCACGCTCACACGCGCATGTGCACACATGCACACACCCCCCAGAATCACCAAGTCATGCTGGGGGTACAAAACCCACACCCATCTTTCTAGACCTTGTTACCTTCTCAGGCCTCTGGCACATCTGAAGTCCAGCCTGACGGGGGTTGTCCCCAGCTATTCACTGTTTCGGAGGCCGGGTGCTTGTCACACCTAGACACGGATCTGACTAGTCTTCTCACATGTCCGCATGTGAAAGGCCAATTCCCTGAGTAATTAGAAATCCACCATCTACCAAAAAAAAAAAAAAAAAAAAAAGGAATGACCTAAACACATTTTGACTGTTAGGATTAAAGGTAGAGAGAGTAGTGCAGGTCACCTGAGACGTCCCCAAATCCGAAGCTTCTCTATTCCTAAAGCATCAGGAGATTTTCTTCCAGCAAATAGATTAAATACATTTTTCTGATGATGTTTGATTGAGATATCACTAGAATAAGTGCCTACAACCACCGGTGGTCTGGGAGATGATAAACGTGAGTGCTGGGTGCTGCAGTGAAACCAGCCAGAGGTTAAAAGCCTTTGCTGAAGGAAAACTACAGAATTGATCATAAAGACTTCATTCCGTGTTTTTCTGAGACTCTGTAACTAGATAATAGAATGTACACGCTTCCAAGTGAGAGAAGGAAATTCTTTGGGAGACGAAGCTGAACAGCTCCTGTACTGGCACCAAATGTCTTCTTGCTCAGAGAGTCCATTTTAAAGCCTTGTTCACGGGCTGAGATGGGTTCTACTACAGAGGCAAAAAGTGAAGCCTCAAGGAACCTGTGCATTACATGGTTCTCCCATAATTGGCAGTCAGAGCAGCCAACGTGTATTTACAATGTGTCTGTTGTGGGATGGGGGACAGGGGTTACCCTGCCCCCTCTGCAGCCTCCCCCTCCCTCCGTGATTCCAGCAGTATCCTCTGAAACTGGACCCCAAAGTTGGACTGCCTCCCTAACCCGACACAGCTCGTTGTGTGGGTTCAGGTTAAACACCCGGTTCCCCACCCCACTCTGGTTGCCTTCCTCTGTGCACACTCTGCGTCACCATCCCTCTTAATTTTTAGCTCCTAAAAATTTAAATTTGGGGGGAAGGATATTCCCCCCAAATTTAAATATGGTTATTCGGAGTGATGAGATTACCGGCAACGTTCTTCTTCATTGTGCATTAGCAACATTTGCGCATGGAATAAATATGGGTATTACTTTGCTCATGGCATCACGATGTTCAACGTCGAGTATGCTATTCTGGCTGGAGTGCGACTACTCCATTGCTGCTGTCTGCCGTGTTTGGAGCATGACACTTCTGGTAGTACGTTCTATGATTGTATTTGTCTTTTTCAGAACCACTTAACACTTTCAGTTTCTACAAATCTTGTAGTTAACTAAAGCCTCTAGGTCTTTTTCACATGAAGCGTTCACATAAATCATGGGTCTACCATCCTATTTTCATCTTTATGAGTAGTTAACATACAAATCCTTCTTACAGTATTAAAGGGTGCTAGTGTATTAAGCTGCAGCGGCCCCCAACCCTTTTGGCACCAGGGACTGGTTTCATGGACGACAAGTTTTCCGTGGACAGAGTGGGGAGGAGGCGGAGCTCAGGCGGTGATGGGAGCGATGGAGAGCGGCTATAAACACAGATGAAGCTTCTGAAGTTTCGCTCTGCTGGCTCGTCCCTCACCTCCTGCTGTGCGCCTCCCCCTTTCCTAAGTTTCACGGAAGACAATTATTCCCTGGCGGGGTGGGGGTGGAGCTCTGTGGCCCAGGGTTTGGGGACCGCAGCATTAAAGAAACTAAATAACCCACCGTGCCTTCTGAAGGGGGCCGTCACGGTCTGATTCAAATGCTGAGAATTCCTGGGACTATGTCAGGTGCCCCTGGCTCCCTCTACCTACCATCCTTCCATCCTGGATCCACAAAATATTTTTTGAAGTATTACCTCCTGCAAAAATTAATACGTAAGAAAATTTAAGGTACCAGTAACCTGTGGAAGAGGGAGGAAGATGGTAATGTTGTTTTTTGTTTGTTTTTTTGTGTAGAGATGGGGGTCTCACTTGTTG
>NW_012148097.1:2569720-2573397 GCF_000956105.1 Propithecus coquereli | reverse complement strand
TGCATTTGCGGCCCGCATTCTCTCTCAGCTCTGGGCACAGATTCTCTCTGCACTTGAGGTGTCTCTCAGGTGACTCAGGGCATTGTCCTTTCTCCTCCCTCCCAGGGCCTGAGCAGCAGCCTGCCTAACTTCAGTCCAGCAGAGCCTGGCAAGCTTCAGGAGAAATGGCAACATCTTTCCACCGAAACCTCCCAGGTAGGCGGGCAGGGACCACCCAGGGCTCTCCTCGCCCTGCTGGCACTCCTCTTCTGCGTAAAAGTAGTGGCCTCTCCTCCCCCACAGCACGGCAAAATAAATTCCAGTTGGATTAAAAAGTTACATGTTTTTAAAAATCATAACCTTAAAAATATGTGACTCAGATAAGTAAAGTGAAAAAAGTGAATTGTGTTTTTTTAAAAAAGACAGAAAACGAATGGATAAACAATGCAGAAGACCAGTAGAATTATTTGGTGTATACCATAAAATGGCTTTATATATTTTTTTTCAACTCCTGCCACCAAATCTCCAAATTTTGGGTCCCTTCTTTGCTCCTTGGATAGAACAGACAGCTCTTTAGTCACTCAGTTTTAAGAAACAGCTGCATTGTGGTGATTAAGATTTCATCTCAGGGACTACAAAGTTCAGTAAACTGAGGTAAAGATTAATTTTGTATCCATTCAAAAGTTTTTCTCCTCCCTCCACCCCCGGCCCCACGTGCCGTCCCTGTTTTGGAAGGGGGGCTGTTTGCTCCTTTTGCATTTTCTCTTCTCTCTCTGCTGCTCCCAACCCTTCTGGGGTTGGAGGGAAGGCAAGTGACTGGATTAGGGGACAGGAGCTTTCTCTGAGGTCCGAGCAGCCGTAGTGCTCTCTCTGAGGGTGTCCGCCTGTGTGGCTTCTTCAGGAGCGCCCTGGGGTCTCGCCACTGCACTGTCCTCTCATGCTTCCCAGGTCGTCTCTTCTCAGAGTCCCTCTCTCAGGTTCCTGCCCGGCTATGTCTGTCACAGCCTGGGGCTGCGGGGTGAGGGGGCTCCACACCCCCCTCCTTGGGCAGGGCACCAGCAGGCCTGGCTGTCCCCGCTGCGTTCAGTGTCCTTGCATCCTCACCGCTCCAGGCGGAGAGCTGCCTGCTTTCTCTCCGTCCTGCTGGCACGGGGTGCTCCAGCAAGACTTTCGCATTCAGAATTCTCTAGCTGAAAAGTAGGGACCAGTTTCTATGTTCACGCACACGTCTAAGCTCCAGAGGAGGCCGGGGGGCACAGGTCCACCTCTCTCAGGAACCTTCTCGCTGTTCTGTGTCAGTGGCAGCACCAGGATGGACCCGCTGACTCCTGCCCCTCAGCAAGCAGCCAGCAGAGCGGACCGCGGCAGCCTCCCTGCTTCCAGGTAGGTCGCGCTCTCCGCCGGCCTTGGGGTCCCGCCAAGCTTGGGGTCCCTCATGCGGTGTGCGCGGGGCCAGCAGGAGAAACAGCCCACGCCACACCCTCCCTCTGGATCTTTCCTGTGCTTGGATCCCTCTGACAGTCTGGGGAAGCTTACGGACCCCTTCTTAGAATACTGTTTTTAAGTTAATAAAATAAAAAATTCAGAATTACGAAGGAAACCAATTATATTAAAATGAGGTTATCAAAATCATTTTAACATCCATACTGTAATAATAACTCTTTTTTACAAATCACTTTGTCAGGATATAATTGACATGCAAAAAGCTGTACACATTTAATGTATACAACTTAATGAGTTTGGAGATAAGCGCGCCCCCTCGAAACCATCACCGCAATCTGTATCATAAACATATCCATCGCCCCCAAAACTTTCCTCCCACCCTCTTTATTTATGTGTTTGTTTATTTCATTTGTGCGGGCGATGAGAGCACTTAACATCTAAGCTCTACCCTCTTAGCAAGTTATTTTTGATATGTTATGGCACAACTTATATATTTCAGATGGACAAAAAATATCATTTACAGTATCTTAAGATAAATTGCTTTTGAATGGGAGCTTCCTTTCCAGTACTTGGAAGTCTATTAAGATGTATCTAGAAAATTTACTACTGTGGAAAATGAAGACTGCTTCAATTGAATAGGGGAAGAGCCCATGGTTGTTTCTGATTAGTTACTGCAACACTGTCCTTCAGGCGGCTGAGGGAGTTTCATGTTTTCTTTAGACACCAATAGGTGCCGAAGCTCTTGCAGGACAATTTGATGCTATATGAATTCTGCCATTTTGCTAGCACTGATATGGCTCTTGAGTCCACCACTTCATTAGAACTATTAACTCCATTCACCTTAATTTTTGTTACTATTCTTACAAAGGTGGAGTGCCTCTGGGTATTTAGGTCCACATTCTATTTTAAGGCTGTATATTTGGTTTTCATAAATTGTTCTCGGAGGCCCAATTATCATCCCTGTCCATCTTGTGTCATGTCTTTGTTGTCTTCTAGACCCCAGCTAACTGCGCCATCTCCTACACCTTTCTGGCCTTCTCTGGGTTCTTCCAACAGCAAAAATTACGAGGGACTTTTACTCCCAAGCCCTATGGTGGCTGCCATCTTGTGTTGCTGTTGTTCAAAGTCTGGCCCCTTCTTCATCCCCCAACCCATCCCCTGGCCCTCTAAATTATTTTTGTATTTTTTTGTATGTTTATTATTTTAGAGATAGGGTCTTGCTATGTTGCCCAGACTGGTCTTGTACTCCTGGCCTCAAGGAATCCTCCCACCTCAGCCTCCCAAAGTGCTGGGATTACAGGCATGAGCCACCACACCTGGCCTTACCAAGTTTTTATGCAATAAAGTATTGGTAACTGTAGGCACTATGTTACATGGTAGATCTCTAGAGCTTAGTAATCTTATGTAAAGTGAAACTTAGTGCCTTTTGACCAACACCTCCCACAGCCCCCTCCCCCAACCCCTGGCAACCACCATTCCACTCTCTGCTCCTATGTTTGACTATTTCAGATTCCTCATGTAAGTGAGATGATGCCATATTTGTCCTTCTGTGTCTGCCTTATGTCACTTAGATGATGCTTTATTGACGCAATATGTAACAGGTTGTAACCATACTTTCTAAGTAGTGATGAATATAAATGATATTTGAGATATCGGCAACAACTGTATGTGATATGAAAACACCTGTGTTTTCCATTGGTGACGAAGTTACAGTTATTGCTAATACTACTGGAGTTTGTTGCCTATTTTGAGGCTCAAAGGAAATGCTACATTTAGGCAGAGGATAGTGAAGGTAAGGATGGAATGTTTTTCCCATCCACGTTCGTGAATCTCCTGAATTCTATCTACAACCCCCTAAGGACAGATGAAGAACACCTGCCCTGGACTAAATTCTCCCACAGCCTTTCCGGCCTCTGCTTATATAGGTCAGGAGGCCACGGGGGAGGTGGCTACAGGGCCGGTTCGGTAGCCTCTTGGTGAGATTTACAGGATCATCTAGCAACTTCCTTAGGAGTGGACAGAAATTAAAGCTAATAGTCCTCAGCTTTGGGACAAGCACCTCTGAGACGACAGAACAAGTCCATTAAATGACCGGTTGTTTTGAATTCTATTTGTGCTCGATCTTCATGGCAATATTATGGAACTGATAACCGAGAAACTGTTAACAGTGACTACCTCTAGGGAGTAGAGATGAAGATCAGGAAGAAGACAGGGGAATTTCTTTTCATGTTAAACTCCTGTACTGTCTAAAAAAA
>NW_012148097.1:2568165-2568660 GCF_000956105.1 Propithecus coquereli | reverse complement strand
CATAGATCAGCTCCCCAGAATCAGTGATGGCCAAGACCACTTCCTCCCTTCTGTGGTGCAAGTTCAGCTGAGGTTTGGTTACTGGGTGCTGATTCCTTGACCAAATGGACTTGAATTTCTACCCTAGAATGCAAATGAGCTAACCTCATATTTCCATCCTAGGATGCACCTAGAGATAGGTGATACCCTCTACGATAAGGGATAGAAAAATTTCTTGAGAAATAAATGATTATGCATGCTTGCACCTGGTCTCCTAGAACAGCACTGTACCACATGGGAAACAGCCTGGCCTTTGGAGACCAAACAAACTGGGATTAAAGCCTTGGCTCTACTGCCTTTTACTAGCAATGCAAGTCACCTGTCTACATCCTGGTTTTCCCATCTATGAAACGGGAATAATGCCTACACCATAGGGTTATTGTGAGGCAGAAAGATAATATATGAGATCCATACCTCACACCATACACACAAAAAAGACTCTAGAAGATTTTTCTG
>NW_012148097.1:2559453-2567369 GCF_000956105.1 Propithecus coquereli | reverse complement strand
AAAAAAAAAAAAAAAAAGAAGAAAGGATTGTGGGGAACCAAGGATTTTCACACACTGCTAGTGGGAATGTAAATTGATTCAATCGCTTTGGAAAACAACTTGGCATTATCCAATAAAGTAAAAAAATGGGCGGAACCTCCAGTCCAACAATTCTACTTCTGAAGAAATATTTGCACATGTGTGCAAAGAGACAATAAAAATATTTGCTGTAGTGTTGCTTTATAGTAGAGATTAACTGGAACCAACTCAAATGTCTGTCTGTAGAAGGATGAATAAATAAATTACAAAGGAATAATACACACAAGTTAAAATAAATTAACCATATTTATATGTAGCAACATCAAAGAATTATAAAAAATATAATACTGAGTTAAAAAATGCTGCAAATAGCTTTAAACAGTATGATACCATTTATATAAAGATTCTTCAATACCAAGAGCAACACTAAGCATTATTTACAGATGCATATCTATATAGTAAAAATATGAAGTATGAAAAGGTGCTCTGGATATATACCAAATTTCTGATGGAAAGGAAGTTGAGAAGGAAACATAGGAGAATTGTTAGTGTATTTTTCTATACTTTTTAAAAACTTTTCCCCAAAAAAGCAATTAAATGTAAAATTACTAAGGAATATATATAACTTTTATTATGTGCTTATTAAATTATAGCTATTTTTGAAGCTATTTATCAAGGATAGGTAACTAAAATGTATTTTGTTCCTGTGTCCCAACCACACCCAGCTGGTAGCTTGTCCCTGTCCTGCACACTCACTAACAGCAGGCTCAGTGTGTTGTAGAACGACATGATATCAGGGTTGAGCCTCTGGTTAAACCAGTGACTCTCAACTGGGGGCAACTTTCACCCTCAGGGGACACTTGGCAATGTCTGCAGGCCTTTCAGTTGTCACAACCGGGGTGGAGGGCTTTGCTACTAGAATGTAGAGAGCAGGGGCCAGGGACGCTGCTGAACACCCCACAATGCACAGGACAGCCCCACCACAAGGATTATCTGATCCAAAATGTCAGTAGTGCTGAGGTCGAGAAACCCAATGTAAGCCCATAGGAAATAAAATAAATATCTGTTGAATTGAATGTAGTATACTAAATTTGACTACTTTTCTGATGAGTCCTTTTTCTAAATTATCAGCCAACTGAAACCACCCTTTCTTTCTAACACTGGACAGTGGGCTAGACCAGGTAGTATCGGTGATAGAACTACTCTCACCCAAACCGCAGCCTCTACTTCTTCTCTGCAATCACAGGAGGCAGAATGTCACCTGCCAGAGGGGCACATATTCTATAATCACTTTAACTGGACAAAACCTCATAGAATTTTTTCCAATCTTAAAAATTTATCAGACTTGCATCGTGATTCAGGCTAACCCTGGCTATTTCCAAAGCTAAAGGAAACACAACATAGGTATTTTTTTTCAACCTCCCAGAAATTAGTTCAGCTGATCTGTGGACCAGACCTCAAATCCACACCATTAAATCACCTGCTCCATATTCTTGATGTTCGATTGGCCAAATTATGCCTGGAGAGTCTGTCAATCATGATTACGTTCAGCTTCATATCAGAGAAACCCAAAATACAGGAGCTTACATAAGATTGAACTTTATTTCTCTGTCAGTTAAAAGAAATCTAGAGATAGGCAATCCAGAGCTGGTCTGGCAGCTCCATGGCATCAGCACACTTCTCTGCCATCGCTGTGGCCTTCATGCTCACTGTTCAAGATGGCGGCCAATGTTCCACCAGAACATCCGCATTTCCACGTTCAAATCAGCGAGATGGAGAATGGGGAAGGGCACGCCCAGTACCTCTAGGGAATTCCTTGCAACACAACTGCTTTTATCTCATTGGCCAGAATTTAATTACCTGGTCACACCTAATGGTAAAGGAAGCAGGGAAATATACATTTCTAGCTTAGCAAGATTTCTTTATTAAAGGGTAAGAGTAGATTTTGGAAGGCAGTTCGTAGTTTCCAGTGCAGTCTGCTCCTTTGGCTCCCCATATACCCACGTATTCGTACTCTTCTTCCCCTTTAAAGACCCATGCATTTCCCTCTGCAGAGCAGACGATCCCAAAGACTCGCCAGTCAGGGCATCTCACTCAAGCCCAGGAGCTCTAGGTGACGTGCAGTCTCCGTGATGGCGTCCGACATGGCTCCTCGTGGTCTGGTAATTTGTAAACCAACAAATGTTGTCTGCATTTACACGCAATATAATCGCTGTAGGAACAAAGTAACCACAATAAAAACTCGCATTACAAAAAGGGACGAAGAGAGTATGACAGATACTGCTCCACAGCAATGATCAAATCCTGCTGGATAGGAGTGGCAAAGGCTCCCATGCCAGCAGTGGAGGGCGTTCCTGGAGGGATTCGCTTGTCCACTGTCCCCCAAACCTCTGGCTTTGCCCTCTGGGACATTCTTCCTCATCCACTTCCCTCCGTGGCCATATCAGAGCCACAGGCTTTGGAAGATATGATCATCTTGGAGCTGCATGGTTTCCACAGCCAATTTCTTGCTTATGCAGGCACAGGTTCCCAGAGATTCTTTTAGGAGTTGAATAATCAGAAAGTTTTGCAGGCCAAGCTTGAAGCTTCTGTCCAAAAGTAGTAAGCTTCCATCCAATCTCTTAACTTCCAGTCCGTTCCAAGTGTGAGTTACTATAGCCTAACACTGTGTCCAGAAACACTCCTTAAGCGTGAAGACACCAATCTTTTATTTACAGCTCTTTAAGTTCTGCCCATGCCTTGATCTGGCTGCCCTGAGACCATATGAAACAAAGAAGAAAAAGTTGGGGGGGATGGAAACGCCCTTAATTTAATCTTTGTGGTTGGGCTTGTTTCCACCGCTGGCAGCGAGCGAATGCAGGGAAGATGCTTGGAAAGCTTTGGGCCACATCCTTACTGTCTGCCAAGGCTGGGTGGGCTGGTAGTCACCAGAAGAACGAGTTGGATTTTTCATCCCTGCAAGACTCCCAGTTACAGGACTCATAGTCGATTTAGATCGCAGACGGAGACTGTCCTCTACAAAGCGATGTTTCCTTCTGTCTCTGATGGCAGGTGGGACAGCTCCAGACAAGTTCATATCTTTATCACAGAACTCGGCTAAAAGCCACAAGATGCAACCAAGACACACCAAAATTTTACATCTCTGGCCTCTTCCCCTGGCTGTCCCTTGAGCTTGCATGTTGTTTGCTTTATATGACACAGGAAGTGACAATGTGATCAAATGTTTTGCTACAGCATAACAAGCTGTTAATTGTCTAGCTAATGATATCCACCCCATCACCGCTCCACACCTGACCTTCTCCACTAAGCCAATGACACAATTTGACTTTATTACTTTATATCATCCAACTCCCAGGTGTTGAATGTCATATCGATTAGTATAAGGTTTAGCTGCATAAAACAGAAAAATGCAAAATAATTGTGGTTTAAATGTAGAACAAGGTGACTTGTCAGATGTGTAATGTGACACAAAACACATATTTATTAGTACAGTTCCTGGTAATAACTTGTACCTGAGAGTTTATGACTTAGATGAGACACCCATGAGTGAGTGTGATAATAGCTCCTTTTTCCTATAGAGCTTGTAAACCTTTTCTCCAGTTGGAACAGGATTTAAGATAATGTTTCTCATAAGGACAGATCCAAAGATTTTATGATAATGTGGACTAACTCCTGACTCAGAAGTCAGCAGAGGCCAGCGACAGAGGGGCGGGGAGTGTAATCACTGCTGAGAGGAGCAATGTCATGGGAGATGGGAGTTGGGAAGAGGAGGCCGGAAGGACTCCACCCATTTGGGCCGTCAGTCCAGATTCTGACTATACAGTTGCTAAGTTGTGAAAGAGAAAGACAGATACACGTTGAAATAAAAAAGGAGCCCAGAGTCCTACTGCCATTGATCATTATAAAAACCAGTATTTTTTTTGTCACCATGTGCCAGGAAATATACTAAATTCTTTACGTGCCTTAACTAATCTCCAAAAAACGTAATGGGGAAGATACTGCTATGATCTCCATTTTGCAGATAAAGAAACTGAGGTTTAAAGCAGTTAAATAATTTACCCAAGGTCAAAGCAAATGGCAGAGCCAAGACTTGAACATGGGGCTCTCAGAGACCAAAGCTAATCTCTTGACCTCTATGGTATATTGTCCATAATGGCAGATTGTGGGTTTTTGTGTTTTCTTCAAAGGAATGACTCCTAATAGTGTTAGCTATTAGCACTAGACAATCATTCATCACCTGCACCATCAGTCTGGTTTCATCGTGAGGAAAGTCACTCCCACCATACATTCACAATTGGTATTTTTAAGCCATGTATTATGGTCTCCATGAGCAGAAAAGGGGGAAAAGGAAAAGGTTAACATTTAGGAAAATGAAGAAATAGACCCAGTATGATTTGAAGATCTTCCATTCTTCTCTCAGAAAACCCCCTTCCTACTTTCCCTCCTTTCTTTCATCAAATACTGAGTGTCTGCTCTGTGCCAAGTGTGGCCCTTATGACTGGAAACGTCACCAAGGTCAGAGCCCAGCTCTGCACTCACAGCGCGGGGAGTCCAGTGCGGGCGGGGGCAGCTCAGGTGCTGCGTCTGCACACGCGAGGCGTGTCACACCCAGTCTCGCAGGGAAACGGGGGTAGAGAAGCTTCCTTTCCGTGATGCCCAAGCTGAGACTTAGGAGGATACACAGAAGCTAGCCAAGCCTGGGAGGGTAGGAAGGCAATCCCGGCAGAGAAGACAGCACGTGTAAAAGCCCAGAGCAAGAGAAAGCACATGTTCGGGGGACTGTTGCCTATAACTAGAATTTGGGAGCCGCTGGTAGGGATGTGACAAAAGTCAGCCTGAAGGCCCTTGCATGCCACACTAACCAGCATGGATTCGATCCCAAGGAGATGGAATGTTAGACAAAAGTGCAACACATTGGATTTGTGCCTTGGACACTTCACTCTAGCTGCAGGATAGAGGGCGTTTGAAAGATGACTTTAACAAAGGCAATCGGTGAGGAGTCTATCCAGGCAAGGCAGTCTTGAAATGGTGTTCACCAGAACTGAGGCACGACAGCAGCGGTGGACAGACGTGGAGAGACTGGAATGCCGCCGAGGAGGGGAAGTGACCAGAGCTTGGAGCCAGCTTAAGCAGGAAAGGAGACAGAGGAGGGGGAGGGGGAGGAGGAGGAAGGGGAGGAGGAGGAGGAGTTGTCAAGTCCAATGCCCAGGTTTCTGGCTTGGGAAATTAGGTGGGTGAGTGGGACCAGAAACGGGGAGGAGAGGAGCAGGTTTGGGGACAGGTTAATATCAAATAGAGGCCACAGGACTCTGCAGTTCACAGGAGAGATCTGGCCCGGAGAAGGAGGTGTGGGGTTGTTGGCACAGAGAGTAACTGGAGCCGGAGGAAGGACGAGATTTTCCCAGAAGAGTGCGGTTGGCCTCCTTCCCTGGGCCGCGCGGCACACGCTGGCCAGGTCTGCCTGCGGGGCTGGCCCCTCACGCTGTCTCCTTTTTGGGGTCTCCACCCATGCTTGGGAGAATTGCCTGCCCTCCAGCCAAAATTACTCCTGCGTCCTTTGCTCTCAGGGTCTCTCTCCTTCGCATTAAATGATTTAATGCTAAAAATCTGTAGGCATGAGTGGATTATTAAACAAAACACTTCTGCATTTTAACTGAAGAGAATTTATAGGATTCGAATCCATAGAAATCTCAGAGGTTCTTCTCTCCTTTATGTAAGTATTTATTTATGTTGAGTATATTGTTATTACGGGGGTGACCACCCCTGCCACAATAACTCTCATTTCCTCAGCCGCGTATTTTCCAAAAATCAAGTATTTGTTTTTTTCCTTTGAATGCGTAGGTATAAATCACCTTCGCAAGTCCTAATCCTTTTTATCTTAGAGAACGTGTACAAGCATTTAGTGCGTTTATTTTTCCGTAGTAATGGACAGCTCAGATTGTGGCTATGTTAGCACAGGACACAGACAAAAGAGAATTGAGACGTGTGTCTGTTTCTCACCAGTGTGAGGCTCCTGAGTCAGGGACACCTGGCCGTGGGTGGCAGAGAGGAAACAACTGCGAAGTCAAATGCCAACGCCCCAGGGAAGGCTTCCCACAGGAATCGTTAGGGGCTTCTTCCCCGTGCTCCCATAGCGGTGTGGAATCGTCACACGGCACTGTAGTTCTTTTGTTTACGAGTCTGCCTTTGCTCCTGTACTGTAAGTTCCAAGACGAGAGATGTCATCTCATCCACCTTTTTCCTCCCTGTGCCTGTGCCTAGACACGGAGCCGTACACAGCAGGTGTTTGAGAATTATCCATTGAGCAAACGAATGAATGAATCCGCAGCGATACAGGCCACTCACAGGACATGTCAGCTTCTCGATACCCCAAGTCGCACAGGCAGATTTTCCAGGCGATGCGAGATTCCTATCACACCATCTTCCACCTGGGGAGAAGCATAAAGCATATGTATTAATGACACAGGCCATGTGACAAGTGTCTAATTGGTGGAATGTGAGAAAGAGAGAATTCTGAGGGAACGAAAATAGAAATTAATCGCGAGAATTGGAATGGGAGCACAACAGGAGTACGATGGCGTTGCGGGGCGCCAGGACGCCAGGGAAGCCAAAGGCTGAACAGACACGGCGGGGCAAGGCGGTGGGCTGGGGGGTGACCAGGAAAGGAAGACGGATGTGGTTGGAGGGAGAGATTGATGGCAAAGAGATGAAAAACAAATTTTAATAAAATAAAAAAATAAAGAACGGAAGTCTTGGCAAACTAAAACGAAAGATGGAAGAGAGAAAGGTAAAAAAGGAAAATGTGCAAAAAGCCAAGAAGTCTCTTGGCTTATAGTTACCCGTCCCTAAAGGCTTCTACAATTTTATTCCCTCTGCTATTCAAAGCTTTCCTAAAAATTCTTCTCTTCCTAGAAATCTTTAACAGCAGAGGAGAAAACATCTTAACTCCTGTAATAGAACCGTAGGACTAGGAATCTCAGTGATCGCCGAGCTCCTTCGCTTTACACACGAGGAACTGAGGGCCGGAGGGTGGAAGTCACTTCCCTGCAGACGCACTGTTAGATCATGTGGAGCCTGAGCCAAAATCACAGTCTATATTTCCAGAACAGTGCTCATTCCAATAGATTTCTGTTTCCTGCTCCCATTTCTCTAAACAGATGACAGTCTGGGAAACTGGGAAAAAAAAAAAAAAGTCTATTTTTTTAAAGTGAGTCAATAAACATTTCTACGTTAAGGAATAAGCAGTAGGCCTGGGAGGCAGGGGCTGTGCTTTGGTTGCTTTAGCACTTGTGGGACCTAGCCCAGAGCCTGGCACACCGTGGTTCTCAACAGAGTTGTGTTTGGGTGGATGGATGGATGGGCTGTACTAGGGCTGCCGCCATTACTCAGTTATTGAGTAAACTTACAATGTTTTCTATTCTAAGAGGTATCTGAATCCAACTTGTATCGAATATGGGCAATAATCCCAGGTTGTTTTAAAGAATGTTCCATAAATATTGATCTAATGAGTAAATGAGATTAGCGACATTCTCAAAAAAGTTATACTCTCATTAGAAACCTAGGACATGGACTTACGTAGAAATGATTAGCAGTACAGGAAACAGGGTGATAAATGCCTGATGACTATATGGGCAGTATGGGCTATAAGTAGAGTGATTCTATAATTTGCTTTCTAAATTGGGTTCCCTTTGAGAGTTAAAGGGGCCTCATTAATACACCTAGACAATAGGAACCATGTGGGCCATATGGTAAAGAGAGGGAGTTCAAGGGAGAGGGCAGATTTTCCATGTGCTGGAGAGGCCTCGGGACCTTGGCATGTGCTATTCATATGATTTGGAACCCTTCTTTTCTGATTCTTATTAGGTAACTGCTACTTAGTCTTCATAAAATTAACAAGG
>NW_012148097.1:2556156-2558903 GCF_000956105.1 Propithecus coquereli | reverse complement strand
GAAAATGAGGAGGGCCGCTGTTTACAGAGACAACAGCGAAAACGGACGAACACCCCATGTTCCCACACGCGCGCCCCATGCAGGGTGACGATGGGAAATGAGCTCACGTTCGCATGATAAACCGCTCCGTTCCGGGCTAGACCAGCTTTCAACTGTACCCAGCCAATTTTGTTTTTACAATTTCTCCCAGGAGGAGGAAAAAAAAATGAGAGAAAAAGAAACCATACTTGGAAATGCAAACTATTCCAGGCAATCTTCACTTTCGTTGTTTACAACGGAACAAAAGGCTTTACCTTTCACAAGTCGAAGGAGTATTGACACGCGATGGGGTCCTCGCCCATCTTCCCGGCGACTGCCTTGCTGGCTCCGGGTGGGTGTGCATTTGGTCCTGCCGGGCAAGGCCGCAGCCAGTGCTGGGCTGCGTCGCGTCTCTGTTTTCGCAGGCATTAAATAGCTTCTCCAGTCTCCAACATGTGTTGCTGCAAGTGTGACCCAATGAATCGATCCCCTGTAGACTGAAGCAGCAATAATGAGTCTGGGGCAGTTAGCACGGGGACAGCAGGTCTTCCCGGAAGACTCTTGCCCACCTTCGTATTTGCAGCCTGTCTGGGAGCTCCTGAAAATCCCGCAGAAAGGATGGAGGTGGGGGCAGCTTCTGCGCAGCCGGTTCCCTTCCTTCCCATGATGGATGCTGTGAAGGCCAATGAGGGGACTGTGAGTGCCTCCAAATGAAGGTCTTCTGTGGCGCTTTAAGGCTGTAAGTCATCACCATAGACTCTTTTGCCTGCCGGCTTGACAACTTTAGAAATTTGCATTTCTGAACTTGTACTTTAACAGGCTTTCATCGTAACGTGGGGAGGGAGAATTAGAATGGGGAAGATTTAAGTGCACAGTCTGAGCGCAAATCAGGAAAACATTGATGAAGCACCCTCCTGGGGCTCCCCTAACGTAAGCGACCACCCGGCCTCCTAGAGTTTTATGTTCCAAAAATGACAGGTGAGCGCTAAGACGATCAAGTCTGTTATCCTGAAAGGCCAGACACGAAAAATGGTTCCTACCGAAAAACGTGGAATCTTAATCCCCAAAGAGCTTTTAGAGTCTGCGCCTCCTTTTTTGGCCCTTGTCTATAACATGAGGATTTCCCCTGCCCTCCCTCAGCACCTGGCGGTAAGGACCACGTCAGACACAATGGGAGTCTGCAGTTGAAAACTCTTTCATGTTTGTCAACAAAAATTATATATATGATCTTTATTATTATTTTAAAAGACAAAATAGGCTCAAAGGAGTCAAGTGGTGACTAGACAGGAGCTCGCCGAGGGGTGCTCACCCACCGCGTGCTAAACCGGAGTAGGTAATTTTCCTAAGAGAACTTGGTCCTTGCTCTCGGGCTGTCCCTGGTCGGGCACGTGTGCCCACCTGGTATTACAGCGTACCTGCACTCGGCTCGCACTCCCGGAGAATGCAGATGCGGACTCCTTGCTCTCCAGTCCCTTAGCAAAATACTGATTCTTGAGAAATAATGTTTGTGGAGAATTGCCTGAAGGTTATGCAAATTCTCCATTCTGCTGGATGTCCTAAAATTTACCTTTGGCTCAAACCTAATTGTCAGAGCCTTGTGTGGTTGGATCACGGGTATTTGCCTCCTTGTAGAACTGACTTGACTGAACTGTGCTCACGTGAAGGGATGCATCAAACCCAACTCCAGGAAATGCGTTATTATATTTAACACAGGGATTTTATTGGTAGACCAATCTGATAGATGGCCAGGTTCCTTTTTATGAGGACCCACAGGAGAAATTGCCCTGGATTTGAAGTTTCAGGAGAACCTTGGCTTCTGCTAAACAACTTTTTTTCAGACATAGTCTCACTCTGTCTCCCTGGGTAGAGTGCAATGGCGTCATTGTAGCTCACAGCAACCTCAAACTGCTGGACTCAAGGGATCCTCCTGCCTCAGCCTTCTGAGTAGCTAGGACTACAGATGTGCACCGCCATGCCCAGCTAATTTTTCTACTTTTAGTAGAGACAGATCTTGGTCTTGCTCAGGCTGGTCTCGAACTCCTGAGCTCAAGCAATCCTCCTGCCTTGGCCTCCCAGAGTGCTGGGATTACAGGTGGGAGCCACCGTGTCTGGCACAACTTTTTATTTTATGAATAATAGTATTAACCTCATAACTGGTGGTGCTTTTCTCCTCTTTGCTCTGGCTTCTAGGAATCTTAGAGCCAAGTATGTTCGGCATCTTATCCTTGACTTTAATTTTCTTACCCCTTTTTTCTCTTTGGCAATTTGTTTTATATTTTAATTGCCTATATTTTGTAAGTTAACTTTTTTAAAAAAATTGTGATAACTTCATAAATTTCAATTGAATTGAGTCTCTGACTCATTTGCCAATGAAGCCTCAACTCAAAGTCTATAAGCCAAGTACCTCTAGCAGCTGGGTCTTGGGGAGGATGTTCAGCTCTGATTTTTCAGAGGCATTTATAAGTCATGAATGTAAACCAATCACGTTTCCAAGTCCATGAGGTTGGCAGATTTTTATTTCAGAAGACATATTTAGCTCCGTAAGACCTCTTCAACTTATAGCCAGACATTGAAGGGTAGGTAAGGTACTTGATCTTAGACATTTAGTTCTTGGACTCGCCAACATGCGAAATAGTAAAATCTCATTCAGTTGAACTGTACCATTTAGTTTTTGTGACAATTTGGACAAAAAATGGTTGAAGTTTACTCTTTGCTCTCTGAGTATATTA
>NW_012148097.1:2548043-2556106 GCF_000956105.1 Propithecus coquereli | reverse complement strand
CAGGAGTACGATGGCGTTGCGGGGCGCCAGGACGCCAGGGAAGCCAAAGGCTGAACAGACACGGCGGGGCAAGGCGGTGGGCTGGGGGGTGACCAGGAAAGGAAGACGGATGTGGTTGGAGGGAGAGATTGATGGCAAAGAGATGAAAAACAAATTTTAATAAAATAAAAAAATAAAGAACGGAAGTCTTGGCAAACTAAAACGAAAGATGGAAGAGAGAAAGGTAAAAAAGGAAAATGTGCAAAAAGCCAAGAAGTCTCTTGGCTTATAGTTACCCGTCCCTAAAGGCTTCTACAATTTTATTCCCTCTGCTATTCAAAGCTTTCCTAAAAATTCTTCTCTTCCTAGAAATCTTTAACAGCAGAGGAGAAAACATCTTAACTCCTGTAATAGAACCGTAGGACTAGGAATCTCAGTGATCGCCGAGCTCCTTCGCTTTACACACGAGGAACTGAGGGCCGGAGCGTGGAAGTCACTTCCCTGCAGACGCACTGTTAGATCATGTGGAGCCTGAGCCAAAATCACAGTCTATATTTCCAGAACAGTGCTCATTCCAATAGATTTCTGTTTCCTGCTCCCATTTCTCTAAACAGATGACAGTCTGGGAAACTGGGAAAAAAAAAAAAAAGTCTATTTTTTTAAAGTGAGTCAATAAACATTTCTACGTTAAGGAATAAGCAGTAGGCCTGGGAGGCAGGGGCTGTGCTTTGGTTGCTTTAGCACTTGTGGGACCTAGCCCAGAGCCTGGCACACCGTGGTTCTCAACAGAGTTGTGTTTGGGTGGATGGATGGATGGGCTGTACTAGGGCTGCCGCCATTACTCAGTTATTGAGTAAACTTACAATGTTTTCTATTCTAAGAGGTATCTGAATCCAACTTGTATCGAATATGGGCAATAATCCCAGGTTGTTTTAAAGAATGTTCCATAAATATTGATCTAAAGAGTAAATGAGATTAGCGACATTCTCAAAAAAGTTATACTCTCATTAGAAACCTAGGACATGGACTTACGTAGAAATGATTAGCAGTACAGGAAACAGGGTGATAAATGCCTGATGACTATATGGGCAGTATGGGCTATAAGTAGAGTGATTCTATAATTTGCTTTCTAAATTGGGTTCCCTTTGAGAGTTAAAGGGGCCTCATTAATACACCTAGACAATAGGAATCATGTGGGCCATATGGTAAAGAGAGGGAGTTCAAGGGAGAGGGCAGATTTTCCATGTGCTGGAGAGGCCTCGGGACCTTGGCATGTGCTATTCATATGATTTGGAACCCTTCTTTTCTGATTCTTATTAGGTAACTGCTACTTAGTCTTCATAAAATTAACAAGGATGGGCCAGGCTCTGTGATCCCAGCACTTTGGGAGGCCAAGGCAGGAGGATTGCTTGATGCCAGAAGTTCAAGATCAGTCTGAATAATATAGCAAGAACCTGGCTATACCAAAAATAGAAAAAATAATTAACCAGGTGTGGTGGCACGTGCCTCTAGTCCCAGCTACTGGGGAGGCTGAGGCAGGAGGATCACCTGAGCCTGGGAGTTTGAGGTTGCAGTGAGCTATAATGACGCCACTGCATTCCAGTCTGGGGGACAGAGAGAGACCACATCTCTAACATAAAAAAAAATGAATAGTATGATGTATTAAAATAAGTACAAAAAGTGTGTGTCAATTTAAAGGCTAGAAAAAGAATTAGAGATTCCAAACATGCTGTTTAAGTTTGTAGACAGGAGTTTGTTATCTCATAAAAAAAAAATCAGACACATCTTTCTAGTGTTTTCAATTCTAGATATTTGGCTTTGAGTAAAATGCCCTTTTTAATGGTTTAATGAAGGTAGCCCAGAATTTATTTTTAAATGCTAGAATGTCACTAAATAAGGGTAGGTTTATATACTTGCTACGCAAAGGGTAGTCCGTGGAGCAGAGTCAGCATCCCCTGGGACTCTGATAGAAATGCACACTCTCAGGCCCACCCGGACCCACAGAGTCGGATCCGCCTTATAGTGAGATCCTCCAGTGATTTTTAGGCACGCGAAAGTTGGAGAAGCAGTGATCCATACCACATTAATTCTTTCAAAAGTGTAAAATGTATTTAAACATATAAATATACTTTTTCTACTTTGCTCCTATTTCCCTTAATACAATATATGCAAATTGGCTTCCTTTTGCTTTTAAGCCATCGAAGTGCCTAGAGCTTTAATGACGAAAATGAGGAGGGCCGCTGTTTACAGAGACAACAGCGAAAACGGACGAACACCCCATGTTCCCACACGCGCGCCCCATGCAGGGTGACGATGGGAAATGAGCTCACGTTCGCATGATAAACCGCTCCGTTCCGGGCTAGACCAGCTTTCAACTGTACCCAGCCAATTTTGTTTTTACAATTTCTCCCAGGAGGAGGAAAAAAAAATGAGAGAAAAAGAAACCATACTTGGAAATGCAAACTATTCCAGGCAATCTTCACTTTCGTTGTTTACAACGGAACAAAAGGCTTTACCTTTCACAAGTCGAAGGAGTATTGACACGCGATGGGGTCCTCGCCCATCTTCCCGGCGACTGCCTTGCTGGCTCCGGGTGGGTGTGCATTTGGTCCTGCCGGGCAAGGCCGCAGCCAGTGCTGGGCTGCGTCGCGTCTCTGTTTTCGCAGGCATTAAATAGCTTCTCCAGTCTCCAACATGTGTTGCTGCAAGTGTGACCCGATGAATCGATCCCCTGTAGACTGAAGCAGCAATAATGAGTCTGGGGCAGTTAGCACGGGGACAGCAGGTCTTCCTGGAAGACTCTTGCCCACCTTCGTATTTGCAGCCTGTCCGGGAGCTCCTGAAAATCCCGCAGAAAGGATGGAGGTGGGGGCAGCTTCTGTGCAGCCGGCTCCCTTCCTTCCCATGATGGATGCTGTGAAGGCCAATGAGGGGGCTGGGAGTGCCTCCAAATGAAGGTCTTCTGTGGCGCTGTAAGGCTGTAAGTCATCACCATAGTCTCTTTTGCCTGCCGGCTTGACAACTTTAGAAATTTGCATTTCTGAACTTGTACTTTAACAGACTTTCATCGTAACGTGGGGAGGGAGAATTAGAATGGGGAAGATTTAAGTGCACAGTCTGGGCACAAATCAGGAAAACATTGATGAAGCACCCTCCTGGGGCTCCCCTAACGTAAGCGACCACCCGGCCTCCTAGAGTTTTATGTTCCAAAAAGGACAGGTGAGCGCTAAGACGATCAAGTCTGTTATCCTGAAAGGCCAGACACGAAAAATGGTTCCTATCGAAAAACGTGGAATCTTAATCCCCAAAGAGTTTTTAGAGTCTGCGCCTCCTTTTTTGGCCCTTGTCTATAACATGAGGATTTCCCCTGCCCTCCCTCAGCACCTGGCAGTAAGGACCACGTCAGACACAATGGGAGTCTGCAGTTGAAAACTCTTTCATGTTTGTGAACAAAAATTATATATATGATCTTTATTATTATTTTAAAAGACAAAATAGGCTCAAAGGAGTCAAGTGGTGACTAGACAGGAGCTCGCCGAGGGGTGCTCACCCACCGCGTGCTAAACCGGAGTAGGTAATTTTCCTAAGAGAACTTGGTCCTTGCTCTCGGGCTGTCCCTGGTCGGGCACGTGTGCCCACCTGGTATTACAGCGTACCTGCACTCGGCTCGCACTCCCGGAGAATGCAGATGCGGACTCCTTGCTCTCCAGTCCCTTAGCAAAATACTGATTCTTGAGAAATAATGTTTGTGGAGAATTGCCTGAAGGTTATGCAAATTCTCCATTCTGCTGGATGTCCTAAAATTTACCTTTGGCTCAAACCTAATTGTCAGAGCCTTGTGTGGTTGGATCACGGGTATTTGCCTCCTTGTAGAACTGACTTGACTGAACTGTGCTCACGTGAAGGGATGCATCAAACCCAACTCCAGGAAATGCGTTATTATATTTAACACAGGGATTTTATTGGTAGACCAATCTGATAGATGGCCAGGTTCCTTTTTATGAGGACCCACAGGAGAAATTGCCCTGGATTTGAAGTTTCAGGAGAACCTTGGCTTCTGCTAAACAACTTTTTTTCAGACATAGTCTCACTCTGTCTCCCTGGGTAGAGTGCAGTGGCGTCATTGTAGCTCACAGCAACCTCAAACTGCTGGACTCAAGGGATCCTCCTGCCTCAGCCTTCTGAGTAGCTAGGACTACAGATGTGCACCGCCATGCCCAGCTAATTTTTCTACTTTTAGTAGAGACAGATCTTGGTCTTGCTCAGGCTGGTCTCGAACTCCTGAGCTCAAGCAATCCTCCCGCCTTGGCCTCCCAGAGTGCTGGGATTACAGGTGGGAGCCACCGTGTCTGGCACAACTTTTTTTTTTATGAATAATAGTATTAACCTCATAACTGGTGGTGCTTTTCTCCTCTTTGCTCTGGCTTCTAGGAAACTTAGAGCCGAGTATGTTCGGAATCTTATCCTTGACTTTAATTTTCTTATCCCTTTTTTCTCTTTGGCAATTTGTTTTATATTTTAATTGCCTATATTTTGTAAGTTAACTTTTTTAAAAAAATTGTGATAACTTCATAAATTTCAATTGAATTGAGTCTCTGACTCATTTGCCAATGAAGCCTCAACTCAAAGTCTATAAGCCAAGTACCTCTAGCAGCTGGGTCTTGGGGAGGATGTTCAGCTCTGATTTTTCAGAGGCATTTATAAGTCATGAATGTAAACCAATCACGTTTCCAAGTCCATGAGGTTGGCAGATTTTTATTTCAGAAGACATATTTAGCTCCGTAAGACCTCTTCAACTTATAGCCAGACATTGAAGGGTAGGTAAGGTACTTGATCTTAGACATTTAGTTCTTGGACTCGCCAACATGCGAAATAGTAAAATCTCATTCAGTTGAACTGTACCATTTAGTTTTTGTGACAATTTGGACAAAAAATGGTTGAAGTTTACTCTTTGCTCTCTGAGTATATTAAACAAATGAAGAGTATAAATTGTAAGAAGGAATATTTGAATATTAAAGAGCTATTTCCCAACAAGTTTTATTCCTATTTACATATGAAAATGCCATTAGATAATCTCCATAATCTAGCACTGCTCTGGACTGGTACTTTAATATGCCTATTACAAACTTTTCCTATTTGTTAAATTAATATTTGATTACTCTAAGTTCCAAGAAAGTCTATTCTTGAATGTGATAAATATGTATACTTGAAAAATATGCTACAAATTAAATTTGCTAATATGTATGGCTTGAAAATCATTCCAAATTCTTGAAATCCCTCTGAAATTTAAATAATTTAAGTAATAATTTCTGCAACATTTGGAAATGTCTGCTTACTCTTTTCTCGAAATCACCACTCTCTTGAATGCTGTAACGTTGCATTCTCTTTTTCTCATTCCGTTTCTGATAAAGGCTTTGTCTCTTCTTTAACCTACTTGCAGGCTAACGAGTTAAAGCCTTTGCCTTGTTGGACATTTCCTCCTCCTCCTCCTCCTCACGTCCCCTAACTGTGGGGATCCCCAAAGTCAGCACATGTCCCTTGATGCTTGCTAGGATAACTTTAATGCTTCTTAAAGCATCAACTATCACTCTTCACACGGCTCTCCCGTCCTGAATGTTCACCTGGGTTCCAACCTGTTACCTCACCTTACCTGCTGGATACTTCCACTGACGCCTCAGACTCACTGTGTCAGCTATTAACGGTTCCTGCCAGCTTTATTTGTTAATGTTATCGTAAGACTTAGCGATAACAAGAAAAATCTCTTTTATTAATGGCATTCTATGTGCTACAGCAGGCATTCTAAAAACAAATCTCATTTAATCCTCTGAACCATCTTATAGGTGGGCTCTTCCACCTTCACTTTACCTACTAGGAAATTGGAAATAAGAGAGGTAGAGAAACTTGCCCTGATCTCACAGTGAGTAGATTGAAAAAATAAAATTTTGAGCTCAAGTCTGTCGTGTTAAGCTGCCTCCCAAAAATTATATCTAAAATTAAATTATTTTCATTTTCACCCCCACAAACTTTTCCTTCTTGCCTCCCTGTTTTTGCTTATGCTACCATAATCCTCCTTAATACGGAAGCTTGAAACTTCAGATATTTCTTTGCTTTTTCCCTCTTCCTTATCACCCTTCCTATCAAATCCATCGCTAAGTCCTACAGTATTGCTTCTTCCTCATTTTCCTTTCTTCCTTCCTCTACCCTTCCTTCACACCCTTACTCATTGCTGCCTCCAGTAAACCTCTGTCCTCTCCTTCTGCCTTCATTTCCTGTGCACACCCTCCTCTCCGAATGGCCACTGAGGAACCTTCCAGGGGCAGCAGTTGCCCTGTCCTGTGGCTGACCAGAAGCCCTCAGCTGACCACAGTGTTTAAGTCCTTGGCCCGACAGTCTCGGCTTTCGCACTTCAACCCCAGCCTGCCTGCCGATTTTGTCAGCCACTGCAGCCCCGCACGCCCACTTCACTCCAGCCTTCTCCTCTCATCACACTCCTGGAACAGGCGTTTGACTTTCTGCCTTCTAAACTTTTGCTCACCCAGTCTTTCCTCTCTTGAAATAAATATCCTTCTCCTACCTCTTTCCCTTAAATTGTCCAACTCAGGTCTCTGAGTTGCCTCTGTGGTTTTCACCTTCGTCTAAAGTTCACCTACTGTATTTACTATTTGCATTACTCATTTAGCACAATCATACATTGCCTTGTGTTGTAATTAAAATTCTTGTGTGTGTGTACGTGTGTGTGTATTTTGCCTCATTGGTCAGATTTTAAATTCCTGGAGGGCAAAGATAGATTTCAAACATTTTCTACATCTTTTGGATGTTTGGAATGAATTATCATGTAAATCATTCTACAAACAATTTAGTGTTCAAAGAAAGCAAATTACTTTCATAGAGGCAACAGGGTATAATGAAAAGAACATAGGTTTCGGAATTAAGAAAATCTGAATTCCAGTGCAATCAGCTGTGTGAATTCAGTGAATTTCAAATTTTTAATAACGTAGGATTACTTTTGTCACCATATAGCTAGCTTCTTGTGATGTTTATAGCTTATTATGAAAGCATTTAGCCCAATCCCTGGCATCCATGTGTGCTGAAAAATAAAACTATTATGGTTATTTGATAACCAAAGAGTGTCACTGTGTTTCTAACATCTGTGTGAGTGTAAATGATTGGTTTGAGCCACCATTGTATCCATAACTGATTAACATGAATAAATGTGTAGAATATAAGCACTATTTTTTAAGAGTTTGTAGCATATTTCTATGTTTAGAAATATAAATTTAATGTTTAAATGGTTCTCATCTAAACCAATGGTTTCCAAACACAGGTCTGCAAAAAATTGACAAAAACACTATTATAATGATTTTTTTTTTTTTTTGGTGAAACTATACAATTTAAAGATTATTCCATATTTTGCGATTATGACTCTCTTCCTTTTTGTGTAGGTTAAAATTCCTTTGTTTTATGAAACAATGGTGATAATAGATGGTATAGGATCATGGTCGCTGTTTTTGTTGTTATTTTAATGACTTTTTTTTAATAAAACAAAGTTGGCAAACTGATAATGATTTCCACAGAAGTTTTGAAAATGTTATAGATCCATTACCCCAAGTGCCTGGAAACCCTAATCTAACCGAAGCTCTTTGTTTTACAGTTGAGAATTATTTGATTTATGGAAGTTAAATTATTTGTCCAACATCATATAATTCACTACTGCAGACTCAATGTGAGAATTTGACTCTATTAACTCTCAATGCAGAATACACCTCATTCTACAAGTGAAAAACTGTCTTTTCTATCATACAAATGAAAAGAAGAATCTAGCCTGGCCAAGTGGCTCACACTTACAATCCTAGCACTCTGGGAGGCCAAGGCAGCCGGATTGCTTGAGCTCAGGAGTTTGAGACCAGAGTGAGCAAGAGCAAGACCGGTCTCTATTAAAAATACAAAAAGGGGCACACGCCTGTAGTCCCAGCTACTCAGGAGGCTGAGGCTGAGCCCAGGAGTTTGAGGTTGCAGTGAGCTACCACTGCACAGTGACACCACTGCACTCTAGTTGGGCGACAAGAGTGAGACTGTTTCAAAAA
>NW_012148097.1:2541609-2547767 GCF_000956105.1 Propithecus coquereli | reverse complement strand
ATAAAAAACCTCTGGAAAATATAGAAATAAATGAGGAAGGAATAAAAACTGTATAATTCCAGGGAATATCATTGTTGATACTTTAGCATAGTTCCCATTAGATATTTTTCTGTGTATATTTTTGCATAGTTGAAATTATACTGCATATGTCTTTATATTTCCTGATTCCTCATTTACATATTTATTTTAATTTTTTAAAAATAAGTAATACATTCCCATATTTTAAAGCTCAGAAAGAACAAACAGGTATAGAGTGAACAGGCTCCTTCTGATTTGCCTCAGTCGCCTAGTTTTCCTCCCTAACCAAAATTAATATTTGTAGTTGTTAAAAATTTTCATATGTGTGTCCTTCCGGAGATATTTTATGCATTGTGTTGAGGTTCTTTAGCTTAATATTAAAACATATGCATTTCCCCATCTTATTTAAAATCTTATAAACATCATTTTTAAGGCCTACATAATATTTTATTATGTAGATATACCATAATTTACTTAGTCATGCTTACATATTAGACATTAAAATTGTTTCCAATTTTTTTATTTTTAGCAACTTTGCAGATCCTAGTGCTTAAACTAATTTAGAAATTGTAGGACTTTTACAATAACTTTCCTTGAAGAGATTAGTTTCATTTTATTCCTATTCCCAAAAGCAAGTCTGTTGTTTCTTGTGCTGAAGCTAGTTTGTCAACCTGGGGCTGAAGCAGTCTTTTATCCCCATGAACTGACCTCTAATAGATGCGGTCACATCCTCTTATACTCAAGAAAGAACGTCCCTCTGCTCAGTGTTCCATTAAACATTTATTGTAGGAATGCACCAGTCCAGAGTGGATGGCATTTTGACCTCATCATCATTGCTGACGGCTGTATCCTGGGAGCTCATAGGTTCAAAGTGCTATTGTCTAAGACTCCCTTTGGAGCTTCCTCTCTAAAGCAGAGAGTAGTGATGCATTCAAACATGTACAAGGACAAAGACACAGAAAACAGCAAGGCAATACAAAAAAAAAAAAACATGATCCAAGTGGAAAACATATCCAAGAATAAATAAATGCTTATGGTGCTTTCAGAGGACTGTGCAGTATTGATGGGCTTAGGGCTGAATGCTAAAGACATTGGTTCTTTATGGATTGGTCAGAAAAAAGTTTGCCTCACGTAGAGGAATATTTGTGGAGTTGGCAATGAACAGAGAAAAGAGGAAGTCTGAGGGAAGTAGGGGCGAGGCCGTCTGTTTCTGGCCTAGAGGAAGGTATATGTGAAACTGAGCTATTCAGAGTGAGAAATCTGGATCTGAGCTACGAGGAAATTGGCATAAAGGGACCAAAAAGAAGTCTGACAAGAAAGGAAAATACTTGGTTGAAAGATTTGTAGTAAAGAGGGAGAAATATGAGCTTAATATAGTTGGAACTGTCAAAGATTAAGCCTAACTTCAAGACAAACAGATAAATCAGTGAGGCTTCACTTCATGCTTTTTTCTGGGATTCTCTCCCAACCAACCCAACTCTCAGTCCTATCCCAACCCCAATAAATAAAGTCTATTGTCCTTGCCCCATTCCTTGATACAGAAATTTAACATGTTCTGGTTTGATGTAAAGTGTTACGCAACTGCAGGATCCAACCCACCCTTCTGACTATATTTCCGACTATGTTATAATATTAAACCAAGACTCTCTTTTATAGAAATGTTCAAGGTAACTGTGGCAAAATTGTTCATTGCTTCCAACCATTTAATACACTTCATTAAAACTCTTTCTACAACCTGACAGCTAATTTGAGACAAGCTCGAGGAGCAGATGAAGACCTAGATTGAGCACACTCCAGTTACATTTAATTTAAATAGATATTTAAATAGATCCTTTCAAAGCTGTATTTCAAGAGGTAATTCAATGTAGGAATATAAGGTACCATGAGAGGGTCAGTTGCAAAAATATTTTTGGTGCAAATGCACTTTCCCCATGATCGTTAAAGGTGACTCCTTATGTGGTGGTATTTGAGTACCCAGAGACCACTTACTCTAACTAGCAAAATAAGCAGTATTTGGAGTATATCTATGACCTTGGTTCCATTCTTTAGTCATTCTCAACCTATTTCCTCTTTGGGAAATGGGAATAATAATACCTACTTTATAGAATTGTTGTAAAGGTTAAATTGGGTTTCCAATAATGGCAGACTAAATAAGTCAGACTAAACTTCCTGCTGAGGAAAACTAAAAAAGCTAGGGAAAATAAACATTTTTAAGAATCTGATTCAAGGTACTGGAGACTAATATGAGACTGAAAAATACTGAGCTAGGGTGGGGAAGCTTCGAGGCCCATGAAGGTGAGCCTAGAGTGATACGCTTTTCCCCTGAGAGCAAGGCCAAAAGGTTGAGAGACCAAAAGACTGAATTGTGGTTTGGAAAGCCACAAAGGACTAAGGTGACAGGGATTGGTATTCAGGGCCCATCAAGGAATGGGAGCCTCATGAATGAACTTCCCCCTCATACTGGATTTAAACTCTGAAGGACCTTAGGGAAAAGGGTAATTCAGAAGTACATGCTTCTAGAGACTACAGCTTTTGAATTATTTCAATCCATGGAATTGGTTTTGGTGACCTTTAAGTGTTTGAGCACCTAGGTGGCTAGCAGAAGCAAACATAAATCCTCTTTAGAGACAGATAACATCATCTCAGACCTCAAACATTTCTACAATTTTGCAAATACAATATCTGGCACATAATAAAAAATAACCAGACACACAATGAGTAAAATAGCATGAATTAAAATCAATAGAGATAGCAGATAATAGAAACAGACCCTCGGAGGCTACAGATATCAGAGTTTGGGACACTGACTTCAAAATAACCATATTATTAAGGTCAAGGACATAAAAATGTCAAATAAGATTGAGAATTTCAACAAAGAACAACAACAACAACAACAAAGAAGTCAAATGGATATTCTGGATTAAAGAGCACAATGAGAAAAAAGTTGAAGAGCACATCAGATAGAATTAAAGGGAGAATTAGTAAACTGAAAGATCAGAAGAAAGTACCCAGAATGAAGTGGAAAAACAAAAGAAAAGAAAAATCAGAAAAGATAATAAGACACACAGGACACCAGTGAAAAGCTCTAACTTGCATTCTTTGGGACTCCAGAAGACAAGAAGAGACTGAAGTAGCAGCAATAACAAGAGATAATGGCTGACATAATTTTTCAAACTGATAAAAGACATCAATCCACAGACTCAATAATTCCTGTGAACCCCAAGCAGGATAAAAACACAAATACCTAGACACTTAATACTGCTGAAACCAAAGACAAAAAGAAAATCTTAAAAATAGCAAGAGAAGAAAGACAGATTGCCTTCAAAGGAGCAAAAGTATAACATATTTTTCAGGAAAGTAGAAGATGATAAAATATATTAAAATTATCAAGAGAAAATAAGAAAATTGCCAACCTACAGTGCTATGCCAAGTGATATAGCCTTCCATAAAAAGGTAAGATAAGACCTTTTCAAACAAACAAAAATGAGATAATTCATCATAGCAACGTGTACTAAAGCAAATATTAGTTGTTCTTCAAGCAGAAGGAAAATGATTCCAGACTTGGAAATACAGTAAAAAATGATGGACAATATAATGTGTAAATATGTATGTGAATCTAAATACATATTGACTGCATAAAGCAATAATTATAATGATTTTGGGCATTTGAAATGAAGACTTAAAATACAAAATAACAATAAGGATGGGATATGGAATAAATGGTGCTGGGATATTGGTCAGTAGGACATAGAATAAATGGTCTAAAGTGTTCTAAGATTCTCATGGTGTCCAGAAAAAGGATAAAAGTATTGATATTGTACTTAGTTAAGAGAAAGTCACACTTAATTTCTAGGTTACAACTATATATATTGTAAAAGAACATATGACTTTCAAGGTAATGAGAAAAAAAAGAGTAATTTTTTTAAAAGTTCTTGATTATCCATGTAAAGCTGGAGACCAAAAAATAAAAAAATAAGTAAAAGTTCTTAGTCTGAAACAAATCAATGAAGGTAAGATAAATTCAAAATACTGAATAATGTGGTATAATCAAAACTATACATATCAGTAATTACCTTAAATGTAAGTGGACTAAATGCCCCAATTAAAAAACAAAGATTATCAGACTGAATTAAAAAATAAAATTTCTAATTGTGAGAGACATATGTAAAACTTAAGGACCCAGAAGGGTTAAAAATACACATTTAGAGAAAGATTTATCTATCACACAAACACAAATCAAAAGAAATCTAATTGTAGGTATCTTAATATCAAAGTAGATTTAAAGTAAAAAAATTATTGTTGCCTTTATAATGAGAGAATGCTTACTTTACCAGGTAGATATAACAGTTTTAAACTTTCATGTACCTAATAACATAGCTTAAAAACATATAAAGCAAAAACAAACTAAACTGAAAAGACATAGACAAATTCACAATCATATTGAGAGATTTTAACACACCTGTCCCAGTAACTGATAGAGGATTTGAACAACATAAACAGTAAAATTGAATATATGTGAGAGAGCGAGCGAGAGAGAGAACACTGCACATAACAACTGAAAAAAAAATACAGTCTTTTGAATTACCACATAAAATATTTGTAAAACTTGCGTGTATTTGTGACATTGTCTTAACAAATTTCAAAGGACTGAAATTCTACAGATTATGTTCTTTGACCACAATGTCATTAAGCCAGAAATCAGATGAAAAATAACTATAAAATCCCTATATTTTGAAATGAAGAAATATATTTCTAGTAACTCATTGCTCAAAGAAGAAACCACAATGGAAATAAGCACATATTTTGAACTAAATAGTAATGAAAATACAAAATAATAAGGCATGTGGGCTTAAATGCGTGCATTTGAAAAGAAGAAAGAGTAAAGGTCAATGAACAAAGTTATCTTAAGAAATTAGAAAAATCATAACAAATAAAACTCATAAAACAAAGGAAATAATAATGGTAGAAGCATAATGAAATAAAATAGACACATAATACAAAGAATCAGTAAAGTCCAAAGTTGGTATTTTCAAAAGACTAATAAATTAACACAGCTCTGGCAAGACTGATAAAGTAACCATACCTACTTTTAAGAATGAAGAATTATACATACTTTCAAATATCATACCTTGATCAACTGGCTAATCACACATACTTTCAAGAATGAAATCACACATACTTTCAAGAATGAAGAGTCATGCATACTTTGAAGAAATCATACATACTTTCAAGAATGAAAATGAGACATTACTACAGATCCTACAAATATAAAATTTTGTGAACAATTTTATATTATTAAATTTGAAAGTTTAGATGAAATGAACAAATTGAGACAAAAGAAATAGAATACTTAAATATACCATTATTAAAAAAATTTGGGCTAGGTGCAGTGGCTCATGCCTGTGATCCCTAGCCCTTTGGGAGGCCAACGCAGGAGGATTGAGGCCAAGAGTTCAAGACCAGCCTGAGCAACATAGTGAGACCCTGTCTCTACAAAAAATAGAACAATTAGCCAGGCATGGTGGTACGCACCTGTAGTCCCAGCTACTTGGGAGGCTGAGGCAGGAGGATCACTTGAGCCGGGGAGTTTGAGGTTTCAGTGAGCTGTGATGATGGCCCTGCACTCTAGCCCAGGCAACAGAGAAAGACCCTGTCTCAAGAAACAAAAAAAAAAAGAATTTGACTCTATAGTGTAAAACCTTCCAACAAGAATGCTTCAGGACCAGGTGGCTTTTCAACAAGATATTTAAGGAAGAAATAATGGCTTTTATATACAAACAACGAATTGGAAAAGAGGAAGTACATGACAACTTCTTTTATGAGATCTATATAACCTTGATATTAAAATCTGACAAGAAAGGAAAATTTCAGGCCAATCTTCCTCATAAGCATGGATTCAAAATCTTAAACACATCAGCATATCAAATCTACTCATTTGTAAAAATGATAATGCATTCAAGCAGAGGTAACACGTGTAAAAAAATGATAACGGGCCGGGCGTGGTGGCTCACGCCTGTAATCCTAGCACTCTGGGAGGCCGAGGCAGGTGGATCGCTCAAGGTCAGGAGTTCGAGACCAGCCTGAGCAAGAGCAAGTCCCCGTTCTCTACTAAAAATAGAAAGAAATTATCTGGACAACTA
>NW_012148097.1:2532597-2541294 GCF_000956105.1 Propithecus coquereli | reverse complement strand
CCATTCATGATTTAATAAAAAATGTTTAGAAAATTCTGGCAAGAAAAGAGCTGCGTTAATCTGATTAAAGATGTCTATCAATTTCCTTTGGCAAAAAAAAAAAATATATTGTTCCTCATGGTGAAAGCTTTCCCTTTGTAATAAAAATCAAGACAAGATGCCCACTTTATTCAATGCTGTGTCCTAAATGCAGTGTCCTTCACTTTAGAGGTATGCAAAGCAGGATTACCAAAATTTTATTTTGAAATAATTTAATGTCTAAACAAAAAAAAATGCATCAGGTTTAACGCAATAGTGCAATAATTCCCGAATTGCTCTGTTCCAACCACTTGTTCTTCATAGAGCCAAGCTTTTTAAAAATACAGATCAGATTATTACTTAAGCGACCCATGACATGGTCATGACCTACCAGACCTGCCTGCCTCTCCATCCCATCTTATGTCCCCTTCCTTTCTCTGCATTCCAGTCTTACCAGCTTCCTTCAGAGTCTCAAAGGTGTCGAGCTCCTTCTACATCTAGGCCTCTGTACAAGCTCTTTCCCCAGCCTGGGACCATCTCCACCACCCTCTTACCCTAGCTCATCCTTCAGATTTTGGCTCACTCATTTAGGGATCACCTAATCAAAAACTAAAAGAGCCCTAGTAGCACTGACCACACCTAGTACTCAGGTCTTGCTTTCTAATATGATTTTTCAATAAAAGGAACCAGGGCTCCTTGGAAAAATGGCTGATGCTAGGACTGGAGCAGAAAATATACAAGATGAGCCTGGGGCATCTTATAGTGCCAGAAAGTAAGAGAGGGCTCAAAATACATACTCCCTAGCAGTAGGAGTATGTCACAGGGGCACAAGAGCCAACTGAAAGAGCTTTCAGTGGTCAAAGCTGAAACAATCTGAGCAATAAGACACAAATTACGTTGTATGGATTATAATCCAAATTATAAAATAAAAATCCATGAGTCTATACTGATATAAATAAGTGATTAATAAATTGGTAAGTGGGGGAGAAGAGACAAATCTCCTATGCAGAAGAATTCCAAATACTTTTTGTATTTGGATACCCTGCTCTCAAGGAGGGGAAGCACAGGTCCTCACTTAAGTGTGGGCTGCCCATACTGACTCCCTTCCAAAGAGTACATACAATGTGGGAAGGGCTGGGGCGGGGTGTATAGGAAAGTAACTTTGCAGTGCAGAAACTTGACAGGCACTATCTTAGCCAGGTGATCAAGGTCAACATCAACGGTGATAAGTCAAGTTGTCAGTATATACCCTTGATAGAATGTGATGGGAGTAGCACTTTACCTCTGTGATCTTCCCCCCCTAAACACAAAACCCTCATTTAATCATGAGACAAACATCAGACGAATTCCAGTTGAGGTATTCTGCAAACATTCTGCAAAATAACTGACCAGTACTCTTCAAAACTATCAAGGTCATCAAAAATAAGAAAAGTCTAAGCAACAGTCATAGCCAAGAGAGACTAGGGAGATAGGAGAACTAGATGTGATATGGTGTCCTGGATGGGACCCTGGCACAGGAAAAAAAAATTAGGTAAAAATTAAGGAAATTTGGCCGGGCACGGTGGCTCACGCCTGTAATCCTAGCACTCTGGGAGGCCGAGGAGGGCGGATTGTTTGAGCTCAGGAGTTCGAAACCAGCCTGAGCAAGAGCGAGACCCCCGTCTCTACTAAAAATAGAAAGAAATTAATCGGACAACTAAAAATACATAGAAAAAATTAGCCGGGCATGGTGGCGCATGCCTGTAGTCCCAGCTACTCGGGAGGCTGAGGCAGGAGGATCGCTTGAGCCCAGGTGTGTGAGGTTGCTGTGAGCTAGGATGATGCTACGGCACTCTAGCCGGGGCAAAAGAGTGAGACTCTGTCTCAAAAAAAAAAAAAAAAAAAAAAATTAAGGAAATTTGGATAAAGTATGGATTTTAGGTAATAATAATGTGTTGATATTGTACCAAATGTACCGGACTACTAAAAGCTGTTAATAATAGGGGAAACTGAGTGCAGGGTATACAGAAACTCTCTGTACTATCTTTGTAATTTTTCTGTAAATCCAAATCTGTTAAAATAAGAAAAAGTTTATGAGAAACATCAACAACTAAATAAGCCCTAAATTCTGAACGGAATGTGGTATACTCCCTGCCTTCTATAAATTATTCAAAAGTCTGCCAAGTATTGGCCTGAATATGGAAATAATCTTCTTCTTAAGCTAGGAAATGGGTACACAGGCCTTTGTTCTAGCATTCTTTATACCTTTTTAAATGTCTAATGTTTCATTTTTTAAAATGTTAAACTGTAAAGCAATTGTACGGGAGTCAATATGTTGATTTGCCCCATAATGGCTACTTATATGCTTTTTTTTTTGAGATATCAAATTATTTGAAAATAATTTTTCAATGATTTTGCTCTGCTGGTGCCCAAGCATGTCCAGTGTGGCCAGGGGGTGCTGGGCACTGACTTTGGAGAAGCAACAACTCGACTCATCTCCAGGTGGTCTGGGCTCACAGGTCCTGCCATTTTCCTTGATTGGTAATTAAGACTTTTTCCCCCTGACAATTTAATGTCTAGCTTTCCCAATAGATTGTTAGCTGCCTGGAGCAGGGACGATTGTACATACATTGATTAGACAAGGGGCCTGGCACACAATAAGTGGTCAATAAATATTTATTGAATGAATGAACGACTTAATGATTCAAAGCACAGGCCTACAGTTACCCAGACCTGGGTATGAATTTTAGTTTCCCCACTCACTAGGAAGGGGGTCAATAATAGTGTCTATTCCAAAAGGTGCTTTGTGAATGAATGTGCTTACTTAGGGTTCTTTGTAAATGTTAGCTATGATTTTTATTAGGTGCTTGTTGAATTAAAGAGCTTAATATTTGTAAAGTGCTTAGAATAGTTCCTGGAGCAGGCTAAATGCTTCTTGTTTGTGTGTGTGTGTTTTTTAAATGTTGCTGTTGATGAAATTAAACTTTATTCATTTTGTTTAGTCTGTTAGGGATATTCTGTGGAAATTCTTCTACATTCCTTTGGGGGAAAAAAGGCCTAAAATATGTACTATAAATTCTGATTAGCTCAAAATATATCACTCTAGGTATGTGTAATTCAGAAAGGAAACCGGTCTGAACACCTTTGCAGTATTTATGGAGAGATAATGTATACTACAAAAAAGAGATCATTAAACCATTTAAGAAAATGATTTCAGAGCACTACAGCAATATCTTTTTTTTTTTTTGACACAGTCTCGCTCTGTTGCCCAGGCTAGAGTACAATGGCGTCATCATAGCTCACAGCAACCTCAAACTCCTAGGCATAAGCAATCCTCCTGCCTCAGCCTCCCAAGCATCTGGGACTATAGGCACGACACTATACTCGGCTAATTTTTTCTATTTTTGGTAGAGACAGACTCTCACTCTTGCTAAGGCTGGTCTCAAACTCCTGATCTCAAGCTATCCTCCTGCCTTGGCCTCCCAGAATGCTAGGATTACAGGTGTGAGCCACCATGCCTGGCCCAGCAATATCATTTATATGTAATAATAATCCAACTTTGTAAGAGTTTTACTATACATTTTCCTAAACATTGGCTTTCAACATTTTTGACCTAGCTCAAAACGTAAGAAACACATTTTACATTATAATTTAGTGCACAATAATATATGTGTATGTATGTGTGTATATACGTGCATATATATACATGCATAAATACTTGTATATGTGTATAATGGAAACAAATTTTTGCTATACAATGGTCATCCTTAGGGAAGTGACAGATGCACAGTGATACTTTGTCCAAGTCCATTCCATTCTGTCTTATTTTAAAAATGCTAGTCAAGATCTACTAAAATGATTTAATGATCCACTAATGGTTTTAAACTGATAGCTTGATAAAATATATACGTATACACACACATAAATATACAGCTCTAAACCAGCGTTTCTCAAATCTTAGCATGCATCAGAATAATGTAGAACACTTGTTAAACTACTGGGCTCCGGTAGGTGGGTGGGTAGAGAATTTGCACTTCTAAGTTCCAAGGTGATGCTGTTGCTACTGGTCTGGGACCCACCCTTTGAGATAGTCATAGTGATTCAAAAAAATCAAGCCCCACTAAGTGCTTCCACATGTTTGTCTGGCCCCCCACTTTACTTTCAAACTCATTTACTCTTTCCTTTAGATTCAACACCCACCTGCTCTGGTCCTGGGTACCCCTGCTATTGGTGGGCCTGGTATACCTATTAACATTTTCTTTACCAGCCAAAATGTCCATACTCATTTCCTTCCTAGCTCTCTCTTTCTCTCCCTCTTTCTCTCTCAACGGTCAAAAGGTAAAGAGGTTACTGGGATTGTCTTTCTTGAATGACAAATATAATTAATCATCAGAACAATTGAAGGGAAAGTTGCTTTTTTTCCAAGATCTAAAATGAGTTGGTTACTGCCCTGGCATAAAGTTAACCAAAAAGTCTTGGGAATATCTTGTGGCTATTTACTCTTTATGACTTTTGGTCTTTTCTCTTTCGTGAAGATGGGATAAGGTACAAAATTATCAATAAAAAACTTCCTTGCCCTTCATGAATTACTTCAATCAAAAGAAGGTTCAACAAATACATAACACCAAGAATTCTTTTGGTAGGTCCACCATTAGCTAAATAGAAAAAGGAACCACAGGGAAACCCTAAATCCACTTGAGAAAGAAAATGATCCTTAACTGTAAATTGGTGAGCATTGGGCAGTGGTGGTACCTCAGACTAAGAGGAAACTGGTGAAGTCAAATGTTAAGAGGTCTACAGAATTGACATTGCTAAGGGCAAAGAGATTCATAAATGGTGGTATCTGGCCAAGAAGCAATAGTGCAGCAGCCGGCCACTGGCGTCCATAGGAAAGAGAGAGATGATACCTGCCCGGGACCCAGACGGAGGGAGGCAGGGAGAGACTGCCAGTTGAAATGGGAAAACTGACTATTTGGCCAGGGAAGGAAGCAGCTACTGAAACCAGGAATCAGACGTTATTGGTTGGCCACAAAAGAAAAGGGTACTTGTATCCAATTTAAGCTTTCAGGGAAGGAAGAACTGGTTGGCTCCAGTTCAGACAAGGCCCCCAGAATCTGAATTCATCTTTTGGCTGGTTCTCTATGCTCCTGTCTTTTGCTTCTCAGGTTTAAATGTTCTAACTTTCTTTTGAGTGGGTGATTAAGATGGGAATTCCACCAAGCCTTATGGAGCGGGTGCTCTGCAACAAGGCTGGTATTGGATTTCCCTTTAGCCACAATGTGTTTAAACAAACAAACTTAGGTCGCTTCTTCATACAAAACACAAATAAATTTTGGGCTTTAAAGGAGGTAGCCAAGACAGATTATGCTTTTGGGGTACAAAACTGTTGAAAGGGTGATTATAAGCAGCTTTTCACAGCCACCCAACGTTAAAACGCCTTTGGCTCTGAGAGTGGTGGCAGCTCGATTTTAGCTTCTTTTGTTTTTCCAGTCCCATCCCCCTCTCCTCTTGGGAGCCTTGGGATTCAAATGTAGATGAAATGCAGATTCTCGGGAGAATGGAAGATGGGACGGGTTTGGCTGCTGAGTGGGAAAAGGGGAGGACCTCAAATTTAAGATTTCAGTCATTGTTCTCCGGAGATGGGAAATGGCTGCGATTCCTGATCTGAAGAGTCCACTCTTGGGTAGTACTGGTTGTCGATTCTCAGTGGTTTGGGTGTACAGGATTTGGAAAAGGAGTAAACTGGGTTATGTTCGCCTCCACCAACTAGCTCAGGTCAGGTAAGAATTGAAGTTTATTACCGGTAGACATGTATTTTTATTACGTGAGTACATCATCTCCCTTGTTTTGATCACTTCTATAATGTTTTAAAATTTATGCATCTTACTAGTATGTACTATGGTGCTGTATGTATTTTCGGTACAATCTTCCCGATGTGTTTAGGGGATATAATTTCACTTTTATTCTCAATTCACTGAGGAAGTACTTTCACAGCACCCACACACGTGGTCATGGAAACTACTGTAAAACCTCACTATTTCATAAAAGGTGGAGTAAATTCAAAGCCATTAAATGATCCTGGACATATTTACTTCTGCTGTGAAAACTGATAAAATGTTGTTTATATTAAAAAAACTGAGGGAGGAAAGCAAGTTTGCTTAAAAGTAAGGCAAAGCGAACTAAGGAGATTAAAACAATATATATAAGCAAAATAGCACCCAATAAACCAGTGGGTGTTTTAGATGGAGGGCAGAGGAGATGAACAAATTGGACAATTGAAAACTTGCTCGGCTTCTCAGTCACTAGTTGGGTACTTTAGTACCCGTCTCCTCCGCTGGTGGAAACCAACTAATTGTTGGAGAGAGAGGTAGTTGGAGTGGATTTTTGGAAAATGGCTTACTCTTGCTTTGTTACAGAGGCTACCTGTGGTTATTCTTTTAATGTTGATGACTAACCATAGCAGCATAGATAATCCAGATCATCAGGATTAAAGGTCTATGTAAATTGACATTTTTTAGTTACTTCGTTTAGACTGTAATTCTTTCCTCTTTTGTTTCCATAATGGGAAGAATCACCTTACTCTATGAGCGTGTGTGTGTATGTATATACACATATATATGTACGTATATCTCTAATATACTAGCTCAATGTCTAAATATGGTTGTTGTGGATGTTTTTCTACCCTTTCTTCCCCTCTCTCTTTGGCAACCGGTGGTACTGGAGACTCTTTAGAGACAATGTATTTAACATTACAGCCTCACTAAGCACATGGCAGAACAAGTTATGTTCTGAAGCTGGCAATAATTAGGGTGATGGTCATGGGAAAAAGGAGAAATGTTTATATTTGTATTCAACTATTGGTGTATATAGATTTATATGCGAGATGTATCTGTTCATTTTCTATCAAGGATCCCTTTTTCCTTTTTTATAGTTTCTTTTGCTTGCGTGATTCTTAACCATCACCTTCAAGTATCTGAGCACTTGCTGAAGTGTGCGCTAATTGCTTTGAGACTTTGCAAGTATATAAAGCCCCGGTCCTTGCCTTCAAGGAACTTACAACTTATGTTGATGAACTGGTATGCCTGGAGAGAAAACAATAATCAAATATAGCAAACCATGGAAATGCTGAGAGGAAAAAGGCGCTATTCGGAGGAGGAGATGGGATTTGGCTGGGCCATCAGGGAAAAGGAGGCAGAGCTTGAGGCGCCTTGACCAACAGATGAGGTGGAGACTTTAATTCGGGATTGTTGTCCAGGTATTTGATAATGGGAATTGGATATGTAGGTATCAGACTTTCTTGTGGACAGTGGAATTCCGATTCATTGAGTAACACCTTATTTTTAGGTAGAGCATAGTGCCAGGGGCCAGAGAGTCAACTTTGAAGACGAGGTCTGATTGAAGGTCACAGTTTAGAGATGGGGGCGGGGCTGAAGAGTGGACAAACATTAAGATACAGGGACGAGAGCTGCAATGGAGCACGCGTGAGTGCTTCGGGACCCCCCAGAAAGGGAGTAACTAATCTTGCCCTGGAAGCGGGAAAGGCTATGCTTTTGAGATGACGCCAGAGCTGGGAGTTTTAGGCTCATAAGGAGGGATCGCAGGTAGAAGAAGCACCTGCGTGAAGAGAACGGCGATTAGGCTCAGTGTCTCAGGGGCCAGCGTTGTGCTGGTTCCTGGGCATGGGGAGGGCAGGAAACTCGGCGGGGTCTGTGAAAAGCCCTGGGGTTGTTAAAATACCGTTCGGGGCACAAACGAACAGGGTTTTAGGAAGAAAACTGGTGGGAGGAGCCTGGTGGCTGGGAGGTCAGTTAGGAACCAGGGCTAGACAAAGCAGCAAGGAATGGGGTGATCGGAGAGGATGCACTGGGAGAAATGCAGGAACTGGTGAAGGCTTTCCGATGTAGGGCCTGGGGGAGAATGTGGAAATGGCTCCGCAGTGCCCCGCGGAGAAGTTCCGCTGTGTGCGGCAGGAAGGTTTGGAGTCGCCGCTGTTTGGGGGAGCCGGGCCAGGAAGCCCCTTCTTTCCGTGCCCCTGGTGGAAGTCCGGTGCCCGGCAGCCAGCCGTGCGGGCCGGGCCACTTTGCCCGTCTCCCTGCGAAGTGGAGGCAGGGCCAGCCCGCCGCTGCTCCGAGCGAGGGGGCCTGTCGGGCGGTCCACACCGTTCCGCCAGGAGAACCACACTGACAGCTCCGTTCCATTAGAACCCAGACCTCCCGGGTCCAGATTCCAACCCCCCCCCACCTCCGCTTCGGAAGAGGTGGGCGCTCTAAGAGGAACCCGGAGGCCTGGCGCGGGGGAAGCTGCGGGCCGAGTGAGGCAGCCGCGCCCTCGCGCCGCCCTCCGCCGCGCCGACGCCCGTCCCCGGCCCCCACCCCGGCCTGCAGCGGCGCGAGCGCACCAGGCCACCCCGCGGGGCGCGCGGTCCGGGCTCCGGGTCTTGGCGGCGGCCGCGGGGGAGTCGGGCACGTGGTAGGGAGGGGGCTCCACCTGGCCACGCCGCCAGCTTCTGCGGGCTGGCCCGGCCGGACGGGCGGGCGCGAGCGGCCGCTCTGCGCTGTCCCGGAGCGGGGCGCGTGAGGCGGCGCGGCCGCTCGTCGGGGCGGTGGGCTCCAGACGTGGGCCGGTCCGCCCGCGCGCTCCGCGCCCAGTTTCGGGCCCGCCGATGCCTGCCTCAGAGGGCACCGCCGCCCGCCGCCGCGT
>NW_012148097.1:2520003-2531741 GCF_000956105.1 Propithecus coquereli | reverse complement strand
GCCGCGTCCAGCCCGACGGCCCGGCCCCGCCGCCGGCGCCCGCCGCGCCCCTCCCCCCGCGGCGCGGTTTGCTGGACGGGAAATGTGCGCGGGGCCGAGCCTCGCTGCTCGGGGGCCGCGGCCGGGGGCCTCGGAGTTGTCGGGCGGGGGTGGTCCCGGCCGCGGGGAAGTAGCGCTGACACAAGTCACTTGCTCGGACGGAGCTCAAAGTGCTCTCGGCGTGGGCAGTGGGGGCGAAGCCCCCGTTACCGCTCTGCGGGGACTGTGGGCGGTGCGGGGGGAGGTGTTTTTCCTGACCATTTAATAACGCGTTGGGAGAAAGGGTTTTGGCTGTGGTGGGGTGAGAGGAGGGACGAGGGGACCGGTGCAACTGTCTCTCGACTCTCCTGTTAGCCAAAGCGATGCAAAATATCGCACTGAAAATGCTAAACGTTGACCACATGCTTTAATTAGGTTAGCATTGTGGCCAGAGCCAGGAAATTTAAATGTAACGCTGATACACCGTCATTCATTTGCGCCGCAGCGTTGCAAATAAGAAAGTGTACAACCAGAACTGTAAGTTAACGGCGTCGGGTTTGCCAGCTCCAACTTCAAGTTTGAGAGTTACCAATTTGGATCTTTAGGCATGTTTTGTATGTCTCCGTGAAACTTCCTGACGTAAACGTTGGCTTCCTGGGAGTACAGAAGTTTGGAAGCCTTTCTGCTCTTTTGGAGAAATGATTCTCCTGTTTCACATAGGTTTGTAAGTACGTTTTCATAAGAGACATAAAACTTGCGGATACTCTGTAGACTCACCTTTATGATGTGTTTAGGGACCTGGGTGGTTAGGGACTTAGTAAGTAAGCATCTGTAACAGGTAGAGCCCCACTGCCCTGGGTGATCCTTTGGAGTTGTCTTCTGGGTGTGTTATTGCTGTTGGCACAGAATGGAGCTTTGTTGCCAACCATGATAGCCTTGCAGCAACTTTTTGTTGCTTTTTAAAAGTGAGTGTTTGCAAAAGTTCTCAGTCGGCTGCCTTCTGTAGAACTAATGGTAAGGTTTTTGCTTCTCTTTCCTTACATTGTATGTGGTCACTGTACCTTAGCTGGCACTGAAATTGTTCCATTCTTTTCAACATTTTGCACAGTAACTGTGTCCTACTGTATTCAAGATACTATCTTAGGTCATTCTGGGATGTAAAAGGGAAAAAAAAATCTCCCTGTTCTCAAGGTGCTTCCCTTCTAGGAGGAAAAGTGTGTGTGGGAAGGCCCAGAAGTAGAGGCTAGGATACAAGAGGTTGTCCAGGCTGTCAGTGGGAAAGTACAGAGCACAAGGGTATCAGGGGTTTTAGTTTCTACATGAGATCATTCTTTAATAACTGTCTTGAGTATTCACTCTTGCATTTGTTTTTGTGATGATAAATACATAACCAGTTCCATCGGTGTTTGGATGAGAGTAGCACCTTATACGTAAGTTGTATCCTATGTGTATAAAAATGATTCTGAAGACAACACATTTACCACTAGTGCATTTATGAATTAAATGTAGTTCTTTCTGTGTTTATTCTATATTTTCAGGTTTTCTACTCACTTTTCCTGATACAAGTCATTTCTAAATAACATTTTATGCTAAGTGTGTGTTCATATATCATGTTTATTAAATGCCCCTGCCATGCGAAGGTTCCATAGGGAGATATGGAAATAGGAGAATGGTTCATGCTCTCAAAGAGCTTCCGTTGGGGAGGAAATAAGTACATTGCAAAGAAATGATACACCTGCATAACTGAACTGTTGATTATGGATTTTATTTTAGTTTTGAAAAGTATAATAGAAGTATAGTTGTAATAAGTGTAAATATATGTGGTTAATATGTAGTGATCGGTATCTTTCAGAGTAAGTTTTCTAACTTCTCCTTTACTTACAACACTGACTATGTTATAAATAAAAGTTGACATTTGAAAGTTTTGCATAATAGTTGAGAGTCTGGATTTGGAGTCAGTCAACCTAGTTGTTGAATTCCAACTCTGTCACCTTAGCCTTGAAAGCTCAGTTTTCTCATCTGTGAAATTAGGATCAATGATTCCCTCATAGAGCTGAGAAGTTTAAATGAGAAATATGTAAAGGATACCCTGCAATTCCCATAGCAAGCATTCAGTAAGTGATGATTATTATTATGTGGTAACTGACCTAAAATGCCTCCCTGAGGCCCAGTTTTGTTTCTAAAGATTCAGAGTTGTAGTGTTTTCACCAAGGCAGTACTTGGGGGACAGAAATGATATGCAGTCGTAAATGAACGCTACGGTCTGACAAGGCTCGGAAAAGAACACTGAGGTACTTTAGTGCTCAGGTCAGGGGCCTTGTTTTGTCCAGTTCTGCCTAAATTGAAATAAAAGTTTCACGTTTGGCTCCAGGCTCCACAAATCTAGAGGGATGTATTGACAAGGAACTCTGCTAAGTCTTGCTTCTTTGAACTAACCACGGTATAGTAGGAGGCCAGGTCTGCAGTGGCTACTTGAACTCAGGTGAGTTACCTAACTGCTAAGCCTTTGTTTTCTCACCTGAGAGGAAGTATGTCCAACGCTTAGCGTGGAGCCTCTGTATGGTAATAGGTCCTTAGTAAATGTTTAAATGGCTATTGAAAGTATGTTTTGTGAATAAAAAATAAGGGAACAGGTCCTGGAAAAGATGGGTGCAGCGTCAGCCTTCCAAAATTCGAAGAGCTATTACCTGAAAGAGAATTTCATGCCCTGCATTTCTAGCAGCTAGGATTTGGGGAAAACAGATTTTTTAATTCAGTGTAGATTAGAACATCATAGCTTTCATGAGACCAGCCATCCTTTACATCACATTTCTTATGTAAAGGGCCAAAGAGCACATATTTTGGACTTTGCGGGTCATGTGGTCTTTGTCGCAGCTGCTCAGTCCTGTTGTCGTGGTGCCAAAGCAGCCATAGACAATTCCTGTATGAATGAGCGCCATGTTCCAGTGGAACTGTTTATGGACGGTAAAATTAGAACTTCATATTATTTTTATGTATCATGAAATACTCCTTTTTTGTTTTTGTTTTTTTCAGTCGCTTAAATATATAAGAACTGTTCGTAACTTGTGGGTTCCACAGACACAGGCAGGGGGCTGGTTTTGGCCTGCAGGTTGTAGTTTGCTAGCCTCTGCTTTCGGTAATCAAAGTCATAGTCTGTTTAGGGACTGAAGTTTACACTAGGGTTGGGGGAAGGTGGAGGGAGGTTAGAGTCGTGAAGTGCCTTCTAACTCCAATCCCTAAACTTAGAGCTAGAAGCCGCTCTTCCCTTGTGCATAAATCTATGCGACTTGTAAAGTAACTGTCTCTCTTGAACTTTCTCATCAGTAAAATGGGAATGATGATAAGAATTGGGAGGCTTAAATCACATTAGCATGCAAAAGCAATCTGTTGTTTATAAAATGCTCTACCCAAGTGTTAAGTGAGTATGTTATTCTATAAAATGTCTTTATCTTTTTCCATTCTTAAAGAGAGAGAAAGAAAAAAAAACCCACTCAACTCTTAAACCTTGAAACCAAGCCTGTTTTCCTTCTTTGAGATTTGGGATTTAAAAGTATCCAGTAAATTGATTATATTGCTAAAGAAAACTGTGAGATCAAAAGGACCTTAATTTATCTAGCAGTCAAGTAACCACTTTGTTCACGTGGGACCAAATAAGGAATGTACACTGTAATTAAATGGAAGACGCCTTCTCTTTGTTTGTCTTAATAATTCCTTTTTTCCTCAGTGGATGTGGAGTTTTTCCCCCGAGAACTGTTATTGTAATTAATTTAAATTTTAGTAAGCTCTCAGTGATGCAGTCTTGACCTTCTGAGAAGATATTTGTCCAACACATGCATGTTTTACTTAATCAAACATGGAAATAAGCTTTTAAGAAAGACATTGTACCTGGTTTGTAAAAAAGAAGTTTTAAAGTTGATTAATTTGGAAGGATAATCAGGATTTGGGGGAAAGGTAAGTCTTTTGAATCTTTTTCCTTACTTTGGATTCAGATTGCTACTTTCTCCTATGCCCCACAAGGGTTTTACGCACATTAACCAAAAGCATGGTTATAAATAAAATCTAAGTATGTAGTTCAAATGGAAGTCACAAAGACCAGGAAAACCTCCGTGGATGTTGGTCAGGCTAGCTGGCTCTAAAAAAGTTGTCATCACCAAAATAAGAAAAGAAAAAATGAGCTTTTGATTTCTCAAGTTGATTGTGGGGCAGTGAGGTCAAATGTGTATGTGTGTTTTGAAAATAAATGGACTTTTATCATGCGAATTGCTGAGAATATTATTCATTTGCCCAGACAGTAATGTGGAGATATCTTACGTGCTATTCCTTTTAATTGTCTTGCGATTCCTCCGTACCAGCCTAAGTGTTTTTCTGTTCTTGCTGTGGTATCTGAGAATCCTGGGCTTTTCTTCTCATGCTCTGTAATGATTTTAACCACGGCGCATATTTTCACGGTATGTAGGCAACACTTTCTTTGCAGTGTTCTGGTTCACAGTTCGAATATGAATGAAACCAACCCCCAGATGAATTACATTTTTTGTAAATAGGGAGTGATGGTTTTCATATTGTATGTGCCTGCACGTGGAACATCGTGGGGGTCCTTTTACAGTGCAGATTCTTGGACCCAGACCCTGAGACTATCGTTTCCAATGTTTGGATGGAGACAGGAATCTTAGATTTCAAGAGGCTTCTTTTTGAATTGGTGGTAGATTTAGGAGCCTTTGGGAGCGACCTTCCTTGTTTCAGACCCTTAGGCTACAGGTGGAGGTTGGGAGGGGTGGGGATCTGCCTGGCCGAGGAAGGGCTCTGAGTGGACCAGGCTGGTCCTTTCTGCAGGCTCCTGGACCACTGCAGATTGTTGACTGAGTCATTTCAGGAAGGGAGTATTGAAAACGCCAGGTAGTTAGCTAAGGGTGTTGTAATTTCTGTTTTCTGTCTTCATTGCGTGACGTGTTTGTCCACTAGGGTGTAAGTGCTTTAAAGCGAGGGATCATTTTCTGGTCATTATTTTTCACGGTTGAAAATATTGCAGTAGTCGTGTAATTGCTGAATGACTGTAATGGAAGAGTGAAGTGTAGGAATGACTCTCCATTCCTGACCCTTTACCTCGAGGTTCCCCTCCCCCAGATGTGCCTCTGTTGTTCCTTTCACACTCATCTGCTTACATGGGGTCAGCTCCCAGACGCAGAGAACTTCCGACCTCACTGTTTCCCACAGAATCTTAATTCTCTTCAGCTTTTTAAACTGGGCAAGGCCAGGGAGTCTGGCAAAGGCCTGTTGCATTTGTATAAACATTTGTACAAGTACATACTAGCGTTTTTCTGGGGGAGAAGATCAAGAGCTTTCCTCTGATTCTCAGAGGGGTCTGGCACCCAAAACAAGCATTAAAACTGCTCTCGAGAACTTTGAACTAAGATTTGACTTGGCCCCCCTTCATCAACCACTTTGACGTTATTTTTGTCAAACTCATTTGTGTAACGACCTACAGTAAAACTGTATTAAAATCTCAGTGATTGGGTTTGGAATTTGTATGCTATTTTTAGTCTTTAAGTGGCTATTCTTGAAATTATGGGTACAGAAAGTCTAAAGGTAGTCAGTGTATAAGGGCACTTTGACAATGCAAGAACGTTAGAATCCTTGAACCTCGATTCAACCCTGAACTCACGTGCTGCTGTTTTCCAGTGTTTTATTATTGTCCGTGAAAAAACCCCGACAAGTTGGAACATTACTATTTCATACAGTGTTTGTTGAGATTTACCCATATCTTTATCAGTTTCTTTGATCTTCAGTTTTCTATCTCAAAACTTCCTTCTGGGATAATTTTTTTATTCCTCAGGGATTTCTACAGTGAAGGACTGTGGATGGAAAAGTTTTTAGTTTTTTATTTGGAAATGTCTTTATTTGGCCTTCATTTTTGAAAGATAGAATTGTGGTAATACTTCACATAAAACTAGTTAATTGATTATTTTCTTTCAACTTTTTAAAGTCACTATTCCATTGCCTTCTGCCTTCTGAATTATTCTTGGGGAGGTCGTCGTCAGGGTAGATGTCGCCATTTTGTGGGAAATCTGTCTCGTGTCTCTGGTTGCTCTCGAGATCATCCCTTTGACTTTGGTGTTCTCTACTTTTACTGCAGTATATTTTCTGTGACTTTCTTTTTATTAATAAGCTCGGTATATGTTGTACTGTTCTTGTGGATTTTTGCCTTATCAGTTCTAAAATGTTCTAGGCCAATTTATCTTCAAATACTGCTTCTCCTGTGTATTCTTCTGGAATTCCATGTAAGCATGTGTTAGATTTTCTCATTCTTTCCTCCTTGTCTTTTATCCTCTCATTTCCATCTCACTGTTTTCTTTTTGTGTGTGTGTGTGTTGCATTCTAGGTATTTCCTTGGATGTAACCTCTGGTTCACCAATGAGCTATATTTAATCTGTGATTTAATTTATCCATCGAGTTTTTAATTCCAACAATTATATTTTTTGTTTCTAAATATTCTGGAGTATTTTTCCCACCAAAACCACAGCTCACTTTTTTAGTCTTTGGTGTTTATCCACTTTTATGATTGAGTCATTCATTATGGTTGGGTTGAGGGAGTTACTGAGGCACTTGAGATATTTTTCTTGTTTCCTGCAAGCCCAGTAAAGAATTAAGAGTTACGGTTTAAGAGTCATGGCTGGGTACGGTGGCTCACGCCTATAATCCTAGCACTCTGGGAGGCCGAGGCAGAAGGATCACTCGAGATAAGGAGTTTGAGACCAGCCTGAACAAAAGTGAGACCCCGTCTCTATTAAAAACAGAAAAATTAGCCCCCCATCCCAACTTGTGCCTGTAGTCCCAGCTACTCAGGAGGCTGAGACAGGAGGATCACCTGAGCTCAGGCGTTTGAGGCTACAGTGAGCTATGATGATGCCACTGCACTCTAGCTGGGGCAACAGAGTGCGACTCTTGTCAAAAAAACGCAAACAAACAAAAAAGAATTAAGAGTTATATTTTGTTGAAGATCTAGTTATTTTATAGTGGAAGAGCCCTTTGGAGTCTGGTTTGCTTTTTTGGCCAGAACCTGAAGAAAGCTTACTGATTTGGACTTTGTGGTATCATGAGCAAGGATCAAGGGTTTGAGCCAACAGTTGATATTTGCCTAATGGTATCGAAAATGCAAATAAAGTAGATTTCAAGGGGACTTTACGAAAATAGATATCATAGTTAGAACACAATTGCTTCTGAAGCAGAATGTTCAACACCTTTATTCTGCCTGCCTTGCTGTGCAGTCATGCACTGTATAATGATAGTCAGTGATGCACTGCATATATCTGACAGTGGTCCCGTGATAATACTGTGTTTTTACTATACCTTTTCTATGTTTAGATACACAAATACTTACCACTGTGTTACAGTTGCCCACGGTATTAAGTACAGTACCGTACAGGTTTGTAGCCTAGGAGCGATAGGCTGGCCCACATGCATAGTGGGCTGTACCGTCTAGGTTTGTGTAAGTACATTCTGATATTCGCATAAGGGTGAAATCACCCAGCAACATATTTTTCAGAATACATCCCCATCATTAAGCAACTCGTGACTGTGTAAACATACCTTCTCTAGGTTTTCTTTCCCTGAGGTTGGCCTGTTCAGTTGCTCTGAGCTAGTGAGGCCAGAGCTGTTGGCTTGCCTTGTCCACCCTCTACAGCCCGCTCCTTCCTCTGCACCTGTGAGTAGAGTTGCCATTTTTCTGGTCAGTGGTGGATCCTCCAGCTTGCTAGCTGCAGGGTCAGTCCTCATTCAGAACCTTGTCAGAGTTCTCTACCAGCAGGGATCCTCCCCTTCAAATTCTGTGTGACCAATTTACCTTTTGTTTTGCACTATAATGATGAATTTGCACTCACATGTTACTTTCTCTGGGTATGAAATAACACCATGCGTACTTTCTTCTGGGGTGGTTGGCTACATGGCTGTCTTTTGGTGTATGGCAGTGTCCGGTCTGAAGACATGAATGTGGTGGACAGTCAATAGTGGCTGAATTTTAGCTAAAATACAAATATTGTGGCGACCGGAGTTAGGTTGTTTGAAATTATATCATGTTTGTGAAAATCGTGCATTTAGGTATCTTGTTTGAAAAAATTTCTATGTGGTGCTTTGAAGGGAAAATAGAATTCTAAATTCGATACAAATAATTTAGGGGGGATTGTATTCCTAGAAAGAGTATTTGAAATGTTAGTATTAAAATGGATTTGTGTTTAGCTCATTGGTAAAGTGTGTGTGTGGGGGGATGTTATCTAACAATAGTATTCTCTGGTTTGTGAGCTTCCATGTGTTTGGAAAATACCTTTTCGTCCTATTTCCATTTGTGATGGGCTCTGCTATGAAGTTTTCTAGAAGTTGGTAGTTTCTAGCATTTGTTGATAAAACTCAACAATGTTGATTGCATGTCATGAGTATTCGTTGGTTCAAATGTACTAATTTTTTATCGGTAGTTTACTGTTTAGGATTTCAGAGCATCACGTAGTTGCACGCAGAAGCATTTCTTATTGTAGCATGTAACTAATGTGGACACTTCAGCTGTTTAGCATATCTGAGAACCGGGACAAAAAGTTGTCTCACCTTGTAGAAAGGTGTCACCCCCCCTGCACACTGGGGGTCTGGGTCTGTCTTGGAGACCGTTGACCTTTATTTTAGGCATCATATGCTTGGACTTAACTGGCTTCCTTAGCATGTTGGTAGGGAAGAAGGATCTGCCGGAGGCATGTGAGTTGATGTTAATGTTTGCTCATGAAGTTAGCCAGAGAGGGTAGCTGGTGATGGTGCACCAGGTCCTGGGTAACAGAGGCTCATGCCAGTGCTGAGCCCCGAGAGCCCTTGAAGGGCATGCTCATGAAAAGAAAAGGTGTATGTTGACAAGAGCTATCACAAAATTACATTGACTTTTATGGTACACTTTGCCACAATTTCCACTCAGTTCTTTCTAGGCAAAGGAGAATGATGAGCAGGTATCCCCGTCAGGAGATGGAGTGGGAATAGGGAGCGACGGCCTCCACGAGCCTGACCAGCGTTAGAAATCTCATGTTATCCCAAAAGCTTTGTGATGTTAACAGGTACTCCATAGAATTTTTGGGTTTGATATTAATTTTTTGGGGGGGGGAGCTTTTTGTCTTAAAAAAAAGATGGGGTCTTGGCTGCATTGCCCAAGCTGGCCTCAAAACTCATGGGCTCAAGTGACTGTATCTGCCTCGGCCTCCTGCGTACCACCATGCCCAGCTGATACTGAATGTTTTAAAAATACTTACCAGTTAACTCTTCTCCATAGATCCTGAGTCAGTTTGATGTTTTAGGAAGATGAGCCATGGGTTACTGGCTTTGTAGCCCTTGTTCTCCTGCTATGCATGTGTACTGTGGTTTCAGAAGCAGGGACTTCACTGTGTTATCTTCCATAGTGATGCCAGGTAAAGGAAGTATTAGCTGATTTGGTGAAATGTAGATGAGATTTGAATTAAGCAGTCTGAAAAAAACAATTTTTTAAAAAGCCCGTTCTAGTACTTTTTTTTACCAGTAAAGTTTAAAGATACTTGTTTTCTGTCTAAAATCATCTTACTGCTGTGTGTTCAAGAGAAGGTGCACTAGCTGTTTTTATCTCAAGTCTGCCTGCTGATTCTCTGTACTTGAAGAGTGATCGTGTTGTTGCTTGGAGTTGGTCATAGGAGCGTTTGGAGAGCCCCTGCTGGAATGGGGGCCGGTCAGCCTCCTGACTCCGCGATATCCATGGGCTAGACTGAAGTCCCCTTAGAAAGCTCCTGTCTTCCAGGGGGTTTCCATCTTTCATTTCCTCTCCCCCTCCTGAGTTCTCTTGTCCCCATGTCCAACTCTCGTCCCTCCAACCTGATTTTCATCCCTCTCCCAGGTCCCCTTTGAGTTGAGGCTTCATTTATCCTGTCCTGGCTCTTGACTCTGGCTTCTGCACTTGTTCGTGGCCTCGCAAAGCTCTGGCCTGGGAAGTAGGAGGATGGCTGCTCACATTTGCTTCCCTAGCTTGTTATCTATGCAGTCCAGAGGGAACTTCCCTACCTTACACCTCAGGCACCTGGGGTGGCGTGTAGCCAGCTCTCCGGCTGCAGGACTGGTTCCCCACTGTCTCAGTCCCCTTCCTCCCCTAGTATGCGGATGAGCTTTTGCGCTTAAAGCAAGAGGTAAATGATTATTTTATCATCACTTTTAAGGATGGAAAGAGGTAGGAGCGTGTGTGTGTGTGTGTGTGTGTGTTTGGGAGGGGTGCTAACTAGACTGTGATTGCCGTGCCCTTCCGTCAGAGTGTACATGTATGAGTAAAATTTCCTCCAGAACTGTTTGCCACGCAATCCTTCAACACCACGAGTTTCTGCTCACGAATGAGCTTTTTGAGAATGTCTTGATTAAATTGACAGATACGTATCTAAATGTGTATTTCTCAGGGAGACAGTCCCTCCTAAGTAGCTTCAGGTTGGGGCTACTTAAAAATGATGAGTTTGCAGTGATGATGTAGTTAAGTTTAAAAGATCATGAAAGTGAGATCCTGTCAAAGCGTTATGTGTGCACCTTGGCAGGAGGAAGTTGAGTGCTGAGACCAGACACGTTGAGCTTGCCCAGGAAGCTGGTCAAAATCAACAGCAGACTGTGGTCCCAAGGTCCCGAGCTGGTTGGCTTTATAGCAGCGCCACCCCTCGCTGTTGGCGGAAAGGTGGCCAGGAGAGAAGACCAAAACCGTGAAGTGGAGGTGGGGAAGGATTGTCTGAAACTCAAAGTCTCTTATAGTCATTCCACTGAAAGGAAAGCAAAAACCTCAGGGTCCTTGTCTCGGGGCTCTCCATGGCTAAATTCTTTGGCAGTGGAGGAACATGCCTTGGGATTTGGTGAATTCTTTAAACAGCTTTTTCAGTAGGGGAGCAGGTCTCTCCCTTTGAAGAGAAGTGCTTCCCTTAGAGTTTGAAAAGGAAACATTGGAGCAAGGACATCACTTGCCCTAGGCCCTGAAGGTGGGTCAGGAACTCTCAAAAGCCCGGAATGCCCTGTCCAGTCCTTGAGCAGTCACTCTGCTGAGTGACTGGGGTGGGGACTGAAAGCAGGAGGGGAATCCCATCCTCTCTGTGCCTCACCACCATCCAGCACTCAAAAGTGGGGAAGGGTAATGTCTGAGCATGGCCCTCATTTCCCTGGAGTCTCCACTCTGCCTGCCTAACAGCCAGCACCTTTCCACCCATTGGGACCCCGTTGACTCGGTGTGCCCTGCTTTCCTGGACGAGGGGTGCTGCATTTTCTCGGTTGCACCTGGTGGGCTGTCCTCCTTTGGGGCCCTCCCTACGGCGAAGCAACGTGAGCTAGGGCCCGCCCTGTCCTGTGGCCATGTGGGGCCTCCCCCAGCGGGAGTGGCGGGCCACGCACTGCTTCTCCCATCTTTACCCTTTGTTCCAGGAATGCCATGTGGTACCGAAACATCCGGAGAAACTCCTGGTTTTCAGTTGCATTTCTCTCGTTAGTGGCACCTGGGGGCAAGGGGACTATCCAGGGGACAGATGCCAGCTGAGCTCCCAGTTGGCCCCCTCCACAGTGTGTCCTCAGTGCTGGCAGCCTCTCCTCCAGGCACCTCTCCCAGGGGGCAGGAACTCTGGTGACTCAAACCAAAGCACCTGCCGCCTAAGGACGAGGAGGCGTTGAGGGTTGTGTGGAGTGCTTCCGGCACGTTCGAGGGGCAGCGTGCGTCAGAA
>NW_012148097.1:2463845-2519708 GCF_000956105.1 Propithecus coquereli | reverse complement strand
CACCACACTCCATCATGCAGTGTGGAATCGCTCCAGCCAGAAAAGTTTAGTTTTCTGTTCTTAATGGAAAAAATCAGGTGAACAATAAAACCCTTCCGTCTTTCTAAAACAAATCAACTTTGAACTAGACTAAGCTGCTCTTTACTGTGGCTCCCCCCTCCTCCCATAGATTGTTTGTCCTTAGTGGAAAATGGGTTTCTCACCCCTGCTGTACATCATTGTCAGTTTAGGGCCTGTCATTCAGTTAGGTTTGCCGTCTGTTGTGTGTAGACATTGATCATGATACAACAGAGCAATAAATGTATAGGGAAATTTACTTTTCTCCCTAGTTACCTATTTTGGATATACACTGTATTAGCAAGAAGCTATTTATTCTTTCAGTAAGCACCCTGTGTTTGTTAAAAGTGGCATTTGAAGGACTTCTTGAAGAGAGTTTATAAATAATATAAAACTGATGAAACCTTTTAAATGTGAAGATTGCTTAAGTTTTTTTGAAATCTTTTTATTACAAATTTTTAATGAGCGGGTGACAATATTGTGACTTCATATTATATGTAAGTGACCTTTTGCATGCTATATGAAAGTTTGTCAGAGTTCAGGAGGTGTTACTGCTGTGGTTTAGGGTTTACTTTTTTTTTTTTTTTTAAGACCAGGGTCTCACTCTGTCACCTGGGTAGAATGCAGTGGCATCATCCTAGCTCACCGCAACCTCAAACTCCTGGGCTCAAGTGATCCTCCTGCCTCAGTGAGCCTCCCAAGTAGCTGGGACTACAGGCACGCACCACCATGCCGGGCTAATGTTTTCAGTTTTTTGTGAGGTCTCTCTGTGTTGCTCAGGCTGATCTTGAACTCCTAGCCTCAAGTAATTCTCCCACCTCAGCCTCCCAAAGTCCTAGGATTACAGGTGTGAGCCACTGTGTTGGGCCTAGGGCTTACTTTAAGATGTTAGAGATGTTATTTTTCTCTCAGACACATACTGATACCTTAACAAGAACAACAACAAAAAAACACCTCATTTTTCTTTGTATGAGGACTAGAGTTACGAGGATTTCTTAAACTCTTTGTAGTGTAAATTGTCAGTGCTGGTAGTTACAAAAGACAAACAGTATCCTAATCTGCCCTTTGTCTTCTGTGGTCACCAGCTTGGGGTCATTAAGCAGAACACAGAGCAGACGGGACTAAAGTCTACTGCAGTTTATAGAAGCAGAATAGGAAGGCTCAACTCATTACCTATAATTTCAAAGGCAGCCAGTAGGTTTCCTGTGCACAGCACCATGGAAGTCTTTTTTACGGACTTCAAAATGAGTGACTAATTTTAGGGTAGAAAATTAATACGCTTTGTACAAGATTAAGCAAATTTGCAAGGAGGATAAACTTAATGTATCATCAGGGATGGCGATTTTTGATTGTCATCAAAGATTTCAAATTATGCAGGTATCTGTAATGAAGCAAAACATTGATGAAAACAGAGAAAAGATCGGAGATTGGATTTGTCCAAATAGGATAACTGAAAATTTTGTCCAATGATCAGCAAGTGCTCACTTTGGAAAAGAATTGAAAAGTTTCTACAAAGAGAATGGGTACAAACGATGATTTGACAACTGTTATGAGGTTTTTATTTTTTATTTTTCTAATACAAACATTGAAGGACTCATGTACAGCAACAAGCATTAACATCAAGAATCAAGAAAGCACCAATGCCAAATAAATCATCATGTGATCTTTGTCACCAATAACATTGTTCATTGTATCATATAACTGATTCCTTAGGTCAAAGAGATTTAGTATGTGGAAATTAGGAAGATTTGAGAATCAAAGAGAGGCAGAGGGAACAAACCTGGGCCTAGTGATTTTTCTTTTTTTTTTTTTTTAATTTAGATGCTTCATTTTGTGTGTGAGAAACCATTTTTGATTTAGAACACATCATCAACCTCACTCACTAGACTTACAGTTCCGAATTACTTTAGTCCACTCTGAAATCCATTTCTCCTTTAGGGAGTGAAGATTTGGCACCACAGAGGATATTCAAAAAACTGTTAGAATGGGAGAAAATATTCGCAAGCCACACATCTGATACAGGGCTAATAACCAGAATTTACAAAGAACTCAAGTAAATCAGCAAGGAAAAAAACAAACAACCTTATTAAAAAGTGGGCAAAAGATATGAACAGAAGCTTCTCAAAAGAAGAAAGACAAATGGCCAATAAACATGAAAAAGTGCTTAACATCACTAATCATCAGGGAAATGCAAATTAAAACCACAGTGAGGTATCACCTTACCCCAGTTAGAATGGCGTTTATTAAAAAGTCCAAGAACAATAGATGCTGGCATGGATGCACAGAGAAAGGAGCGCTTATACACTGTTGGTGGGATTGCGAATTAGTACAACCTCTATGCAAAACAGTGTGGAGATTCCTCAAAGAACTAAAAGTAGACCTACCCCTATTAGGTATTAACCCAAAGGAAAAGAAGACTTTTCATCAAAGAGACATCTGAATGTTTATTGCAGCACAATTCACAATTGCAAAGATGTAGAATCAACCCAATGCCCATCAGTTAATGAGTGGATTAATAAAATGTGGTATATGTATACCATGGAGTACTACTCAGCCATAAAAAGATGAAATGATACCTTTTGCAACAATACGGATGGAACTGGAGACCGTTTTCCTAAGTGAAGTATCTCAAGAATGGAAAAACAAACACCACGTGTACTCACTATTAAATTGGAACTAACAGAAGAGCACACATGTGCACAGAGGGCAGTAAAACTCAGTGGAGAGTAACCACTGGGGAGGGGAATAAACCAACCTGATGGGTAATATGAAAACTATTTGGGTGATGGGCATACCAATAGCTGAGACTCAAGCATCAAAAACGATCCATGTAACCTGAAACATTGGTACCCCCTTAATATTTTGAAATTAAAAAAAGAAACTACCCAAGGGCAGTCCTGAAAAAAGGAGAAAGTTCTGAGAATGTATTGTCAGCAGCCTCTTTGAACTGAGAGTTTGGCCTTCTAGGGTCCTCGACTTGAAGTGGCTGACATTCAGTTGCAGGCAGGCCTTTCGAATTTCCAGAATTCACAGTCTCATCACCTTAGTGTGGTTTGTATGTAAAGGCCTTATGTATGTTTATTGAGCAAAGAAGATGAAAATCAAAGAAGAAGAAAAAAGAATCCCATGCACTACCACCCTAGTCTATCTGTCACAAACCACAGGGGATCTTCATTCCAGACATCCCTGCATAGGTATAGATAGAACAGTGGATGTACACAGATAGTTATTTCATAGAAACAGAATCACATACATGCTGTTTAGCAGAAAACAAATAGAAGTTAACCTGGAGGAACTGTAGAATTTTATATGAAAAACTTTCCATATCACTGGCTCACTTTTCTTTTGCTCTTTTCTTACTGGTTGGTTGGAGATCTTTGTATGTAATGGATGCTAATCTCTGTTATATATGTTGGAACTATCTTCTGATATATAGCTTTGTTCTTTATTAAGCTTTTTACAGTCAATAATGTAGTTACATGTGTCACTTGCCGAGTAATGAAATTTGACATTTAAACGCAGTCAAATTTTTCTCTCATTTTGTTTCTTGTTTAAGAAATCCTTCCCACCCCAAGATCATTGCCCTCTGCACTTTCATGTAAATATTTTGCTTTTCACAGTATGAACTCTGATGTGCCTACAGTTTGTCTTTATGTGTAGCCTAAGATTGGGATCTAATTTATTTTTTAAATGTGAATAATTCATTCTCACCATTTATTAAATGGACCATCTCTCCCTCACTTACTTGCTACCTCTGTTATGGATGTTTTCATCCATGTGTGGGTCAGTTTCTTCTGCTCAGTTGGTATTTGTGTTTTCTTGATTCGTATCACATTGTCTTAATTAGCATGGCTTTGTAAGTCTTAGAAACTTGCCCTAGCATGTATCTTCCTTTTGTTTTATTTTCTGACAAATTTCTCAGCTCTGCTTGGTGGTGTGCTCTCCCACCTACACACTGGGATCACCTATATTGAATTACACAAGAAACCCTGTTGGATTGGGGTTGGTACTGCATTGCGGTCATAGATTGATCTATGGCACTGGAGTCATAGCAGTGGGTATAACCTATAAAGCTCCTGCCCGCAAGGAGCTTTTATTCTAGTGATGGCAGCAGTCTAATTGCAGTTCTAGTGGCTTGGGGTGTTGATGTTATTTTTATGGAGAAATGATCATAGAGAGCTTCACTGATGAGGTGACATTTGACACTGAGGTTGGAGTGAGGGCCAGCAGGAGGCCAGTGTGTCTGGAGACTGAGAGAATAGCAGATGAGGTTAGGGGTACGGGGTACATGTAGGACCTGTAGATGTGCTAAGTACTTTGAATTTTATTTGTAGTAAAATGGAAGCCATGGAGGAATGACGCAATGAAATTAAAAATTTTAAAAGGTTATTTTGCCTGCTATATGGAAAACTGTAGGGAGACAGATTAGGAGGCTGGCAGATTATCCAGGCAAAAGATGGTGGTTTGAAACCTGGCTGGTAGTATTGGGGAGGTAGTGATTGCATTTCAGGGGTATGTGTGTATGTGTGTATAATTATTATTATTATTATTACTTTGAGACAGAGTCTTACTCTTGTTGCTTGGGCTAGAGTGCAGTGGTGTCATCACAGCTCACTGCAACCTCAAACTCTGGGGCTCAAGCAATCCTCCTGCCTCAGCCTCCTGAGTACTGCCTAGCTGGGACAACAGGCGCACACAACCATACCTGGCTAATTAAAAATTTTGTTTTAATAGAGATTGGATCTCACTCTTGCTGACAGGCTGGTCTCGAACTCCTGATTTCAGGTGATCCTCCCTCCTCAGCCTCCCAGAGTGCTTGGATTACAGGCATGAGCCACTGTGCCTGGCCATTTCAGGTGTATTTTGAAGGTAGAGCTGAGCAGGATTTACTTATGGATTGGACATTGAGTGTAAGGGAATGGAAAGAATTTAGGGTTTTTAGGTTTGAGTAGCTAGGATGGATGTGCCATTTATTGAGATGATGGGAGTTACTGCTTAGGGCACACCTTTGGTTTTATTGCCAGGGATGGCTGGTGGGTGCACATTAGAAGTTGGATTTTAGATGTGTCAAGGTTGAGATGCCTTTCAGATGTCCAGGGGGAAGTGTTGGGCAGCAGTGAAGTATATAAGATTATTAGAGTTTAGGGCAGGAGAAAGTTACCAGTGTACATAGTTGGTTTTTAAAGCCATGAGTGCATTTAATCATCCAGGGAGTAATTTTTTTTTTTTTTTTTTTGAGACAGAGTCTCGCTTTGTTGCCCGGGCTAGAGTGAGTGCCATGGTGTCAGCCTAGCTCACAGCAACCTCAAACTCCTGGGCTCAAGCGATCCTCCTGCCTCAGTGAGCCTCCCAAGTAGCTGGGACTACAGGCACGCACCACCATGCCGGGCTAATGTTTTCAGTTTTTTGTGAGGTCTCTCTGTGGCTCTTGCTCAGGCTGGTCTCGAACTCTTGACCTTGAGTGATCCACCCGCCTCGGCCTCCCAGAGTGCTAGGATTACAGGCGTGAGCCACCACGCCCGGCCCCCATCCAGGGAATAATTTTAAGTGGAAAAGAAATGTGAAGACTGAATCCTGGGCCCCCTCTAGCTCTGAGATGCAGCCAGAGAAGTAGCAGAACAAAGAGATAAGTGGGTCCCCAGAAGCCAGGTGAAGAGAAAGTCCGGGAGGGAACGAGCCGCTCTGTTTGGTGCTGTGGAGAACTGAGATGGACTATTAGATTGGTCAGCATGGAGGCTACTTGGCAGCGGCTCTTTTGGCGGAGTATTGGGGACTGGAGCCTGGCGTGGGTCCATGAGAGAAGGGAAAAGACGATTTGGAGGTGGTGTTTATAGGCTACTCTCAGAAGAGTTTTGTGGAAAGGAAAGCAGGAGTGCAGGGGTTTGTTTGCTGTGTAGTAGGAGAGATCCACAGTAGTTATGTGATGATGGGATAGAGCTAACAGGGAAGGGGAGAGATACAGGAGTGGGAGAGAGCGCCCTGGGAGAGTGGCTGGAATGCTTTCCCTGAGATGGGGAGGAGAGGGGATTGGATACAAGAGCATGGGGCGCATGTTCTTTTACTCAGATATGCCTCTTATGTTACGAACTTTTTGAAAGTTTTGCGTAGGCTTTCTTAGATTTATTCCTAGAAACTATAGTTTTTTGTTAGTCACATTAATGGAATTGCAGTTGGTTTATACCAGTGCATAGAAAGGCTGTTCATGTATGTCGGATCTTACATTTAGCAAACTTGTTAAACTATCCTGTTTGAAAATTAGTAGATTCTTTTTGATTCATATGTAGGCAGTAATATCTTATGCAAATAGGGATAAATATTTTTTCCAAAGTCATGCAGTACTTCATTTCTTTTATTGAATTGGCTAGGACCATCCCATACAGTGCTGAATATAAGTTGTAGCAACAAGCATTCTTGTTTTATTTCTAATTCTAAAAGGGAATGGTTCTGTAAAATTTTATCATTAAGTAAAAGCTGTAGATATTTGCTAGATATTCTTTTAATCTGTTTAAAGTTTTCTAGCTTGTGAAGAGTTTTTAGTCATGGTTATGGAATTGTATTGAATGTATTTACTGCATTTATTGGAGATTGTTATTTTACCCCCTTTCTTTTTAATTTTTTAAAGAAGTATATCAGTATATTTTCTCATGTTGAGCCATCCTTGCATTTCTGGGATAAAACCTATTTAGTCATATGTATTATTTTATGTACATTGCTAAATTTTTTTCTAATCATTATTATAATTAGCCACATGAAAGAGAGATAACCAACTTAATAGTTTTTCTGTTTTTCTGTTTTTAGAATTTATGGAAATTCTGTTTTTTTGAGATTTTTGTCTTACTTGCCTATAAAATCATCTGGGCTTCTACCTATTAGGATAGGAGGCGAGCTATTTGATTATTCATTAAAGAATTAGATTTAAAAAAAAAGATGCAATCAAAAAAAGTTAGATTTTATTGATTTATCAGTTCTTTCTATTAAGTCAGTTATGGCCTAAAATTTTTTATATCAGCAGATTCTTAGGATATTTAAAAATCTAAAAAAAGGAAAGTTGGACTAGATGAACAACAAAAGAAAAATCTGTATTGGATCTGTGATTCATCATGCCTCATGCTTTTTGTACCTCTTTTTTAAAAAAATATGTATTTTCTCTTATTCCATTTATTTAAAGAATCAGTTTTTGGCTTTATTCTTTCTATTGTATCTTTGTCTTATACTTCATTATTTCTTCCTTTTCATTTCTTTCTGCCTTCTTTAGGTTGTTTCTTTTCCTAGGTTACTCAGTTGAACACTTAGCTCATATTGTTCTTTCATGAAGGCTATACAATTATCCTCTAAGTATAACTTTTGCTGCATTTTATAAGTTGATTTCATTTTTTTTAGTCCTAAGCATTCATTTTTTTCTTTCCATTTATTTAAAACATATTCACTTCTTTTTTTAATTAGGATATTTATTCATATATCTTAAAAGCCAAAAAATATAAAAAATGACAACCACAGGATTTTTGTTTCTGAGAACATTTAACTTCTAAGGTGAACATTTTTTTCTTTACAATTAGAATTCACAATTCTAATTGAGTTGCATCATGATCAGAGAATGGTCTTTCTAAATATTTGAAATTCATGGAAATTTCCTTTTGTGATCTTGTAAAAGGTTTTATTTTGGAATTAGAATGTTCAGTATTTGTTTTGTTTAGGGTTTAAATATATACATATATATCAAATTTATTTACCTTATCAAATATTGACTATACCCTTTTTTTCTTGCTTGATTTTTTTGATTAACACAGATGAGTTTATTTTCTAAGATCATAGATTTGTCAATAAATGTTTTGTCTATTTTGAGCGTAGGCCTTAGATGTATGTAAATTCATGATCATTCCTTTTATTAAGGTATAGTGCCCTGTGTTTAATGCATTTTCCCTTAAAATTTGTTTTTATATGTTGCTATAATAGCTAGTTTTGGATAGTATTGGCTAGTCCATATCTTCTTCCTTCCCTTTTTGTTTGAAAAAGGCTGATTTTGTTAAGAACTGTCTCTTGCAAGCAGCACATAGCCAGATTTTAAAACTTCAGTGTAGTAACTTACTAGTTTATTGTGTTTAATTTTGTTATTGTTACTGAAATACTTGGGATTTTTGGTGTTTGATGTTATTATTTGCTTATATTTTTTCTTTTCAGCTGGTAGTTTGATTTTTCTATATGGATCTGCTATTCCTTTGCTGTTTTGAAAGATACAGATTTGTATCTTGAGTCTGACCTTATGGTTGCCATTATTTTCTTCAAATTCTGCTTATCCGTTATTCTTAATAATCACATTTGTCAGTAATTTCTCCTGGAATGTGACAAGGATATCAGCATTCTTTACCTTTTGAGTGTATCCTCTCTGATCTTATGCTCATCCAGAATTTTTTTATTCTTTCAGCATTCAAAAAATGGGATATATATATATATAATGTAACAAGTTATGTTTATTTAATATCTTCCTTGAAGACACAGAAATTCACTCACTATTAACTCTTCATTGACATCTCTATCCTCTAAACAAACAGAAAATCTCTAACCTCACTCCCCACTAGATTAAGGTAATTATCTATCAGTTATTATGTCCTTGAAATATACTAATTTTTTTTAAAAATCACAGGTTTTAAAAATTTCCTAATATTACATTTGTGTGCCTATTGTCTCTTTTACTCCTTCTCTTCTGTGGGCTGATTTTTCTTTTTGAATTACATATTTTTTCCCTTTCGTTTGAGATACAATTCACATACCACAAAATTCCTCCTTTTAAAGTATGCAGTTCATTGGTTTTTAGTACGTTCACAAAGTTGTACAGCCATCACTGCTGTCTAATTCCAGGACATTTTCATCCAAGCTCAGTAACTGTCAGTCCCCATCTCCGCTCTCTAGTCCTGGCATCCGATCATCTGCTTTTTGTCTGTGTAAGTTTGTTTATCCTGAACATTTCATATAAATGGAGTCATACAGTGTGTGGCCTTGTGTGTCTGGTGTCTTTCACTTTGCAGAATGTTTCCAGGGTTTATCTGTGATGTAGAATGTATTGGTAATTCATTCCTTTTTAGGGCTGAATAATACTCCATTTTGTGGATATACTACACTTTGTTTATCATTCATCAGTTGGTAGATATTTGAGTTGTTTCTACTTTTTGTCTATTATGAATAATGCTCCTATGAACATTTACATAGAAGTTTTTGTGTGGACACGTTTTCCGTTTTCTTGAGAATATACTGAGGAGAGGGGGATGTCTTTTAATAGGATTTGAGGATAGTAAATTCTTGGTATTTGGATATCTAAAGATAATTTCACTATTGTCACTATTAATGGCTTTTTAGGTGGGTATAAATTTATTGATTTACAATTTTTATTAGTCTTATAGCTGATGAAAAAATCTCCTGTCCCTCTTTTCTATAAATCATTTGAGTTTCTGATAGTTTCAGATTTCTTACCATTGATTACTTTTATTACAGTGGGTCTCAAGAGGTGGATAGGATAAACTTATGCTATGAATGTGAGTAATCTGAGGATGTTAACATATGTTTCAATATATGTTAATGCCTTGAGGAATTGTGTCTGTGTTCATAAGGTATATAGATCTATAATTTTCTCTTGTTTCATATCAGAATCCAGCTGACCTCATAAAAAGAGTTAGGAAGCATTCTCTCCTCTTATTTTCTGAAATTGGGATGTGTTAGATTGGTTTTGATTCTTCCATGAATTTATCAGTGAAACCAACTGAGACTGAGATTTTCTTTGTGATAAGTTTTTAGATTATGAATTAATTGCCTTTAATACATATAAGCTATGCAGACTTTATATTTCTTCTTGAGTCAGTTTTGGTGTAAGTTGTGTCTTTAAAGGAATTTATTTTTAGTTTCCTTTGTGATTTCTTCTTTGACATATGGATTGTTTAGAATTAGGTCAATTTTCAGATATTTGATGTTTTTCTGTGTTTTATTGCTGATTTTTAATTCCATTGCAGTCAGAGAACATTTATGTAAGATTTAAGTCTTTTGGAATCTATTCAGACTTGTTTTATGGCCTGGTATGTGGTCGGTCTTGGTGAATGTTTTGTGTGTACTTGAAAAGATTATATTTAATATAATTCTTCAGTTAATGGAGCATTTCATAAATATCACCTAAGTTCAAGTTGATACAGCCACATAGATCTCCCATATCTGGACTGTCTGTCTTGTTGAGTTTTATCAATTACTGAGAAATGTGTTAGAATCTCCAACTATGTGCATTTGTTTGTCTCTCCCTTTGTTTTTGTTTCACTTATTTTGAAGCTCTCTTGTTAGATGGATGTATCTTTACAATACAGGTATATCTTCCTATTCTGTTGACTTCTAAACATCACTGGGAATGCCTCTTTTTGTTGCTAGTAATACTCTCTGTTTTTGTTTGTTTTGTCGTAAGGACAAGCCTTATTGAGCCCCTGCGCCCTAGTTCTTTGTCCTGCACAGTCGTGGTTCCCCGAGACGTCGGGTAGGGCGGGCAGCGGCGAGACCTTCTTTGCGCCTGCCGGGCACCTCCACCCAGGGCGGGGCGTGCTGGCGGTGGCCCCCTGCGGAGGGATGGTTCTCCGTTCATGGCTGCACCGTGCTCGGGACCAGCAGTCCCTCTTTGCCATGTTTGTGGTAAGCCCAGCCAGCCTTCAGGAGGGGTTTGTCAGCTCTGCCACTTCTAGCCACCACACCTGCCACAGCTGTGGGCTGAGCGACTGTCCTGGGGCCAGACGGCAGCTCACGCGGGTTACCTCGGTGTCGGGGTCATGGCAGATGGGAGCGCCACGTGAGCAGCACGTGACCGCACGTCAGGCGCCGCGGTAGCAGGAGCAGGCTGCCCGCGGAGCCGGGCTCTCTCGCCGCCTGGCACACTGGCTGTGTGACGACTGGCTGTGCGCATCCGCAACGAGGAACGCTCCCACGAACGCCTCTCCCCGCTTCTAAAACCGGTAGGGATCCCAGAAGACCGTCTTGGCGCCGCGGGGGGTGGATTAAGCCCTTCCTCATGGCCCTGATGTGGCCGTCCCGCGGGAGAAGCCCACCTCATCTGCGGCCCCCTTGCCGTGCTTCCCGCGTGCGCGAGCACAGAGCGCGGCCCGGCGGGGTGGGGGCGGCTCACGGTCGGCGCCTGGGCAGCCGGACAGCAGCTAGCCCGGATCCCCGGGACGCCGCCTTCTCTGTGGGCCCCCGCCCGGCCCTCTCTGCGGCTGCCTGGCGGCTGGTGGGGGCTGGCGGGCCAGCGTCCTCTGGGGAGAGTCTGCAGGGTTGGGGGGGGTGCTGTGTGGCGGGGAGGGGTGGCACGTGGGGTGGGGCTAGGTGGTGTCTGGAGTGGGGTGGGCCCCAGGGCTGGGGATGGTGCCTAGGCCTTGACACGTGTCAAGCACGACCTACCTGATGTATCTAGCCTGTTACTTTTTTTTTTTGAGACAGGGTCTCACTCTGTTGTGTTTGGGACAGGATCTTGCTCTGTCGCCTAGGCTAGAGTGCAGTGGCGCCATCATAGCTAACTACAACCTCAAACTCCTGGGCTCCAGCGATCCTCCGGCCCAGGCTATTACTTTTAGTTTGTTTCTGTATACTTAAAGTGCTTCTTTAGGCCCAGAGCAGAGTGACTCAGGCCTGTAATCCTAGCACTTTGGGAGGCTGACTGGAGGGAGGACTGCTGATTGCTTGAGGCCAGGACGGGTTCCAGACCAGCCTGGGCAACATAGTGAGACCCCCGTCTCTACAAAAAAAATAAAACATTAATGGGGGCCGGGTGTGGTGGCTCACGCCTGTAATCCTATCACTCTGGGAGGCTGAGGCGGGAGGATTGCTGGAGGTCAGGAGTTCGAGACCAGGCTGAGCAAGAGCGAGACCCCATCTCTACTAAAAATAGAAAGAAATTAGCTGGACAACTAAATACATATATAGAAAAAATTAGCTGGGCATGGTGGCGCATGCCTGTAGTCCCAGCTACTCGGGAGGCTGAGGCAGAAGCATTGCTTGAGCCCAGGAGTTTGATGTTGCTGTGAGCTAGGCTGACGCCACAGCACGCTAGCCTGGGTACCAGAGCGAGACTGTGTCTCAAAAAAAAAAAAAAAAAAGCGTTAATGGGGCCTCTGTCCCAGTCCAGTAGTGCCAGCTACTTGGGAAACTGAGGTAGGAGGATAGGTTGAGCCCAGGAGTTCCAAGTTACAATGAGCTGTGATTGCACCACTACACTTAAGCCTCAGCAACAGTGAGGAGACCCTGTCTCTATTAAATACAAATAAAGTGCTTCTTTAGAAACTAGAATATAGTTGGTTCTTGCTTTTTTTTTTTTAAATCCAGTCTGACAATCTCTACTTTTTAATTGGAATGTTTAGTGCATTTACATTTAAAGTAATTATTAATATGGTTGTATTTAGGTCTGTCATTTTGTGGGTTTTTTTTTTTTAGGGAAGGAGTTTTTGTTCCTCCTTTTTTGCTTTTTTAAAAATGTGTTAATCACATTTCTTATTCCATTTTAATTCTTCCGTTGATTTTCTAGCTTCTTCTCTTTTCTTTCGTGGCTGCTCTAGGGGTTGCAATATGCATCTTAGTTTTGTCTCAATCTACTAAGCATTAATATTGAATTGCTTTTGATCAAACAGAAGTTTTTTAATAGCATATTTTTATTTCTCCCCTTATCTATAACATTATTGTCATATGTCTTAAATTTATATACTTTGTAAGCCCATCAGTAGTGTTGTGGATTTTGCTTTAAACTGTCATCTTCTATAGAAACTAAGATAAGAAATTATGTATTATGTATACCCACATAATTATCATTTCTGACTCTTTTCATTTCTTCCTGTAGATCCAAGTTGCCATCTAGTATAATTTCCATTTGGACTACAGAACTTTCTTTAGCATTGTTTGTAGTACAGATCTGCAGGTGACAAATAGTTTATCTGGAAATGCCCTTATTTTACTTTTATTTTTAACAGATACTTTTGCCAGATACTAGACTTTTTGGTTGTTAGGGTTTTTCCTCCCCATCTTCAGTAATTTGAGTATGTGGGTCCCAGTGTCTTCAGACTTCCATAGTTTAAAATAAATCTGTTTTTGTTCTTATCATTATTGTCATTGTTTTCCCATTTATGACATGTCATTTTTCTCTGGCTGATGTTAAGATTTTATCTTTGGCTTTCAGCAGTTTGACCAAGATGTGTCTAGGACGAGTTTTGTGTTATTTTGTTTGAGATTCATTGAGCTTTTGGGGAATTTTTCAGATGTCTTTTCTCCTCTGAGATTCCAGTTAGTGTTGTCACACATGGCGATGAAGTCTACTTATTTTTCATCCATCTCTTTCTCTTCCTATTCTTCAGATTGTTCTTTATTCACGTTCATTGCAGATGACAGAAGAAAGCACCAATCTGTTGCTTAGCCAATCTAGTGAGTTTATTTTAGTGAATGTTTTGTTTATATTTAGAATTTTTATTTTTCTAGTTTCATTTTTCTCTCTTGTGTTTGCCTTATCTGTTCACTCATTGATACCATGTTTTCCTTCAATTTTTTTGAGCAAAACTGTTTCAGATTCTTTGAAATATAGTTGCTTTTGAAGTCTGTTAAATCTAAAACCCAGGCTCACTTGGAACTAGTTTCTATTGACTATCTTTTTACCTGCGTATGAGACACACTTTCTGTTTTTTTCTTGTCTAGCAGAAAATTGGAGATATTCTGTAGAGACTCTGAACTCTTTTATGTTCTTCTGAGGATCATTGGTTTTTTATTGTAGCAGACAGTTAAATTGCTTGGAGTCACACTATGAACTTTGTTTTTCCTGTGATGATGCAGTTGCTTGTATGTCTGCTCTGTCTTTCCACTGATGCTTTTTTAGTCTGGCCTGTGTTTCCCCTGTGCCTGCAAAATTTGGAAGTTAGCTAGGGATCTGGGTAGAGATAGACTTAATCTCTCCGTGGCTTTCTTTCTTCTGGGGATTCCCTTAGTTTCTAGCTGCTATGCCAGCTTTGAGCTCTGTACGCTGACATTTCAAGCTCTGTGCCACCCTCGCTGAGCACGCTTGGGAAAGAGCATCAAATTCACAGATTTGGCTCCACGTTACTCTTTTAAAAAAAGATTTCCTTCTGATTTCCAGCTGCTTTTTCACCGTACTGCTTGAGGTTTCCTCAGCACATATGTAGTATGTAGTTGAGCTGTCAGCTAGGGATTTCAGCATTTTATTATCTGAATTTGGGTGTCATTCCTACAATTCTAGTGCTGTGAGAATACTTTAAATTTGTAGCTGTTCCCCCAACTCTGAGCTCTAATATCTGGCACCTTTAGCTGGTAAGGCACTGGCTTTTCCTGCCACCAGTTTTTGCAGCCATAGCTGTGGGGCTTGGGCAGTGCCTTAAGCCAAGAAGCACAAACTCAATATTCTTACCCATTCTGATTGTAGTTTTTGCAATTTAACTCTTTCCCTGGCTTTTGTAAACACTGTTTTTAGATAGTTTTTTAAATTTAATTATCATAAATGTTATCTGTGACTGTTCACATGATCTCTTCATTCTTCCTGCCATTACAGAAAGTGGACTTTTTTAGTTTTGAAATATTAGAGTACGGCTTATCTGTTTCATGAGCATGTCTATCTCTTGTGCGTTCATTGCTTTTAGGGTCATTATTCTGTTTATTTCCTTTTTTTTCCCTTGAGATGAGTTTTATGGGATTCAACTGCCATCCTTCTGTTGTAGTCTGTGCACTTTCATAAGCAGAGGTCAGAGAGGTTTTCTGAAGCCACAGCTGCAGATCTCCCTCTTCTGTCGTCTCTTTAGTGTTTGGAAATGTGGCCTGGGACCCTCTGTTCTCCCATCTTTCCCCCTCCACCTGGACTGTCTTTTTCCATCGCGCCTGCTGTCCCTTTCCTGCTCCATTCTGCGTCTGTTCCCAGCACTTTTCCTTAGTGCAAGGACACTCTCGCTGGCTAGTTTCAGGAGCTCTTGAGCCTGACTGCTCAGTCCCTTCTGACCTGACCGTGACCACTAGGCCCGCCTACAAAGAGCAGTGCGCAGAAACCCCTTCTGTTTCTGCTGCTGTCCTAGCTTCGGCTTGCTGTGTTCCCAGTGAATACGGATTGACAGTGTTGGATTCTTCTGCTTCCATCCCTGGGACACCCTGTTGCTTCCTTTGTTTCTTCCTGCACAGATCCTGATGTATCTGGGTCTTGTAGCTTTTGCTGATTTGTCCCTTCTCAGTAGTATTTTGTGGGCTACAGGATACCTAGTTTTCTTTTGCTGTTATCTGAAGATTTTTGGGTTTATGGGGAGTCAGGGAGATTTATGCACCTCTTCTGCTGTCCCCGTTCTCCTGTAGTTCCTCCTGTCTTGAGGTGAGGCAGGTTTTATCCTGCTTTGAAGGCTGGAACGTGGGTGAAAACTCTGTCAGGATTCTCTCACCACCTCTACTCTACAACCAAGATTGATGGCAGTAGGCAGGTTTCCTATGGTCTCTGTTCCCTGGTCACCCTTTCACTTGAGAGTGTAGCCTGAGGCTTCACCTGTCTGTGTGGGCTCTGATCTGACTTCCCACCTGCCTCACACAGGCCTGTGGCATTTTTCCTGACCTCCAGATCACCAGGCATCAGCACGTGCCCTTGGAGTGTTACCTAGCTTCAGCCTTTCTTGATTTTTTTAATTTTCATCTTTATATTCCTGAAGATTTCCCTTCTTGCTAGCTTGTGAATGATGCATTTTTCAAAGTATTTAAAAGATATTTTACCCAACTCTATGTGTGTGTATTGTACCAGAAGGAACCACATTGGTGGAAATGAAATTTTCCTTTTTTCCTATCACCTGCTCGATTCACTATTTAGACATGGTAACCTTTTTTTTTTTTTTTTTTAAGAGACGGGAATCTTGTTATGTTGCCCAGGCTGGACTCAAACTCCTAGGTTCAGGAGATCCTTGGTGGAAATGAAAATTATATTTCTTTTTCTTGGAAGTTGTCTCTTTTATGAGTTGCTCTCTTAAACCTTTTTGATTTTTGAAATACCTTTGTTTTCTGTGCATGTTCTAAGACTTTGCTGTCTTCTCCTTGAGAAACTAGTGCAAGGTCCATAATTTTTGTGAAACTTGGGTTTTCAGTCACTTACAAACTAACCAGTGTAGATAGAAGGGAGAGAAGTAGTGTAAAACTTCTGTTGCCAGGCCTAGGAAAGCGCAGGCCACGCCCACATCTCATAGGTCCATAGACTCTTACAGCAGGAAAGGTCCTTGGCCGTGACCTTGTCTAGTCAGCCCGCCTCCAGTTTTACACAGGAGGATGCGGGGACAGAGACGAAGAGAAGGTGATTATTAAGTCATGATGAAGTGCAAGACTCTGCCTAAGAACTTAACTCCATGTTCCTCACATCACCGCGAGACAGGTATTAGTCACCCCCTTCAGAGCTGAAGAGAATGAATGAGTCTTTGGTAGTGTTGAAATGGAATTGCAGTGCAGATCTCAAAATAAAGACCTTTGTCACCGCATGGTTGTGTCTCCTGGCCGGTGGTCTGAGAGCCAGGGCCCTGCCTTTCCTCCCTGCCAGTGGGAAGTGATGGCTCAGGTGGCTTGTTTCCCTCATTCTCATTCTCACCTCACTGCTGTCAGTGACAAAGCAGCCCTCCCTCGGATGTGTCTAGACCATGACGTTGTCTCAGACTTGACGCACATGCAAACTGCTGCTGCAAGGAAAAAGATTCTTAGGCACCTCTCCAGGTATATTCTCCCATGACCAGCAGTAAAATTTCCTAGTTCTTTGAGAAAATGTCTTTTAGTAGCAAATTAACCCACAAGAAGAATAATTATATGTAATAACTGGATTTTTTTTAGTTCAACACTTAAATGAAAACAAAAAATTGGAAAATTCTGTTGAACTGTCAGCCTATTTAGCGTACATATCTGTCCCATTTCTAAACTTTTATCTGTGTGTTCCAGGTTACATTTGTTTTGAATATGATAAAAGAAAGAGGAGAAATTGTTCATAGTAACTTCATAGTTAAAAATGGTGTTAACTAGAATAAAGATTTGAATCAAATTTCTGAACTGGACAAAAGGAAAAAAAACCCTAGACTGGAAGGCACTTTTGAATAGTAATAATGTATATAAACCAATATTGATCTCAAGACACTAAAAACAATTAATATGCTAATCAGTTAGTGAATTAGCCTTTTCCTCTCAACTTATGAGTAAATTTTGCTTTACTTTTAGAAATTTTTAGAACCAAATAAACATGTTAACTCATTAATCTGGAAAGCTTAGCAATGAAAATATATTCTGCTTCCATAGAAATATAGCATGTGGTTGGTTAAAGGAGAAAGAAATGTTAGGGCTTGTATCAGGCAAGATACGATCAGGAGTCAGAAGCTGCACTGGTACTTGAATGGGGGAAGTTGAAAGAGTTGTTGAATAGTGGAATGTGGCCAGCTACGAAAAGGGATGTATTAGTCAGGGTTCTCCAGAGAAACAGAAGCAGTCAGATACATATAGACACATAGAAGAAAGCAGTCTGTTACGGGAATTGGTTCACATGATTATGGAGGCTGAGAAGTCCCATGATCTGCCATCGGCAAGCTGTGCAGAGCCGGGAAAGTAGTGATGTAGTTCCAGTCCAAGCCTGAAGGCCTGAGAACCAGGAGCACCGATGACTGAGGGCAGGAGAAGATAGACGTGCCAGCTCAAGAAGAGAGAAGGGAGCTCACTTTCCTCTGCCTTTTTGTTTTATTTAGGCCCTCAACAGTTTGGACGATACCCAGCCCACGTTGGTGAGGGTGATCTTCTTTACTCAGTCTCCTGGTTCAAGTGCTCATCTCTTCCAGAAACACCCTCACAGACACACCAAGAAATGATGTTTTGCCAGTTCCCCATCTGGGCATCCCTTAGGCTAGTCAAGTTGGCATGGGACATTAGCGGTCACACGGGTAAAAAGACTAATGTGTTCGGGGTGGTGAATGCAGAAAGCAGCTGACAAAGAGGGCCAAGGAACTTAGAGGAAGACAGCCTGCTCACTGCAGATTCGCCTTGGAGGAGTTGGATGGACAGGGTGGCCCATCCACAAAGGCCGCTGAGGTGAACAGTAAGGGCTCTGCGTGCCGACCAGCTGGCTGTACCACCTGGAAAACCACACCCTGGAGAAAAGGAAGGACACGTCCTTGCAGTGTTCCTCCAGCACCCTCTGTTGGCAAAGCCTGGCATGAAGTCAGCTGGTGAGGGAGAAATGCTTGCGTGTCCAATATCACAGAGCAGGGTGAGGAGAGATGTTTGGATCTGAGGTACTGTCGAGTTGTACCTCCTCTGTGTTGCTCCCAGAGTAATCTTTCCAAAACGTAAAATCCATCCTAGCATTCCCCTACCACAGTACCTTCGTGGCTCTCAACATTAAAGAATTGTCTCAACATTTTATTTTGGAGTAATTTTAGACTTAAGAAAAATTGCAAAAATGATAGAGTTCTTAAATACCACTCCCTCAACTTCCTGAATTTTAACACCTTCTATAACCATAGTGCCGTTATCAAAACGAGGAGATTTTCAGGACGTGCTCTACAGACTTTATTCAAATTTTACCAGTTTCCCATAATGCCCTTTATCTGTTGCAGGACCCAGCATTGCATTTAGTTGTCCTGTCTCTTTAGCCTCCTTTGTTCTGTGGCAGTTTCTCCATTGTTCCTTTGATGATCTTGACACTTTTGAAGAATGCTTACAGGTTAATTTTGTAGACTGTCCCTAAATTCAGGTTTTCTATTAGGTTAGTACATTTTTGGCAAGAATTCCATAGGAATGATGTTGTGTCCTGTGTTAGCCTCCTTGGGCAGCCATAACAAAATATACAGAGTAAGTGGATTAAACAACAGAAATTTATTTTCTCACAGTGCTGGAGCCTGCAAGTCCAAGATCACGGTGTTGGCAGGGTTGGTTTCTTCTGAAGGCTTTCTTTGCTCGGAGGGCTTGCAGTTGGCTGTGTCCTCATGCAGTCTTTCCTCTGTGCACGCATGCCCCCTGGCGTGTGTGTGTGTGTGTGTGTGTGTGTGTGTGTGTGTTTGTGTGTGTGTGTATGTGTGTCCAAGTGTCTCCTTATGAGGACACCAGTCCTATTGGATTAGGGCTCACCGACAAGATCTCATGTTAACTTAATTACCTCTTTAAAGACCTGTCTCCAAATATTGTCACGTTCTGTGGTTATGAATGTTAGGGCTGTAACATTTGAATTTTCAGGGGGACACAATTCAGCACATAACACCTTCTCAGTGTGTCACCTCAGGAGGAGGGTATATGATATCTTACTACTGATGATGTTAACCTTACAGTGTCCTAGTCAAAATACTGTTTTCCAAAGTTGCTTTTTCTGGCCACCTCCTTTACGGTGGTTGTGTTATTCGTTTGTAATACAGTTTAGGTTCATTTGTTACTACTTGTGTTCCATTCCCCCTCCACACACACACACCCTGGTTGCTTGTAATTGTGTATTTCTGGATATGTGGAACGTTACTGCTGCTCTGTTAGAGTGGGAGCTGTACACAAAGGTGTGCTCAGAAAAGCCCCTCCCTCTCACCTCTGCCTCCCCATTCCCATTCTGCCTTGCTAGCCACTCCTTTTCCCCCACCCTTAGTGGGTGACCATTCTCTTTAGTTTCTATTTCATCTTTCAGGTATATCTTGTACAAATCAGTAGGTACATGTATATTTTCTTACATCTTCTTTCTTGCAAGTATACTAAATATCATGGTATAAGATACTCTTTGCACTTTGCTTTTTTCACTTAGCAGTGTATCTTGGGAATCACTCTAAATCAGCTCTTAGAGATCATCCTCATTTTTAAAAAGATGTGCCACAGTTATTCAACCACTCTCCTATATATGGCATTTAGGATGTTTCCATTAGTGAATAACCTATGTATGTTTAGTTTTATGCTGTTGGGGGCCTGTCTTCAGGATAATTTCCCAGAAATGGGATTGCTAGGTCAAAAGTTAAGTGCATGTGTAACTTTGTTAGCTGTTGCCAAATTCTCCTTAAGAAAGGTGGACCCAGTTTGCCTTCTCATCAGGGTGTGAGAGGGCCTGTTTCCCCAGCGTCACCTGCAGGATGTATTGTCACACTTTTCCCTAATTTAATAGGTAAAAAATGTTATCTCAGTGCTTTTAACTTGGACTTTCTCTAATAGTTACAACAATTTTTTTCATATGTTTGGTGTCTATTTTTTATATGTTGTATGAATTGCCTGTTTCTATATTTTTCTTATTTTCTATCAGATTTTAGTCCTGTGTCCTTCAATTTTTAAGAATGCTTGTATGATAGGGATATTAGCCCCCGGTGATATTTATTGCACATATTTTCTCAGTTGACTTTTGACTTGGATTATGATGTATGTGTTTATTTTTGCCTTAATGACTCTCTCTTGCCTGCAGGATAATGCCCTAATACATAGTTCTTCAAATGTGCGATTGCTTACCCTTTGCTGTTCCTTGTTTGCAGTGTACTTTTAGCTCCTACTCAGCCAGATTCAGCTCAGGAGTCGGTTCCCAAATGATTTCTTAACTGGAATGAGTTTAAAGGACGAAATTATATTCTGCCTTCTTAGAGGGTGCTGCTTTTAAAAGTCGTTTGATCCTCATGGTGCCCTTTGACAACTCCCTGTGATTATGTGACTAGTACCAGTTAACTGAGTCAGAGTTTCTTTCAGATTTCATCAGTTGCCTTGTCTGTATGAAATGATTCACCATTGCACTGTTTGAGACTTTCCCCCCAATTACTATGTTATGATTTCGTGAATCCATTTCCACCAAAATCTTTTTTGTCCCAGTATGTAATAAAATTTATAAGTCTTAATGTTGTCTTGAGTGGTGTCTTAATCCATTCAGACTGCTATAACAAAATACCATAAACTGTGGGTAGGTGACTTATAAACAACATAAATTTACTACTCAAGTTCTGGAGGCTTAGAAGTCCAGGATCAACGAATCAGCAGATTTGCTGTCTGGTGAGGGCTTGCCCTCTGATTGGTAGATGGTACCTTCTCACCGTGTCCTTACATGGTGGAAAGGAAGAGCCAGCTCTCTGGAGTCTCTCTTTTATTTTTTAATTTTTTTTTTTTTTTTTAGGCACAGGGTCTTGTTCTGTCACCCACGCTGCAGTGCAGTGGCGTCATGATAGCTCGCTGTAGCCTCAAACTCCTGGGCTCAAGCGATCCTCCTGCCTCAGCCTCCCGAGTAGCTGGGACTATAGGCACACACCACCATTCCTGGCTAATTAAAAAATTTTTTTTTGTAGAGACAAGGTCTCACTAGGCTGATCTCAAACTCCTGGCCTCAAACAATCTCCCCACTCAGCCTCTGAAAGTCCTCTGAAAGTCCTGGGATTACAGGTGTGAGCCACCATATCCGGCCTCTGGGGTCTCTTTTACAAGAGCCAGATTTGATTCATGAGGGTGGAGCCTCATGACTTAATCATTTCCCAGATGCCCCTCCTTCTAGTACCATCACTTTGGGGGTTAGTTCTCAACGAACGAATTTTGCAGAGACACAAACATTCAGACCATACCAAATGGCCATTTATGTACATTTAGTTATTGCAGGCAACTCCTTCAATAAATAGTGAAATAGCCAGTCAGTGCATATCATCTTAGATGAGCCATAGAGAGATCGATCTCATGGGAGCTGATGAAGCTTCAGTTTTGGGTCTGGCAAGAAGTTTTTTTTTGGAGACAGAATCTCACTCTGTTGCCCAGGCTGGAGTACACTGCTATCATCGTAGCTCACTGCAACCTTAAACTCCTGGGCTCAAGCAATTCTCCTACTGGGACTGTAGGCATGTGCCACCACACAGGGCTAATTTTTCTATTTTTTGTAGAAACGGGGTCTTGCTCTTGCTGGAGCTGGTTTTGAATTCTTGGCCTCAAATAGTCCTCCAACCTGGGCCTCCCAGAGTGCTAGGATTATAGGCGTGTGCCACTGTGCCCAGCCTCATACTTTTTTTCCCCTTTGTGTTTTTATATCTATTTCGTTTTCTCATCTAGTGTAGGCTGGGACCTTCTATAACAGTTTTGAGTAGTAGTATAGTAGATTGTAACATAGTAACATTGCTGTTGTCATCTTCTAATGTTTTACCTTTGAAGTATGAGTGTTCCCAAAAATGTCTTCTTGTAGATATTTTTCTACCCAGATTTTCTGGTGATGAAGTCTTTGTTACTTTTAAAAATCACGAGTGGTTTTGATTTGATGGTGTGGTTTTGCAGCATCCATTGATATTCTTAGGGTTTCTCCTGTATTTAATGGTGGTCGTGATGGATTTTCTAGTACTGAATTATCTTGTTAATTCTTGGGACACACTCTACTTGGTCACCATTTATTCTTTTACCACTGATGATTCATTTTGCCAAATGATTTGTTTAGGAACTTTAAGTCTCTGCTATATGTGAGATTGACCCATACATTTTTTTGTGTGTATATGCTGTTTTGATTTTGTTTTATCCAGTTGTTACTAGAATCTAATTACTTGTTTCTTGATATTTTGAAAGCATTTGCCTGACGTTTCTATCTCAGGCTTTTAAATCGAATTGTTGGCACTATTTGTTAAGTATTTTTTATTTCTAATAGTGAACTTTTGATGCTTCTGGGTAGGTAGCATTCCAGTTATTTTCATTTCCACATTTAGTTAAAATTATTTTTAGCAAACTTTTGGGAACAAAACATTTCCTTAAACTATCGGAATAAGTTTTCTTAAACTTTCACATTTAGTAAATTATTTTAGAGTTGAAATCACGAGGAGGGGAAAAGAACCTTTAAGTAATTGGCTTGAACCTATTAAAAAGTGAAACTGAACAGAGATTTACTGTGCCATGGAGCGCACATACAAAGAGATCAAAGGAACTTAACTTAGAATTGAGGAAGTTCACTGTGAGGATTTAGTAATATAAAAGTAGAGTTGACAGGCAACTTCAGAATTGAGAACAGGATCCTACAGATGTGCCCTGTGGGATTCATGACAGCTTATTGTGGAGTTCAGGTGCAGTCCCTTCAGAGAAATGGAAGAGGATGAACAGAGCCAGCCAGAAAAATGGTGACATGGTAGCCCATCTCTTAGTTCCATGCTTCATGGACATTCCCATTTTTCCTTCCTTGTGACTTGCAGTTTGCCTTTGCTTCAAATTCCCAAAGTCAGATTTTTTTTTTTTTTGAGACAGAGTCTCATTGTGTTGCCCGGGCTAGAGTGAGTGCTGTGGCATCAGCCTAGCTCACAGCAACCTCAAACTCCTGGGCTCAAGCAATCCGTCTGCCTCAGCCTCCCGAGTAGCTGGGACTACAGGCACGCACCACCATGCCCAGCTAATTTTTTCTATATATTTTTAGTTGTCCGATTAATTTCTTTCTATTTTTAGTAGAGACAGGGTCTCACTCTTGCTCAGGCTGGTTTCAAACTCTTGAGCTCAAACAATCCGCCCACCTCGGCTTCCCAGAGTGCTAGGATTACAGGCGTGAGCCACCGCGCCCAGCCCCAAAGTCAGATTTTTAAGCCTGTTGATAGGAACTCAAGTTTGATAGTACATTCCTAGATGTTAGTAATAACAAAAAATTACAGAGGGAAAAGGGGAACATCTGTTTTCTCTCCCTCCCTCCATCCTGACCTTCCAGAGCATGCGTGCATATATGTGTGTGTATTTTGCATATGTTTATCTATGTATATATTATGTATCACACAGATAGATTGTAAAATATTGACTAGAAGTTCACATAAATATAGCTAGATGGCCTTTTCTTTTAGAATTTAGGAATATTTTGTGTGTCATTACATAGTCAGCACATAACCCACACTACTCAGGAGCCTCATGGTTTTTATTCCTTAGTATGTTTATACTATATTTTAGCCATTTCTCTGTTGACTTTTTGGGTTATTCACAGTGTTTCAAACAGAACAGACTTACTGGGTCAAAAAATACACACATTAAAAAATTATCTGTCTCGCCAGATTGTCTCCCAAATAGTCTTATTTGTTCACATTCACAGATTGAGTGCCTGTCTTCCTGTGTGTGTTATCAGTGCTAGTTATCATCAGTCTTTAATTTTTGCTAATCTAACAGAAGTTAGTGATTATATTAATAGTGAGATTTAACATTTTTTTTCACTTTTTTGTCATTTAATTTTTTCCTTTTTCCAAGAAATGCCCATGTTAATGTTCTCTTTATCAGTCAGTTGGTACTTTTCACATTATATTGTATACGTAAGTCCTGTGTCACAGTGTTTTCTCCTAATTTGCTGCCTGTCTTAACTTTTAAAAGTATTAATATATATCCTTTGCTCTACAGAATGTTTTTCTTTTGATACTTAACTCTTTTTTCTTTATGATGACTGGTTTTTGTGTCTTGGTTTAAAAGTCCTTTCCTATAGCAACATTATAAATACCCTTCTATATTTTCTTTGAATGTTTTTATAGTTTTGTTTTCTTTTTGATTCTCCTAATGGAGAATGTTATTGTTTACATTTAGGAACATAGGAATTGAGCTTTAAACTTTTTCCACATGAAGTAGCCAGTGGCCTCAACACTTTCTTGAATTTCCTGTTTGAAAATGCTACTAATTAGCCTATACTAAATTTATATATATTTCTGAAGTTTCCATTCAGCTTCATTGAATAATTGAGCTGTTCTGCAGAGTTTTAATTACTCTAGCTGTGGAGTATGTTTTGATAATGTAGCTTGTAAGTCTCTCTCACCCTTGTTCCTTTTGGTAAAAATTCTCTTGGGAATTTTTGTGTAGGTAGGTTGATTTTAGGAGTTTTATTTTGGATTTTGCAAGCAGTAAAGGGGTTGCATTTTATATTCTACAAAGACAGAAATACGAAGATCCCACAGAAGTTAATACTACCAACATTTACTCTTGTTTCCCACATGCTGGGTATTGTTTTAAGTACGTTGCAAATCTTGTTACAGAAGAAGCAATTACACTTTCTTAGCCAACAAAAAATTAGTCTGATTGCATGACTGTAGTGGGGGAACAATAACAAGCCAACAACCACATGTTTTAGTTGAGACGGTATAGATCGTGTGTAGTATAGATTTGACGTAGACTGGGGTTCCAGCCTCACCCCCTCCAGGCACACCCCGACTCTCCTATACCCATATCGAACATGATTAACAGTATGTATTTGTGTCCTGCTTTTTACACATTGTGAGCATTTTCTCACATTATTGGAACACTTTTATAAATGTAACTAATAAATGTATTCTACCTGTCTTATTGTTTCAAAATCTACAGGCATTTTACTTTATTTTTCATGTCATTTTTCTTTTGTAATTGTGATATATGGGAAAGAGTATGTCACCTGTGAGTTATGGAGCATCACTGTAAGAGGGCCCTTGGGAACCAGCTAACTTCAGCTAGTGCCTTTCTAGTACTCATTTGTTTAACTGTATGGTCTTTCCCTATAGGCCTTTAATTACAGGTACACGGTTATAGTAATACTGTGACCTGCTCTCTGACTGCCCTTTTCCTTTTAGGAGAGAACTTAAAAAAATACAGTGAAATTACTGGATCAGAAGCCATGAACAGTTGAGGCTTTTGTGAGAGCTACCTGTTCACTCCCACCTGCAGTACCTGAGCAGGCCATCTGGGCACTCCCATACCAGCATTGAGTGTTATACAGCAAATAGAATAAAACACTTAGCTCATTTGATAGAAAAGCATTATCTTTTAGTTTGCATTTCTTAGATTACTAGAAGCTAAGTGGTTTTGAAATTTTTGTTAGCCTTCCATAGTTAGAGTTTTAAAAATTGCTTTGTATTAATTCCTTAAAGAATCTTTATGGCAAATATATTTCTCAATTTATTTTCTTTATACTTCTGTGCTTTTTATTTGTTTTACTTTTTTATTTTTTCCTTACCTTAACCCTAATATCTGTGTTTTATTTTAAAAAATGTAGGCATGTCTGTTTGTCTGTTTATAATTTGTACTTAACCAGTTCATTCCCAAATGTAAAGTTAGTATTTTTATCATTTTAAACTTTGAAATTTATGATTTACCTACCTGAAATTAATTTGGTCCAGTGTTGCAGCTTGAGAGTCCAAATCTCATAGTCAGTCAATCAGTATATCTAGTAGTGTTTATGACATCATGCCCATGTCTCAAAAGTTTAAACTTCTGTGTGTACTAGGATTTGTTTGGGGCTGATTTGCTGTGTCAGAATTAGATGGAGTTATCTCTGTATTTTGATTTCTTGGTACAAAATGTTCCTCTAAAGAAACTTTGAAAGTACATCTTTTTCATATTAAAAATATTTATTTAACTATGGGTAATTCCTGTTTTGTGGTTGGTACTAAAGTTACATTTTTTTCAGCCTTTATATCCTTAAGTAAGATAGTGGCTAACTGTTAAAATTCAAAATAGAAAACACCAAGAAAGGAAGCAGGTAGTACAAATGACACTGATAAACATTTCTAAGAAAGATTATTTGTTTCTAAGACAGGGAAATACTTTTGAAACCTTTCAGAGGCACATCTCATACTGCCCCGGGTGTTATATTGTATGATTTATATATGGTGGACTGAAGTAGTCTGCACTCTTTGCCCTTAGTTGATTGTGTAGGCTGTGGGGGTGCTATAATTTCTTTCTCCAGTATAAATCTAAGGTTGGAGATGTTTTCATTAGATGCCTAGAGTTTATTGACCTTGGGCCATAATTTATCTTCCACGTACATTGGACTTGTCTCTTCTGGGAGCCCTGTTTTCCTCCTCATTCTCTGCTTATCCTGTTTTGTCTGGGGGCTTTTACCACCAATTTAATTTTCCTTCTTCAGCAGGGGGCACAGTTGTATTCGGTAGTAAAAATGCTAAATGGAGAAGGTGTGAAAGCCAACTCTTACCACCATCACTTAGCATTAAAATTGTGGGTTTAAAAATCATGTTAAATTGACTGTAATTATATTACTAGGCCACTGGAGACACAGGCTCGAGGGCTTTTTTTTTTTTTTTTTTTTTTATGGTTGTGTTTTCTTTTTCCAGGGATAGATCCCCTCCTGCCTTTAAGTCCACAGGTCTGTTGTGAAATGTAACACAGGTGCTGTGTAACTGCCACAGTCTCTGTAGGCCCCTATGAAGTGGGAACGCTTCCCTGACTCCCCCACAGCAGTGCATGTTGGGAGTTGAGTGTTGTCCATAAATCTAAATCTCTTTATACCTTAATAACGAAAATGCTACCTGGCTTTATTTTCTTTTTAGGTTTTCTGTGTGTGTGTGTCTGCAGCTCTTCAGCATTTTTTTGTGACTAGGGATGTTATTTGTGTGCATTGGATTTAATGTTTTATAATAAATCTCACTTGTCTTTTAAGATTGGGATGCTTCATTATAGCCAATTAACAGAAGTAAAGAATTACTACTTGTGTGTGTTAATCGCTGGGTCTCAAGCTTCCTTTGTTAAAATGTTCCCCAGCTTAAGCAGTGCCAGTGCTCTAGCAGAAGATGTGATCTTCTCATAGTCCCCTGTTGGACAGGTGGGTAAGGGGTTTGCTCAGAGTCGAAAATTTGACATGTTTACCAAATAGTGTTGGCCTCTGCCCTTTTTCTTCCTGGTCTATTGATAATCTCTGTGTACTGCAAACTTACTATTTTTTGGGCCCAGCTTCTTGCTTTACGGGTATCATCTTGACAATATCTTGAGGCTTGAGGTATCTGCAGTTTGCAGTTAAGAACTTCAGGGTCAGAAAGGTTTCTATTGATGTCATTTCCTCCTTGATCTCTGCTTATTTGATCTCTCCTCTTGCCTCATAGTGTGGTTTATAGTAGTGGTTTTCAGAGAGTGGAGGTGGATCAAATTCCCCCCTAGGGGACATTTGACAACATCTGCAGACATTTTTTGATTGTTAGGACCGGGTTGGGTGGCGGGTGTGCTCCTGGCATCTCATGGGTAGAGGCCAGGGATGCTGCTGAATATCCCACAATGCACAGGATGGCCCCAAATGCTGATAGTGCTAAAGTTAAGAAACCCTGTTTTATGGGAATGTACCAGGTATTAGTGGTGGAGTGGAAGGTCTGGTGGTGACTTCAGCAGGATGAGAGGCTTTAAGGGAAGTTGAGTAGGGAGGAAGCCAGAAGAGAAGAGCTGTCCTAGATGGGTAGTGGGAGATTGTAGACTGATCCCTGATCCATCTCCCTTCTGTGTTCTCTGTGGTGGTTGGTCCCATGGCCACATACACCAGAGAGCTCTTGGAATCACAGATACCTGTATGGAGAGCTAGATTTTTCCCTAGGAGTACATAAACACTTTCAACAGGTGGATAAAATTTTATTTTCAGCAATTGTAGCATTTCCCTGTTGTTTCACGGTCCTAAATACACCTCTATGTCTTGAAAAGTGATTACAAAAAATACCCAATTTACTCTTTGTAGAGTCAAACAGAAAATGTTAAAGGGAAAGTTTCCCCAATGGTTGCCTGTATAGCTGGGCTTTTTTCCCTCCTCAAAGCATGCATATTACATGCCAGACTCACTGGGCATTTGGTTTGTGACTCAGCGTTCTCAGCCCAGTCTGTACTATGGGAAAGAAAGATAGGCTCCTGTGGTACTTGGATTCTGCTGTTTTCTTACCTCTTTCTGGCAGTATCAGGCTTTTCAGGGCCTTGAGGTTTGACACTTCCGGGGAGGTGTCCCATTGAGGGAGTCGAGGGAATTGGACATTTCCCTTGAGGGAAAGGACCAGAGTCTTAAGTAGTGTGCCTTGTGTTCTCCCTCATCAGAATGTCTTTAAGAAAAGGCTATGTAGACAGGGAAACTTTCAGGAGCTATATAAAGGAAAAGTAGATCAAATTAATTGGCTGGTGAGTATACTGAGAAATGATTGGAAATCATACCCACAAGATGACTGAGATACCTTAATTGCATGGATGGAAACAGTTCCCCAAAACACCTCTGAAAATAAGAGTAGAGTAGATAGTTAAGGTACAGTGGCAGGCCTAGAATATGCTGAAACATTGGAATAATGAAACATCTTGAAATCTGTTAAAAAAAAAAAATCCAAAGTTTCCCTGTGAGCCTTGCCTCACATCCAGAATGTGACATCCATAATCAGAACCGTCTTGGTTCTTGGCACCTAATAGATATTCAGTATTATTAGCAGTGAGAGCAGCTTATTTTCTAACCTGGGTTTGATTATATTCATCTTACTAATGATGTAATAAAGTTTCACTTCACCTTATCACTGTTCATCTCTTTCTTGCCCTTTCATCTCAGTGGTTCTAGTGCCTTCCTTATCACTGTTAATCTCTTTCTTGCCTTTTCATCTCGGTGGTTCTAGTGCCTTTGTGGTCCAAGTGAAAGTTCAGATATATAAATTGTAAATCAGAGGGGAGGTGATTATCATTATCATATGGGAATTCAAGGAGGATTATAAAAGTCTTCCTTGGGTTTCCATTTGTTCTTTTTTTTTTTTTTTTTTTTTTTTTACAGAGTCTCGTGTTGCCCAGGCTAGAGTGCCGTGGCGTCATCCTAGCTCACAGCAACCTCAAACTCCTGGGCTCAAGCGATCCTCCTGTCTCAGCCTCCCGAGTAGCTGGGACTTTAGGCATGCACCTCCATGCCCGGCTAATTTTTTCTATATATTTTTAGTTGTCCAATTAATTTCTTTCTATTTTTAGTAGAGACGGGGTCTCGCTCTTGCTCAGGCTGGTCTCGAACTCCTGAGCTCAAACAATCCGCCCTCCTCAGCCTCCAGAGAGCTAGGATTATAGGCGTGAGCCACTGCGCCCGGCCTTCCATTTGTTCTTAATATTTATGGTTTACAAAATGTAAAGCATACTCCTTCGAGATTATATACAGATTAAAATATGCATCTGTATTGTCCATTTGAGGTAATGGCAGCCATATCATAATTTCCCAAATTTTAGTTGTTCTTGGTTGTTGTTGCAATAACATGTGTACCAGGCATACTGTTCCTTTTTCCTTTAAATAAGTCAGCTTACTGTTTAACTTTTAAAAGTAAACTTTGTCACTACCATAAATGGACTATCATTCAGCTGAAATAGAAGTGTAAAAAGCATAAACAAAGCTACATTGTTAATTTTGGAAAAAATGTTAATAATGCTATTTATTGATTGATTATTAGTTTTGTGTTAACCAGCCTGAGAGCCAATTCACATGTGTACACTTGGAAAGTGCAAAAGATACTTAACCATTTTCTTAATTTTGGTTGAATACTAAGAATTTCTAATACAGGCAATGAAAGTGACTTTGGTTTCAGGAGCCACCGGAAGCCATTCTTCAGAATTGATCTGCATGTGTCAGATTATGTGGGTAGTATTCAAACACAATAAGTGGTCCCGTAGCCACTCGTTGCTGCCATCTGGTATGGAAAATGAAACCCTTATTTCCTGTCTTTCAAGTTCTCTTCATAATGTGCACAGTATTTTCAGTGAGTTTTTCAGATTAATTTTCGTCTTGTTCATGCAGACAAGAGCTCCACATACTGTTACCCAGGTATAACCCCAAAGCTCCACTTACTATGCTCACAGGGGAGTTCTTCTCTTCTTGGATGTGGAATACCACTTTGTAAGGATAAAGTCAGATGCATTAAGTGAGCAAATACCTTTGCAGAATATGCTGATTCCTGAAGCCTGCCCAATCATGCCTGTTCCCTGACATGGACGTTTCTGTTCCTCATAAGTCAGCACCACCCATCTCTTTAGAAAGTAGAGGGGAAAAGTGCAGGATTCAGCAGCTTTTCTTAACAAATTTTAACATTTGAGTTTGCTTCTGTATATAAACAGGGAGTAGATTTCATTCATTAACAATAACATTCATATTTCTATAATGATTTTTACCTTTAAGACTTTTTTTTTTTTTGAGACAGAGTCTCACTCTGTTGCCCGGGCTTAGAGTGCTGTGGCGTCAGCCTAGCTCACAGCAACCTCAAACTCCTGGGCTCAAGTATCCTTCTTCCTCAGCCTCAGCCTCCCGAGTAGCTAGGACGACAGGGATGTGCCACCTTGCCTGGCTAATTTTTTATATATATATTTTTAGTTGTCCAGTTAATTTCTTTCTATTTTTTTTAGTAGAGACGGGGTCTCACTCTTGCTCAGGCTGATCTCAAACTCCTGAACTCAAACGATCCGCCCTCCTTGGCCTCCCAGAGTGCTAGGATTACAGGCATGAGCCACCACGCCCGGCTGCTTTAAGACTCTTTAATCACTTAATTGATCTTATTCATGATCTCAACAGAAGGAGCAAATATTCAGAGAACTGTCCCAATTATGTATACTTGTACATAATATACACACTAAAATACTGCCAAATTTTAGGAGTGACTTTTGGCCTATCACTGGTAAGAGTGCATTGTTACGTGTGGAAATTCAGTGTTCAGGAATCTTGATTGGCATTCAGGCATACTATCCATACTATTTATAGTTCTTTTTTCTTGTTGTAAAATACATGTAAACTAAAATTCGCCGTTACAACCATTTTAAGTGTATAATTCAGTGACATTAATCATAATGTATCACTGTATCTCCAAACCTTTTTAGTCACCCTAAACAGAAACTTTGCGACCAATTACATAACAACTCCCCATTCTCTTCCTCCAGTCCTTGGAAATCTCCATTGTACTTTCTGTCTCAATGAATTTGCCTATTCTAGATACTTGATATAAGTGGAATCATATAATATTTGTCCTTTTGTGTGTAGCTTCTTTTATTTAGCACGTTTTCAAGGTTCATCCATGTTGTAGCATGTATCAGAACCTTGTTCCTTCTTAGGACTGAATAATATTCTATCATATGGTTATACCACATTTTATCTATTCATCTTAGTGTACACGTGGGTTGTTTCCATATTTTGGCTATTCTTAATGCTGCAGTGAGCACTGACATAGAAGTATATGTTTGAGTCCCTATTTTCAATTATTTTTGGATATATGTCTAGGAGTGTGGATCATATGGGTCATATGGTGGATCACTGTTGCATTATAGTACGGTAATTCTCTGCTTAACTTTTTGAGCAACTGCCAAACTGTTTTACACAGTGTCTATGCCATTTTATATTCCCACCAGCACCATTCATCAGCACTTATTTTCCATTTTTAAATTACAGTCATCCTAATAGGTTTAAAGTGGTATTTCATTGTGGTTTTGATTTGCATTTTCCTAATGACTAGTGATGTTGAGCATCTTTTAATATGCTTAATTTCTGCTTATTCTTCCTTGGAAAAATGTCTCATCCTTTGTCTGTTTTCCATTGGGCTGTTTGTCTTTGTTGTTGAGTTCTTTACATATTCTGGTTATTAAACTCTTACCAGATGTATGAATTGTAAATATCTTCTATTCTGTATGTTGTCTTTTCACTTGCTTGATAATGTCCTTTGGAACACACAGTTGTTACCTATTTTTTTTCTTTTCTTGTATATGCTTTTGGTGTCATCTAAGGATCTATTGTGAAATCCAGTGTCATGAAGACTTATGCTTATGTTTTCTTCTAAGACTTTTATGATTTCAGCACTTATAATAAGATCATTGAACAGTTTCGAGTTGAATTTTGTGTTGGTATGAGGTAGGGTTCCAACTTCATTGTTTTACATGTGGAAATCCAGTTGTCCCAGCACCATTTGTTAAAGAGACTGTTTTTTCCCCATTGAGTGAACTTTGGCACTCCTGTCAAATACCACTTGGTTATAGATGTGCAGGTTTGTGTCTGGAGTCTCAATTCTATTCTGTTGATGTTTGTGTCTACTCTTATGCCAATACCACGGTGTTTTGATTACCGTTGTTTCATAGTAATTCTTGAAGTTGGGAAGAATGAGTCTTCCAACTTGGTTCTTCTTTTTCAAGATTGTTTGGACTCTCTGGGACCCTTTGTGATTCCATATGAATTCTGCAAAAAAGGCTGTTGGAATTTTGATTGGGATTGTACTGAATCCGTAGATCACTTTGGTTAGTATTCATTGGTGGTATATAGAAGCACTGGTTTTTTCATGTTACTCTTGTATCCTGCAACTTTGCTGAATTTGTTTATTAGCTCTAGTAGCATTTCTGTGGATTCTTTGGGATTTTCTCCATATAGGATACTGTCATCTGTGAATGAATAGTGATAGTTTTACTTTCCTTTCCAATTTGGATGCGTTTTATTTCTTGTCTAATTGCTCTGGCTGTAATTTCCATTACAATATTGGAACAGCAATGGTGAAAGCAGTCATCCTTGTTTTGTTCCTGGAAGCTTCAGTCTTTCACCATTGCATATATTAGCTGTGGATTTTTCGTAAATGCCCATTGTCATGAAGAAGTTTTCTTCTATTCCTAGCATATTGAATGTTTTTATCACGAAAGGGTGTTGGATTTTAGCAGTGCCTTTTCCACATTGATTGACATGATTATGTGTTTTTTTTCTTTCATTCTATTAACATGATTTATTACATTGAGGCACCCTTGCATTCTCGGGATAAATCCCATTTGGTCATAGTGTGTAATCCTTTTAGTACCCTGCTGGATTTGATTTGCTAGTGTGGTCATTTCTCAGTGTCCACAGATTCCATATTTGCAAATTTGCCTACTTGCTAACATTTGTAACCCAAAAATGAATATTGCAGCGCATTTATCATCATTTATAGACATGTCTAGAGTGGCAAAAAAAATTGAGTCACCTGATGCATACCTGCCTAGCTGAGATTGACCATAGCAACACACTGCCTTGTTGTAGTTCTCATACGGAGACCGCCAGAGGTTGGAGGTGGTGTGGGCAGTGCAACATAGTACAAGAACCCTTGGCCTTAGAGCCAGTTGATGGGGTTTAAATCCCAATTCTGGCACCTGTTGATGGGGTGGCCTCAGGAAATCCCATTAAAACTTATGAGTTTCGTTTTTCTTTTCTAAAATTAATAGAATCTGCCTGGATCAGTTGTTTCTAGGATTTCAGATTATAATCTGTGTAAGATGTGTGTGTGTGTGTGCGCGTGCATTTACTATATGAGCAGTGGTTTAGTATTCACTAACTCAGTGTTTGTGGCAACTTTATAAAATACAACTACTGCTAATATTGAAAATTATTTTGTAGAGGATTTTTGTATATATATTCATAAAGAATATTGGTGTATGCTTTTTTTTTCTTGGGACATCTTTATTTGGCTTTGGCAGCAGGATAACGTAGGCCTCGTAGAATGAGTGTTCCCTCTTCTGTTTTTTTGGAACAGTTTGAGAAGGTTCAATGCTAATTCTCCTTTAAATGTTTGGTAGAATTCACCAGTGAAACCGCCTGGTCCTTGACTTTTCTTTGCTGGAAGATTTTGATTACCGATTCAGTCTCTTTACTTGTTAGAGGTTTGTTGAGATTTTTTCTATCTCTTCTTGAGCAAGTTTAGGTAATTTGTGTGTTTCTAGGACTTTGTCCATTTCATTTAGGTTATCCAATTGGTTCGCATACAGTTGTTCCTAGTATTCCCTTAAAATAATTTTCATTTCTGTAAGGTGGTAGTAATGTCTCCACTTGCATTTCTGATTTTAATTATTTGTGTCTTTTCTCTTTTTTTTGTCATTCCAGCTAATGGTTTGTTAATCTTTGTTGAGCTTTTCAAAGAACCAACTCTTGGTTTTATTGATGTTTCTTTTTTTTTACTAGTCTCAATTTTATCTCCACTGTAATCTTTAGCATTTTCATCCTTCTGCTGCCTTTGAGTTTAGTTTGTACTTTTTCTAGTCCCTCAAGGTATAAAATTAGGCTATTGATTTGAGATTTTTCTTCTTTTTCAATGTAGGGTTTATAGCTATAACTTTCCTCTGAGCACTGCCTTCACTGAATCTCATACCTTCTCTATGTTGTGATTTTGTTTTCATTTATCTCCAAGTATATTCTTCCTTCCCTTGTGATATCTTTTTTGATCCATTGGTTGTTGAAGAGTATGTTTTAATTTCCACACACTTGTGAATTTTTCAGTTTTCCTTTTGTTATTGATTTCTAGCTAAATTCCAGAAGATACTTGGTGTGATTTCAATCTTCTAAATTTGAAATTTGTTTTGAGGTCTAATATTTGGTCTGTCCTGGAAAATGATCCATGCACATTTAAGGAGAAGGTCTATTCTGCTTTTAGGTTGAGTGTTCTATATATGTCTGTTAGGTCTAGTTGGTTTATAGTGTTGTTCAAGTCTTCTGTTTCTTTATTGATCTTCTTTCTAGAGTTATATACTTTATTGAAAGTCGTATGTTGACGTCTCATTATTGTAAGGCTGTCCTTTGATCTTTGGTTTTGTCAGTGTTTGCTTCATGTGTTTTGGAGCCCTGTTGTTTGGTACATGTTTATAACAGTTATATTTTCTTAACAAATTGGCCTTTGTATTAATATCCTTTGTCACTTGTAACAGTTTTTAACTTACAGTCTATTTTGTCTGATTTTTTGGTTACTGTTTACATGTCATATCTTTTTTCAACTTTTCACTTTCAGTCTTTCTGTGTTTTTTAATCTAAAGTGAGTGTCTTGTAGACAACATGTAGTTAAACCATGTTTTTAAATTCATCCCGCCGATCTCTGCTTTTTGTTGGAAAAGTTTCATTTACATTTAAAATAATTATTGAAAAAGAAACACTTCTTCCAGTTTGTTTTCTACCTAATACTTCTTTTGTCCTTCATTTCTTTAATTACTGCCTTATGTGATTAATCTTTTTTTGTAATGGATTGTTTTGATTTCCTTCTCATTTCCTTTTTTTATATATATTTTGTAGATTTTTTTTATGGTTATCATGAGAATTATATTTAACATCCTCAGTTTGTAACAGTGCAGTTTGAATTGATATCAACTTCAATAGGATATATTAATACATATAACACTCAAATGTCTGTATATAATTCCATCCACTCCCTTTATGTTGTCACAAATTATGTCTTTTTACATTGCATACTCGGTAACATGCATTTTTATGCATTTGTCTTTTAAGTCATGTATGAAATAAAAAGTGGCTTTATAACTCCCAAATAAAATAATACTGGCTTTTATATTTGCTCATATATTACCATTACCAGAGAGCTTTATTTCTTTTTTAGCTTTGAGTTACTGTCTAGCGTGCTTTTACTTGGAAGTATTATTGCCTTTAGCATTTCTTGCAGGGCAGGTATAGTGGTAATGAACTTGCTTAGCTTTTATTTATCTGTGAATGTCCTACTTCCTCAAGTTTTAAAGGTCAGTTTGCTGGCTATAGAACTCTTGATTGACAGGTTTTGTTTTGTTTCTTTCATTCCATTGCTTTCTAGTCTCCGTGGTTTCGGATGAGAAATCAGCTGTTAATCTTATCTAAGGATAGCTTATCTAAGGATAACTTGTATGTGTTGAGTCACTTCTCTTACTGCTTTCAGGGTTTTCTTTTTGTCTTTTGCTTCTAGTAGTTTGATTATGGCGTGTCTTGAGTGTGGGTCTTTTTCAGTTTATTCAGTTTGGAGTTCATTGACTTTCTTTGATTAGTAATTCTATGTATTTCCTCAAACTTAGAAAGTTTTGGCTATTATTTTTTCAAGTAATTCTTTTTGCCCCTTTCTCTTCTCCTTCCGAGTGTCCCGTAATTGGTTGGTTGGCTTCCCACTTAGGGTGTCCCACTCAGGCTTTGTTCACTTTTCATTTTTTTTTACTTTCTACTACTCAGACTCAATAATGCTAATTGTTCTGTCTTCAAGTTTGTTGATTCACTTTTTCTGCTTGCTCAGACCTGTTGTTGAACCCCTCCAGTGGGATTTTCATTTCACCTATTCTACTTTTCAGTTCCAGAATGTTTGCGTGGTTCCTTTGTAAAATTTCTATTTCTTTATTTTGTTTATGGATAATTCTCCTGATTTCCTTTAGTCTTTTGTGCATGTTTTCCTTTAGCTTTTTGAGTATATTTATGACAGATGTTTGAAATTCCTTTGTCTAGTAAGTCTGATGTCTGGGCTTCCTCATGGTTTATTTCTGTTAATTCCTTTAAATGGACTATACTTTCCTGATATATATATATGGTAATATATTTTTTATATATATAAATCTTATGATTCTCTCTCCCCCTCCTCCTTCTCTTTTTTCTTCTCAGCCAGCAGATTCCAGTGTCTTGTGACTTTTTCTGTTGTCGCTGTTGAAAACTGGACGTTTGAATATTAAAGTATGATAATTCTGGAAATTAGATATTCTCTCTTCTTTGTGTTTTGCTGATTTTTTTTTTGATTGTTGCAGGTGTAGTCATCTGTTTAGTGACATCTCCACACGATTTTTGCAAAGACTTCCTTGCGTTAGTCACTGAATCTCAGTTCCTTAGCTTATGTTCCACTAGTGTTTTAACAGAGATTTCCTTGGATGCCTGGAGTTAAGCAAACAAAACGCCCCTCCTGGTTTTTGCATATTGACTCTGTGACAGGGCATTCCTTCCACACTTAGCCAGGCCAGTGCTGAGCCTGGGGATCAGCCTGTGGTGAAAGCTGAGGGTCTTCTCAGATATTTTCTGAGCATGTGTCTTGCCCTGGGCATGTGCATGGCTTTCTGTGTTCACCATATACCCACATGATTTTTAGTATCATGACTGTCCAGAGAAATTCTCCCTCAGCTATCTTTGGGGCCTATGGAGTCTACTGTATGTCTTAACCTTGATCTTTTACCCCAGGTTGTCTGCGAGTATTAGTTGACCTTGCAGTGTTAATGAACAATGCCTCCACTTGTTTGGCCTCAGGGCCCAAGTTCAGGTGTCATGCCACTCTGTCCTGTAGGTAGCCCCTAGTCAGGTTAGAACATACACAGTAATTCATGAATAAGGTCTACTCTCTGTTTCCTCCAGAACCAGGAACCAGGGACTTCCGCTGGGAATACAGGCTACCAGACCAGGGCAAGAACAAGTAAAAATACCACAAAACTTTCCTACCATTTTGAAGTTACTGCCTTTTTGAATCAGTGTTCGCTTGTTTGCTGTAATCCTGTGACTTGTTTCCCGACTTCTGACAATGTTGGTCCTGTCTCTGCTCTTTTTCAGCGTTCCTGTCAGGAGGAACGAGAAGTCAGAGCTTCCCTACTCTGTCAGTTACCTGCCCCGTCTTTACTTTGAGCGGTTGTGGTGGAGGGTCAGTGAAGATTTAAACATCCAAGGCATGCATAAGCACTGTCCCTACAGCTCAGGGTCTGCATAGGGAGGTTATCACCACACTACCCTTTTGAACAATTAGTGCTAACTTATGGTTTTTACATATTAATACATTTAATATATAATATTAGTAAATCTAAATGTTCATCCTTGCGCCACCTAAAAATCTTGTACATCACCAGAGAGACGTAGGTCATGCTTTGGGAAATACTTCCCTACCGTAAATACAGATCTCAGATGGTCTTGACAATGTTGCCTTCCCAGCCCAAGCTGTGTTGTGGATCAGGCTGGCCTGTTGCATACATTGTCACAGCCATATTTAGTTGTGGACACTCTGCAACTCAGCAATGGTTCTGAAACTTTTTTTTTTTTTAATTGGTGTTTTTTGATTTGGGAACTTTTAAATCAGTGTTGCTCATAACACTTCGGTTTCCAAGTTGACCACAAATGCCACCTATAACAATTAATAGATAACGTATAGAAAAGAGTTCTATAGAACCAAAAGTGGGTTTTAATTTTTTATTTTATACATGTGCTTTCAGAGTTCCATCGCCCTAGAGGAGGTGAGATTTTAAACCAGTGTGATAAATTCTCTGTTTGCTTCAGTTTCCTCTTATGATTCCATTCTTCCCCCTCCCTCACGGGTCCTGAGAATTGGACTTTCTACTCCCCTTCCAGTAATACCACTTGCCTTTGTGTGTCCACTGTGGTGCATGGTTCTCGCTATGTCCCTCCTCTCCTGCTCCTGTCCTGTAGTTAGCACGTAGTCCTTCTGAAGCCTTTTAAAAGACTGCTCATTAGAATATTTTTTAAATCTGTTAGCAACAGGGGAAGAATGGGAATCTAAACCTGTTTCTTTGTACGCTGCCACGCAACAGGGAAAAAAATAAAGTTGCGTATAGATGTTGTGCAGTGGAAAGAAAGGCAGCGAAGAACTAGGTGAATTTCGGAAATGGTTTGGCCCTTGGTGTTCTGGTCTGTAGTGTGGTGAGACAGAGAAAATGCTAGCACTAAATGTGGGTAAGAAGATAACAAACAACAGGAGGGGACTGAGTATGTTTCCGATTCTGGCGTCTTGCTGGAGAAGGTCCTATGACTTACAGACCTTGTCCTGGATGTGTAGTAAGAGAATTGAGGATAAGGAAGCTTGGTAGAACAAAATGGGATTTGTCGCTTGTGTGTGCTCCTGGGATGGAGTGGTGGATGTGGGTTTGGTGTGTGTGTTGCTCCCACATTGCCGGGCAGAAGTCTCTTCCACAAGAATAAGGGCAGGAATGGTGTGTGTCTTGTTCAACTGTGTATCGCCAGTATGTTGCACGGTGCCTTGTACGACACAGACACTCTCTTGCTGAATGAATAAGGGTCCAGTTAAGGTAGGCCAGCCATTCTTAGAGGCATGGACCTGAGTTAAGAGGGTGTTATGTGTTCAGGGATATGAGTTGGCAATTGGTTTTATTTTGGCAATTTGACTTTGTACATATTCCTCACAGGGTGTTTTGACTAGAATGACCATGTAATTTATTCAATTAGAAGCATATAAAAGCAAAAGGAGGACTAAAAATTTTTATATAATCTTCTGAAATATTTTTTGACCAGTAGATTTACTTCATTTATATAAAATTGTTCTGTTCAAAGAATTTCTCAAAAATATTCTAAAGAAGTAAATTTCTGTGCATTAAAAGGGCACAGAAAATAGGTGGTATTGCTGGTTGACTTTCAGATTTAATGACATGGTAAAAAGCGACAACTCTGTTCACTGCATGTGTGTCTTTCATATTACTAATGAGATTGTGGCAGAAGCAAGATACACAAAATAGAGGTATATTAAACCCAAACTGGCTTATTTTAATGCAATGATAAATAATACATAATACTTAATGAAACATGAACAAATAAAGGCAAAACCAGATTGGACATTGAGACAGCGGGTGTAAGCCAAGGCTATCTAGGCAAACCAGGACGTGAAGATTTTATTTAAATCCGTAAAATTTAGCTTTTCTGTAATTTAGGTAGTTCTTCTCTTTCCCAATTTTGTCAGCCAGGCAGTCCCCTATTAGGTTCTGCAGCAGTCTCCCGGGCACCTAGCTTACTCTCCCCCTTCCACATGCAATGTTGACACAACCCTGCTGTGTGAACCAATAAGACCCCGTCTGGCAGTCATGTCTGCCTACTACTTAAGAGCCAGCATGGACTGCCCAGGAATGCCACTGATGGCCCTTCAACGAGTTTGTGCACCAAAATCATCTGTGTGTGAGGGTCAGTCTTGGAATAGCACCAACACATGGGAAGTTAAACCCCTGTCTGTCTCATTACTTCACCACCTACCATTTCCCCTCCAGTCTCATGGTCCACTCAACTGCTATAGGTCCCCAGTGTCCTCTCTAGTGGACTTGTTTGTCTTTTCTCCGCATTTTTTCCATCAGCTAAGAGGGCTGTTACTATACATCTTTCTGTGGAAATTACATCTATTGCTATTTGATTCCATTTCTCTCTAGACTGAGCATGTTGCGCTAGCAAAGTCTGGGTCTCAAGATGATTTCTATATTCTTAACACCTGAAACTCATGTTGACTTGCTGATTGATGTATGATTTTATGAAATTCAAGGTTAACAATCTTTCCATTGTTTCTCTGGTCATCAACTAAAAATTCAGTGAATTAAAGCTGGATTTGTGTAGTCACTTCATTTAGCTCATTGTATATATCAAGTTCTGCCTTCACAACTTCAGTTTTGGCCAGGTGCTGTGGCTCACACCTGTAATCCTAGCAACTTGAGAAGCTGAGGTAGGAGGCCAGAAGATCGAGACCAGCATGAGCATGAGCAAGACATCCGCTCCTCAAAAAAATAAAAATAAAAAGAAGAAAAATTAGCTAGGTGTGGTGGTGGCAGCAGTGAGTGCCTGTAGTCTCAGCTTCTCAGGAGGCTGAGGCAGGAGTATCTCTTGAGCCCAGGAGTTTGAGGTTGCAGTGAGCTATTACGATGATGCCACAGCACTCTAGCCTGGGTGACAGAGACCCTGTCTCAAAAAAAAAAAAAAAAAAAAAAAAAAAAAAAAACTAAGCAACTTAAGTTTTCACCAGAATCAACCAGTGTGATAATTTTAAATTTCAAACTTTAAAAATTGTGCCTTGGAACAGATGGAAATCACCCCTTAAACATGAACAACTTCCGCTGTATTTTAAATTAAAATAGCAATGGTATCTTTCTGCCACCAGGACAGAGCTCAACAAATGAAGATGGAAGATGCTGGAAGCCTCCAGCTCTCTGGAGATATAGGGTTAGAAACTACTGGAAGGAGTTCTCTAGTTGATTCCACGTGTCAAGATTGCTGTAAGATTGGTTAGAAGAAAAGATCTGCTCTGCTGAGGGTTCCTGCCTTGCCTTTAACATGTCCCACATTTGAAATTAAAAACTTGCGGAAGTATGGTTAATGACCAGTGTTGAAACTGGAAAATTCTATTGCTTGCTTAGTCTTTTGCTTATAAATATTGACATTTAATAAAATTTAGCTATAGTTACCTAAAATTTTATGAAATTAAGTTGTCTTTCTCCAGAAACATGTGAGTTGTATAAGGCAGGGTTTTTTGGGGGAAGGGGGAAGGAGAGTCTTGTATAGACAAGCTCTGGAGCAGTGTCTGATAAATAGTAATATCAGACAGTATTTGTTGAATGAATGAGTGAACTTACAGCAGAACTCCAGTACAGCAAATTGATTCTTTTGTGCTTCGATTTTTTTCCTATGACAAATTTTTATGGAAATTGGAGTGTTTTGTGAAGATTTTTAGAAAGTTGTCAGAATTACTGCATATCCTTTCCCGAACAATCAATTTGGAAACAATTGCTAGTACCTTAAACTTCCTATTGCAATGTTGAAAATGTTCTCTTTCTGACAAATGCGTAAATGAGTAGGCATGTGGGAAACAGTGCAGTTTCTTGTTTAGAATGACAACAATGAGGATCTTCCAGGCAGGAAAGAATCTGTGTTACATCACCGCAGACCTGCAAGTTCAATTTGATGAAAAGGCAAAATATTTTGATCAGGAGAAAAATTCTTCCTAGGGATTATTAGCACAGTATATTTTTAGTTACGTGGCTTTTATAGCTGCCTGATGGGTTGTGTGTTAGTCTTTATTTGGCTTTTAGGATGTGCTAAGCATTGAGGGTCTTAGGGGTGGGGAATCTTTTCATGTTGGAAGGCCCATAAATTTAGCTGTAATCAAATAAGGCTGCATTCAAGAAACTTCAGTTAGATACGCTTAAAAATATAAATTATTTTGTAAAAATCTAACTTCTATATACTTAATAATTTTAAAAAATGAAAACTATTTGTTAATTTTAAAGTTAACCTTTTAATGACTTTGTTAAGTCTGCTTTTGTTGAAAAGCATTTGAAAGTTTGGTTGCAGCATAGAGGTCTGCAGTTTCAATTGATCCTCTAGATGGGTATCAGTCATTTGTGACCTTAAGAGCGTCTTGATTTGGGTTAGGTAGGAGAATGTAGATTCACAGTAATAAGTGGTCGAAAAGCAAGGAAGCATTTTTTGGGCATGTTGCCGAAGGCGTGGGTATTCTATTACATTTTTTCGTATTTTAGTTGGATCTTTTTTAGCATCAATGACTTTAAAATGTCATCTACTGAGAGCTCAGTTCCATCTGTAGTTGTTTAGGTGCCTTGGTGATACCAACTAGGTGAGGCTGAAATGCTAATTTGAGTGTGATGTCACGATTCTCAAAGTCAGTGAACCTTTCGTTGAATTCTCCAATTAATAGGTCTGTAACAGCTGCATATTCTTCAGATGATTCGCATATATCATCCTGCTCGTCGGTGATCTTTGCTAACTGGAGAAAATGTTCAAACGAAATTTCCTTTTGAAGAAGAAGTGTTTTCATAAAAGATAGCTTTTGTCGAAATGCTTGGATTTTTTTGCCATATATCATGTATAGACTTAGTTTTACCTTGTAAAGAAATATTCAAGTTGTTTTGATTTGACATGATATCACATAGAAATGCTGCATTCCTGTAGAAATCTTCCAATAATGGAATCAGCCCAAATGCCCATCAGTACATGAGTGGATTAACAAAATGCACTACACACACACACACACACACACACACACACACACCCCCATTGAATACTACTCAGCCATGAAGTAGTATTTAACTTTTTTAAATCTGTGCAGTTAAACCCTTCGTGTTTTTCTGTCATGGAAGGTGCACCGTCTGTACATATGCTCACTAAATTTACCAAATTTAGTCCAACTTCATGACATTTATCTTGAAAATTGTTGAAGATATCCATTCCCTGTGTTCTGTTCACAAGTATCCAAAGCGAGTAATCCTTCGTAGCAAAGGGTTATGCTTCTCTTATGCCCAGAATGAAATATAAAACCTGTTCCAAGTAGTATCAATTGATTCATCCAAAACAATTGAATAATATGTATTTTCCTTTTGAAGTATTGCATGAAGTAGTTCCGTTAAGTTGAAGGGTAATTCATGCTGCTGATCAGTTATGGCTCCGGTCCCCAACCCGCGGGCCACAGACTGGTATCATCCCTGGTTGGTTAGGAACCATGCCACACAGCAGGGGGCAAGTCTGCGAAGCTTCACCTGCATTTGCAGCTGCTCCCCTGTTGGTAGCATCACCACATAAGCTCCACCTCCTGTCAGATCAGCAGCGGCGGTGGCATTAGATTCTCATAGGAGCGCAAACCCTACTGTAAGCTGTGCAGGCTACGGATTTAGCTTGCATGCTCCTTGTGAGAATCTACCAGCTGATGATCCGAGGTGGAGCAGAGGCGGTGATGCTAGTGCTGGGGAGCGGCTGCAGATACAGGTTATCATTAGCAGAGAGGTTTGACTGCACAGTAAATGGAATGTGCTTGAATCATCCTGAAACCTCTCCCTCCCACCCATCTGTGGAAAAATTGTCTTTCATGAAACCAGTCCCTGGTGACAAAAAGGTTGGGGACCACTGAGTTATGTGGTTCTTCTTGAAAGGGGCAGTTGTTTGTATTACACTTTGAAACGTTATCAGGGTGTAAGCATCCTACAACTTGGACAACTTGCACGATTTCTACATCACTGAATGGCTTCCCTTTTTCCCCCTGAGTATACTAGCTACTTTATCAGTTTCTTCAGTGGCATTATTTCCAGGTCTTATGGCTGCTTGAAAGAATTGTCTTTGCTTTTGCTTTTCATCGTTTAACTTCTGTAATACGGCCTTTCCTGCCTCTCCCTCTATTTTAAAATACTTGTGGTCCCTGTGAGTGTTACAGTGCTGATGATCATTGAATGTCTAATGTTGATATTGCAGTATCACAAAGCAAGCAAATCATTTTATCTTTAGCAGAAACAAGATAATATTGCAATTCTCAATCCTGATTTAAAAACCTGTTTTCTGCCTTCCGCGTTCTCTTGGTCTTCGACGTGATGGACTGTTAAGCAGACAGAATTAAAAAATACTGTCGAGCTGTGCAACGATTCACAAATTCCACTTCATACAGAAACACAGTGCGCCATTGTCAAAAGCTGATAATAGACTGGCGTACTTGACCCCCATAAACTCTCGCCAGCTAGCTTCGTGCGGCAGTGGCACCAGTCAGGCAGAGGAGGATAGAACTAAATCGTGAGCGTAGCAGCTGTTAGTTTAGCCCTTATGGTTTACTAATTTTCTAATCATGCTGGTTAATCTGGGAGGATTATTTTATAGAAACTTATTTCATTCTTTGGTATTTTAAATACATTCATTTAAAAAATAAAAGATATAAAAGATGAACAATAATGTACTAATAAATATAAAAGGATTTGTTGTGAAAATTTGGATTCAGTGAAAAGGCTGCAGGTTCCCCACCACTGGTCTTAGACCCCAGTGGCACAGAAGACAGAGCTCCAGTTGGCTGCCCTGAGGCCTCCCCGTGAAGCTTGGTAAGGACACCTGCTGACTGGGTTGGCCTGCCCCTTTGTGAAGATGCTAGAGGCAAAGAGGTGGAGGTCCTTGTATTTATAGGATATTTGAAGCTTATCTTGTTTACTTTGTTTATAATATTTTAGTAATTTTCCTAAACATTCCTCTTTGTATAACAGCAAAGATTAAAAAGATAGTACTTTAATATGTTAGGCCCTACTTGTCATTAATCTGTTCTGTAGAGCTGATACGTTTTTATCCATCAAATTTTAATTATGTTTAGCTTAGAAGAGTGGTCTTAATTAAGAGTATTCTGATTATTGAGGGACATCTAGATGAAACTCTTTTTGTCTTAGTCCATACTCTCACCTTTAAATTCCCAAAGGCAGGAATTAGTGTTTCTTAAAATCAACATATGTAAAGCACCATTTTAGGAAAACTGAGGTAAGGAAGAAACATCTTGAAAGGGGGCTTCGTCTTGGTATTGAAGCCTGTTAAAAGTGTGGAGTGGAAAGCCAATTATGAAAACAGATAATACTGACTATGGTAAAGTGAGTCTTTATGGAAGCCCGCATTAGTGATTATCTGCCAAGTGCAAGTGCTTTTCGAGGTTAACACAATTATAAATAGGAAACAGCAGACACAGTGGCCAACACTGAGCAGCATGACATTTATGTAGTATGTTCTTTTCAAAGATTCCTAACAATCTTTAAGTATTCTGTATGATATGTTACTGGTTTATTTGGGGAGGTTATTAAAATAAATGTTCTTATTTTCTTTTTCTGGTGCTTTTGCACATAAACTTCACTGTTCAAAGAATATTGTCCACTTAATTTTTTTTTTAATTTTTTACATAAAATTTCCCCCCAATTATAAAATTGGTCATGCCAGGAGAAAAGGTCCTCCCTCCCCAGTTTAAGCATGTTAGATAATTCTTGTTTATTTTGCACCTGTTATGTGCCAGGTACTTAAAAGTTCAAGGGACACAGCAAGAAACAAAATAGATGAACTTCTGCCCTCATGAAGCTCACATTGTAGACCACAAACAAGATACAGAAGAAAATGGAGTGTGTCAGATGGTGAGGTAGTGTGAAGTGCTCAGGAGAAAACAGAAGACAGGGAACAGGGCCAGGACTGGGGGTGAGGGGTTGGGGATGGAGGGGCAGAATGGGTTAGTTGGGTGAGTTCAGGGTGGTCATTTAACTCTGGAACCTGTTTTCTTGTGAATAAATCTGTAAAACTAATACATATTCGACCTACTTCACAGGGGGTTTTGTGGGTAAGAGGAATGTTGTTAGTAAAAAGTGCATATAAAGATAAATGTTAGCTTTTATCTAGTTATTAGCTTATTGACTCTTCATGGTAACACTTAAAGCTGAGTGCTAGCATCACAATGCATTCCTTGATTAATTCAGCAAATAGTTATTGAGTGTGTGTGCTAGGCACTAGGGATATAGCTAGGTTTTAGACAAAAATCTCTGTCTCCATTTTAGTTGAGCTGCAGTTGACTAGATATACTTTTTATAGCTTTCACTATTGGCTGTAGATTATACTTTATTTTAAAAAGTTCAGGTTGGGGACCTTTTGTTAATTAACTGGAAAAGTTTATGTTTTAGTAAAAAAGTTTTTATTTTAGTAAAGCTTGTGATAGGAAATTCAATGTGGTTTTATTTTCCTGTTACGTAGTCTTGGGACCATTTAAAATAGTAATTTCGTTCATTCTATAAGTATCTTAATTTTAAAAGTGTTCATGGTGTTCCTTTTCTTTTAAGAATTCTAGTATATCCCTGAAATTTATAATGGTGCTCGGTAAGAACACCGAATATAATAAATTTTGTGATGTAGACCAAGAAATAGGAACGAAATATGCCATTTGATAATTGAAAGCATTTAGTTAGATTGTGAAAGCCCCACACTAGAATTCAGCTATGTTGGTGAAATACTGGTGAGTGAGGGGTAAATCATTTGCCCTTTGGGGGAGTGGAGAGGGGAGGATCACAATAATTTGGATACTTAAACAATTTTTTAGGAGTTAAAATATTTGAAAATTGTATAATTTGCTTTATTACCCAATACCGAATTCTTAATTGAACTAACAAGCAGAAAATCCAGGAGTGCTGCTCCATTTCTTACAAAAAGCTTTTGATTATCAGGGGGAAAATAATTGGTATCAAGGCAGTGTGGCAGTAACTAGTTAAAAATGAGTACTAGGGTCTATGGCTGGTTAAGACCGACTAGGATTTGTGATTTAATCTTATGGCCCTAAAGATTTGGGGTGGCTGGCACTGTCCCCTGATTGACTCAAAATCCTGACGTTCAGTTTTGAGGTGATAACTCAGTGGGTTGTAATGACAGCACTTAAACGAGTGCACATGGTTCTTACAGGTTGACCTAGTTGTTCCCTTTCAAAGCCAGAGGACATCTTATTGATTAGGAAATAGTAATCTGGGCCCACCAGTTTTCAAGCTCTGTTGCTAGTTCTGTAACCTTAGGCGAGTTACCTTTAGTTTTCCCATCTATAAAACAGATATAACAACAGGGTGGTCAGAATCAAATGAGTTGATCCGTGTTAAAAACTTAACCCAGTGTCTGGTACGTAGATACATTAGGTGCTTGATCATTATTGTCTGTCATTATCGATTAAGCTGAAGGATCTTGACAGAAGCATGAACACTTAACTGTATTGGAGACTCTCTGCTTGGGAATGTTTAACTCTCCCTGTGGGTTGGGAGTGAGCTTTTGATGTCCTCACTGTGGCAGGCAACATCTGTGACAGCGGCTCTCTTGTGAGTGTAGGAAGCTGGGATCTGGGGTTGTCTCTTGATTAAGGAGTCTTTCAGAAGGTAGGAACAAAGAGGTAATTTGCCTGCCTCCTCCCCTCTTGGGAAAGAATTTTCAAGTGGGCACCAGGACAGAGCTGGGAAAGAATTCCCGTTTAACTCCTCTCTGCCTTAGCTGGTGATGGGTTACAGCCACCTGATAGCAGAAATCACTGATAGTGGCTGTGCATGTATTCAGGCTTTCTCAGCGTTATATCAGTAGAAGCATGTGGCTGTCATTCTTCATATTTAAATGTGAGAGACTAACAAACAAATTTGCAGAATGAACTGGGGCTGGGAGTACTGAAACTACCAGCCTGCAGTTGAAATGAGATGAGGTTCAAACAGGCTGTGAGATGATGATACTAATTGAAAACAGTATGTATGACCTTTTATACCCTTTTCCACGTCAGTCCCCTACTCGGATTTATTTATTTTTACATTGACTTTTTGAAGTTACCAGGCCACTTTCTTGTTGAATGTCTCACATTCTGGATCCATCTGATTATATCCTGATAGTGTGTGTACTTTATTTCCCTGTCCCTTGCACTTCCTGTAGGAAAATGCCTTACCCTTTTCTCTTAGCAGGTAACCTGTGGGGTGACACCAGGCAGAAGTCCCCTTTCCCACTAATGTTTTATTCAGCATGTGGATTTAGCACCTACTCATCAACCTTGCTGAGTCTTCAGTGAGTGCTGTGATCTGATGATTTTCTAGTTCTGTCATCCCTTCCATATTTAGTACGTAAAATTATTTTTTAAAGAAGAGCTTTTTCTCATCAACTGGGACAAACTATAGTTTCTCCTAAAAAGGCTAGGCTAATTCTTTTTTTTTTTTTTTTAAATTGATTATCAAAAGTTTAGATTTGGTATAAAAGTTACCTTCATTGATGATAAGTGAAGATTTAAAAATTTTTTTGTGTGCATCATTATAGGCTTACGATTTTCAATGATTCAAATACATTCATTCCTTTTGTTTGGATTGTCTAATTTTTAACCAGTTGGAACTTGTTCTTGTGGGTTTTTTGTTCTTTTTTCATCTGCCTGCACTCCCTTGTCAGTCTTCAAGGCCTTCCTTGCTTTGTGGCACAGTAACATGGCCCTGGTTCACCTTGTCCTTCCTCCCCATGTAGTCGTGAATGATACACAAGTAATTGTTATCTGTAGGTATGTCAGCTACTGGTTTGTACTTTAAAATAATTACCACATTCAATCCTCATAGCAACCCCAAGGAAGGGTACTTTTATCTTCCCCTGTAAAATGAGGACACCAAAGTTCAGAGAGGTTAAGAAAGGGTAACATAACGTCTCCAGAGCTACGCTCCTGCATGGCAGAGCCTGCAGCTGAATCCAGGCCTTCCAGAACCTCCAAAGCCCTCGTTACTAATCACAGTCATACAGGCTTCTCCCTTTAGGTCCTCCTCCTCCTCCTCCTCATCTCCCGCCTCCTCCTCCTCCTCCTCCTCATCCCCCTCTTCCCCCTCCCCCTCCCTTTTTTAGTACCAAGGATAACTCTTAAAGTATCACTTGAATCTGTTCTCTTCAGCCTCACTGCCTTCTTGCTTCAGGTGCTGATTCCTCTTCTAGATTATCACATCGGGTTTCTGCCTCATGCCTTTCTCCTTCCAATATCCACATTCCTGCCAGGGGGTTCTTTCTTTAAAAAAGAGAAAGACACCTGCCCCCTTTGTGTACAGGACAGATCCAGCCTCCTGTGTGGCATGCTTGCTCTGCTCGCTTGTCCTGAGCCTGCCCCTGCTTCACGCCACCCCCCACCCCCCACATGTTGGAACCTGTATGTGCAGAACAGCACAGCGCGCACCTCCGACTCATCTCATGCTTGCTCCTGGGCCTTTGCTTACCTCATTTCATCTTCCTGGAATCTTCCTCCCACTTTTTAAAATTCTATTTTTGCAAAACTCAGCACAGATGGGCTTCTCTTGAGAACATGTTGTCCTGATTCTCCATAAAAAGGTGAGCCCCCCACTCCTAGACAGACCCTGTCTAGTGTGCATACTCTGTGCACATATCCCTGAGGGTGCAGTCTGCTGTGCACACACAGCCTCCTCCAGCAGGCCACAAGAAGGCAAAGCTGTCTGACCCATCTTTGTAGCCCAGTTCTTCAGGTCAACAGATAAGGTTTTAATTGTTAGCCCTCCAGACATATTTGAGCAGACCAGTGTCTGGCTCTCCTCAGTGGCATCGTCCCTTGGACTCATTTAATCTCAGTGATGCTGTCTTGCTGTTGTTGCTCAGATCTTCGAGGTGTTTTTTTTTAATCCCAGTTTTCCTAAAAGCTCAGCATCCCCAGTTCCATCATCCTGTTTATGTGATGTTATACAAGTTGATACTTAGTCACATATTTACTCCACCATATCACAAAATTTGAACTTGAGAGTCTTCCCAGTACAAAGAACTGGGCACTCAGTAGGCTCCTAGAGAATCATTTTGGTTGACGAAGTGATGCAGCCCCTCAGCTGGGAGCTCCATGTGTAAGGCCTCCTTTTAGAAGCGTTTAGAGAGAGGACAAAGATGCGAAGTCGTCTGCTATGGCAAGTGTTTTCACATGGGGAAGTGCTAAGCCACCTGTAATAAAATAACAGTGTCGTGACACCATGTGAGTATAAAAGTGGCTCCAAGACTGGCAGGTGAAAGCACATCCCATTGAGGGCAAAGGTACCTAACAGGTAAGTTCGGACCTGTCGGTGGCAGCACAAGGGAGGCTCAGTTCCAAGAGACTGTCAACCCTGAGACAAAACTGCTCCCCTGAGAGTGCAGCAAGGAGTGTACCTGAAGCACTCCACACTGACTTAGGTTCGGCCTATACTCATTTGGCCACTTGCCTTGAAAGTTTAAAGTGTTAGCTAAGATTGATGGAAGAGAAGTCTAATGAGGCCCTGACAGTTGTCACCCAAGACTCATGTTGAGAGTTAGGGCTAAGGTTGAATTCAACCAAATCTCGTTGCAATTATGAAATATATGGATAGGGTAAATATAAATTTGAGCTTACTATCAAGTGCTGGAATTCTAGACATAGTCTGTACCTAGACAAGGTTGCTTTAGGATAAAATGAAAGAATATAAATATTTTATGGATAATAAGCTTAGGATTTTAGATTGACTATATAGACAGATTGAAAGATGATTTGTATAAATTAATAGATCCATAGTAGATTCTCAAGAGAGAACCAGTGAAAGCCCAACATCTAACCCTTTGAAATAAAGTGAAGGAGAATTGACCCTTTTCTCTACTGTTACCCTCTTATCAGCAGTTGAACCTATTTAAGCCATGGGTCCCTTCCAGAAACTGCTAGAAAGCATGTACTCTCAACCTAGAAGGTTGCACATGTGCACCCAGAATTTTTCACATAGCTTTTTTTTCCCTTGAGGGAATGACCAGGGAAATCAAAAACCCTTCTGACACTTGTCTGTGGATCCTTTATCCCAAAAAGTTTTATTGACCACAACCCACAGTTGAAAATATATTTTATATCACAACCTATACGTAAGTATGTAAAATGAAAAATTTCACAAAACACTAACCTTACTATGTGCAACACACTGTTCTGGTTCGTTTTATGAGAGGTCATCATTTGAAATGACTTCATGACACACGAATGGGTCTCTACCTGCAGCTGGAAAATGTAGCTCTCAGTGTGCAGTGGCCAGGTTTTAGAAGCCTTGCCTTGTCCTGGTCAAGCTCAGTGTGGAGTGTCCTCATGTTTGGACAACGTTCTTATGCTCATTGTGCAGTTTGTTGCTATACAGAACAGGTTGGGTCTGGCTAAACGCTTACCTCAGGCAGTTAGAAAAAAAGAATTACTGTTTAATTTGTGGCAGATTAAAAGTGCTGAGATCTGACCCATATGGGTCATATAGATTAAGGGATCACATACACTCAGCAGGTGTGCCTCCTTTGTGGCCGTGGCACAGATGTAAAAAGCATCACTGTACAGCAGTGAATAAAACAAAAGCTCCGGCCTTCTAGTAGAGGAGACAGGCAACACACGAGATGATAAAATACGTGATGTGTCAGATGTGATAAACGTTAAGGACAAAAATTAGAGCAGGGGGTGGGTGTGAAGTGTTGGGGTAAGGTTTCAGATGTCGGGTAGGATAGTTGGGGTGTTAGCCCCGTTGAGAAAGTGACCTTTGAGTAAAGGCCTGAAAGGAGTGAGGGAGTCAGCCAGAGACGTAATCGAGGAAAGGACAACAGGAGGTACGGAGACCCTGGGTGGGAGAGAGCGCAGTGGTGTTTGGAGTGGGGGGAAGGAGCTAAGGAGACAGAGGGGTTGCCTGGGCCGGTCTCGCCATTGCAGTGCACTGCGTGGTCTGACACGTGTGTCCACAGAACCCTTTGCTGTGTGAGGTGACCTGGGCTGTGGTGGTTGTGGTGTGGCCTGGATGATGGCAGTGGAAGAGCAAGAAATGCTTGAATTCTAGAAAGACCAAGCCTGGGTGGTAGAGCAAGGAGAGAGCCAGGACAACCGCAGAGGGCACTCAGATGGGGAGACTGCAGGTGGACTAGTTTGGGGCCTGGGAGGCATCAGGAATTCGTGACGACTTTTACACCTGATTGGAAAAGTCAAGGAGACGTTAGGATCTTTGATTTATAATTTTCACACATTTCCTCGTTATGGATTAAAAGAGAAGCCCTAACCTACTTCTGGCAAGCATAGTCATGATATTTTTGTCCATGGCTGTCTCCTCGTTTTTAATGTGGGGCTGAATTCCTGGCAGTTCCTTTCTTAACCAACCAGAGGACGTCTACTGAGTTGAGAGAAAAATCAACCTAAGAGAAAGGCACCTGTTCTCCATCCTTCAGTGGTCATGTATGGTTCAATATTATAGTTTGTATCCTTTTCCAATTGGAAAAATAGAGGTTTTTAAAAATTATAAAAATTGGCTTTTTAAATTGATAAAATATACATAATACAAATTTACCGTTTTATTTATTTTTCATTGTACAGTTCAGTGACATTAGTTACATGCACATTGACGTGCAACCATCACCACCAAATATCTCCAGAACTTTAAAAAACTAAAGTTTTACGTTGAGATATCCTTCTTCCCAAAGAGTTAATAATCTCAGAATTATCTAAATTTATTATGAAAATTTTTTATATGAAAGTATAAAAATATTTTCTCATATATAAGACTAAATATTTAATTTAAAAGCTGTTGCAAATGTTGCTTTAGGAAGGACTTTTCTGCATGGGGCTAAACTTGCTGAAGATTCTTGAAAAGTAAGTCCAAGGGATTCTTACTAGATTCTACTTTTTTCCGGTAACTCCCCCTGTAGCACACTTAGGGTCTTCTCTGTAGCTCTTTTAGCCCTTGAAGTCCTTTCGAAATAGGGGGGGATTGTTTAGAACATTTTTGTTGCCTGTTTGATACCTCTAGATTGGCAAATCCCAGGGGATGACCGTATGCTCACAATTTCACCTGTCTGTTGATCCCTTCTGTCCTTCTGTGTTTCTTTTATAAAATCTGTTGTCTGACTCAAGAATCATCTTTCTGGCCATTCCCCCCTCAGAACATCCTCTTACATTAAGGCTTGTCCCAAAGATCCCATCTTTCTTTCTTTCTTTTTTTTTTTTTTTTTTTTTGAGACAGGGTCTCACTCTTTTGCCCGGGCTAGAGTGAGTGCCGTGGCGTCATCCTAGCTCACAGCAACCTCAGACTCCTGGGCTCAAGCGATCCTCCTGCCTCAGCCTCCCGAGTAGCTGGGACTACAGGCATGCGCCACCATGCGCGGCTAATTTTTTCTATATATTTTTAGTTGTCCGATTAATTTCTTTCTATTTTTAGTAGAGATGGGGTCTGGCTCTTGCTCAGGCTGGTTTTGAACTCCTGAGCTCAAACAATCCGCCCGCCTCGGCCTCCCAGAGTGCTAGGATTACAGGCGTGAGCCACCGCGCCCGGCCCTCTCCCATCTTTCTTGACAGAGAATGTCTGATGTTTGCTGCTTCCCCTTGAACCCTTTCTGAAGAAATTAAGTCAGCTTTTATTTATACTTATTTCTCATTGTGCCTGTTTTGAAGCAAGACCAACCCTCAGCTGAACTATCATGATTTAGAGACGCGGGTTTGCCGAGTCAGATTGTATCCGTTCAGTTGACAGGTTTTCCCCTCACACGCCTGCTCACCACGTTGACCAATTCCTGTGTATTGCACTAGCTCGAGGCTCTGTGCCTCATTTCCTTATTTTCCTTGCCCTTCAAAATTGTGCTTATTTTGAATGCAAGAATTTCAGCCTCATTCATTCACTTTCTTTCATTTCCTATTATTTCAGAATATGCTTCTTACCCAAAGCGAGGCTTTTACTTCTTCCCTCAAATAATAATAAAAATAGGGGTTTTTTTTGTATTTAAAAAAAAAACATATCTAGAAAAATTCAAACAGTAAAGAGGATGGGGAAACTCAAGTATACAATCTAAGAGTCTGTACTAAAACAGTTTGTTTTATTTATCATCTTCATTATCTCCTTATTCATATGTAATAATGGCTAACATAAGTGCAGTCTTAGTAGATGCCAGGCACCAAAAGGTTTCACACTCAAACACATCAGTTACTTTACATGGCAACCCTCTGAGGGTCAGTACTACAGTTACCCAGCTCCCCAGCTGAGCAGACTGGAGCTTAGAGAGCCTAGGGAACCTGCCCCAAGCCACAGTGCCTGAGCCTGGCAGGTATGAGCTCTATCCCTGGCCAGCCTCTGTCTGTGTAATCCTGCCTCCGCCCCCCACCCCCCAAACACAACCTTTGTTGGTGTAAGTATACATATCATGCATATTTTCTTATTACCTGCCTTTTGTTTTTGTTTTTAATTCAAGAATATGTTAGAAATCTGTCAATAGCTATGCACAGACTTCAAATTTAAGGTCATTGACATGAAGATAGGACTTTCGAATTAGACTGCCTAGGTTCGAATCCTGGCTCTTCCAATTACTGTTCCCTTGACAAAGTTAGTTAACCTCTCTGAGTCTCAGTTCCTCCTCTGTAAGAAGGAGAAGACACCTTACCAAACACCTAACCTAAACTTTAAAGAGGGCTCTGAAAATGGGGACTTCTAAAATACAAAGCTACCTCCTACATAAGGTAAATGGCGCGCTGAAGGGCCCTCTTACAGCTGGACGGATGGATGGCTTTTGTAGACAAACACTATTTATAAGGATCTTAGGAACAAGTTTATATTTCCTGTCTTTTTCTTTTGAACTACGGGTTTATACTTCCTGTCTTTTTTTCTTTTGAACTATGATTTTAGTGTTTTATTACAGGTGTGTAATGCATGTGATTATTGCCACCACTTCTTGCCAACCATATTCTCCTCCCTCCCTCCCAACTACTGTCTCACAGCTCCTGATAGTGTAACACGGAGATGTTACCATATGGCCAGTGAGTCTCTAGTTAGGGAGCTAATTTCCAGTAGTCAAAACAGTATAGAAAGTGAGATTAATTCATTAACAGCAGTTATTTATTTCTCTGACACAGAGGACCTAAAATATAGAGCGATTAAAACACATAAATGTCAGTGAAAAATGTAATGCTGTGAGCAAAATATTAGGGAAGCATATCTGTGTTCTTTCTAGTTGTATCTATTTATGGCTTACACAGTGGTGCCAAGGGTGCCATCCTCTGGGATAATCACCCAGGCCTGAAAGTCACTAAGGTATTGATACAAATGGTGTTGGTTCAGAGCCAGGCTGCTGGCTGGGGAGGAGATGGCCCCAGGACTCATTGAAGGTTGGCATGGCACCCATCCCTAAGTGGCTTTTGTGGTCACCTGAGTAACAGCTGGAGATGTTGCCCAGGCTGTTGCCATGTCTGAGCTCTACTTCCCTGCATCCAGTTCCAAGAGGACCAGTAAATGATGACCCACCTTTCTCAAGAAGTAGGAGGAAGAGACTTGTAGGATAGGAAGTGGAAACCTACGTCTTAAGACACAATCCGTGCTTTGCACAATGTAATGTCTAAGACAGTGTTTTCATTAGTAGAGCCATTGCTATATTATGTTGAAAATATTTTAATATTTATTTATTTATTTTTG
>NW_012148097.1:2453891-2462800 GCF_000956105.1 Propithecus coquereli | reverse complement strand
AAGACAACCGTCTTTTGTAAGAGAGTGTCATTTTTACGTGAGCCATATAAGCTTAAACTCATAGTAAATAATATTATGATATTTATTTAAAATAGTATTTATCTAACCTGTGAAAGAGCTGTAAACATGATCTAATAAAGATCTCAATGTTTTCTACCTTTGGAGGCAGTTCAATTAATATTAATAAATTTGAATGCTTGTTGTAGTTATCAGTGTGCTAGGTCTACAAAGCTTCCACATAACGTACTTTAGGGCAGTTATTTATTTGCTCACCCTTAGTTTGTAATTCCTAGATTATTTCCTTACGTATAACTTCAAGGGAAATCCTATGACAATAATTTTTGAACACATCTTTGGCAACTCTTTGCAGTTTAACTTGGTGCTGTAGACCTGGCAGTCTTTTCCAGCTAGATGGTGTTTGCCAATTTGAGCAAACACCATTTGAATTTTAGTCATAAATGAGTGTTGAATTTTATCAAATGCTTTGTCTGTGACTGTTGATGATCATGTGGTTTTTGTCTTACATTCCATTAATGTGGTGTATTACATTAATTTATTCTCAGATTTGCAATCAACCTTGAATTCTTGGGATAAACCCTACTTGGTCATGGTATACAATCCTTTTTTTATGTCGCTGAATTTGGTTTGGGATTTTTGTGTCCATGTTTATGAGGAATATTATTCTGTAGGTTATTTTGTAAAAAAGATTTTTGTTGTAAATATATACAGATTTTCTGTTTCTTCTGTAGTCAGTTGTGGTAATTTATATTTTCCTGAATGTTTCTATTTTGTCTAAATTTCCTAATTTGTTGGGGTATTGTTGTTCAGAGTATATTGTGTTTCCTTGTAATCCTTTCATTTCTGCTAGGTAGGTAGTGATGTCTTTTTTCATTTATGATGTTGGTAATTTTTTGCCTTCTCTCCTATTCTCTTTTTTGGTCAGTCCAACTAAGGGTACATCAGTTTTGTTGATCTTTTCAAAGAACTATCTTTTGGTTTTATGTATTTTGCTGTTTTGTTGCTGCTGTTGAATAGATTTCTGATTGGATCTTCATTATTTCCTTCCTTCTGCTTGCTTTGGGCTTAATTTGCTCTTCCATTTTTTATTTTGTAAAGTTGAAAGCTTAGATTATTGGCTTTTTTACTTTTTACAACATAGGTGTTTAAAACCATGAAATTTCCTCTAAAGCACTACATTGGCTGCATCCCATAAATTTTGATGAATTGCTTTCATTTTCATTCAGTTCTAAACACTTTCTTATTTCCCCTGTATGATCTTTTTTGGCTCAGGTTTTTTTTTTAAGAAGTGTATTGTTTAATTTCCAAACCTTCTAAATTTTGGAGAATTCCCCAAATTTTTAATTTCTAATTTAATTCCATATGGTCAGTAAACACAATTTTCTCTTGTCCCTGACTTTTGATAGTTTGACATTATATGTCTAGGTAAGGAACTTTTTGTTTGTCTGGAGTACTTTTAGATTTATTGTGATTCGTTTTATGGCCCAGAATATGGTCTAGTGTGGCAACATGTTCTGAATGTACTTGAAAAGAATGTGTATTCTGTTGTTAGATGGACTGTTCTGTAAATGTGAGATAGGGTGAGTTGATGAACAGTGTTCAAGTCTTCTATATCATTGCTGATTTTCTGTTTGGTTCTATTGGTTATTGATAGTGATAACTGATATCAATATCAGTTATTGATATTCTAATATCCCACTATAAATATAGAATTATATATTTCTCCTTTCTTTTCTGTCAGTTTTTGCTTCATGTGTTTTGAAGCTCTTTTAGGTATACATATAATTCATAGTTATTATATCTTTCTGAAATATCGACCCTTTAAATTTTATGTTACTCTTTTTCTGTGGTAATATTTCTTGCCTAAACAGTTTTTTGTTTTGTTTTGTTTTTTTGAGACAAGATCTGGCTTTGTCACCCTGGCTGGAGTGCAAGGGCGAGATCGTAAGTCACTCACTGCAGCCCCAAACCCCTAGGCTCAAACGATCCTCCCACCTCAGCCCCGCTGAGTAGCTGGGACTACAGGTGTATGCCACTGAAACAGACTAATTCTTTTATGTTTTGTAGAGATGAGGTCTTGCTGCATTGCCCAGGCTGGCCTCAAACACCTGGCCTTAAGCGATCCTCCCTCTTTGGCCTCCCAAAGTGCTGAGATTACAGGCATGAGCCACTACACCTAGCTAGCTAAAAGTGTTTTGTCTGATATGAATACAGTCACTTTATTATGGTTACTGTTTGTATGGTGTATTTTTTCTATCTTTTAACCTTTTTATCTTTGAATCTAAAGTGTGTCTCTTGCAGACAGCATTTAGTTGCATTTTAAAATCGATAATTTCAGCTTTTTGTTAGAAGTGGTTGGTTCTCATATTTAATTTAGTTACTGATATGGTTGGATTTAGTTTGTCAATTTGCTATTTGTTTTCTGTTTATCTCATCATTTTTGTTTCTGTTTTTCCTTTTTTGCCTCATGTTAAATGGGTTTTTTTGGAGGGGGTACTGTATCATATTAACTTGACTCTTAACACTTAATCTTTGAATTATTTTCTTAATGATTGCTCTCAGGATTCTAATATGCACTTTAAATTATCACAATCTACTTCAACTTAATACTACCTTAATTATGGTCAGTCTGTCAACTTCACTCCAATATATCTCCATTTTCTCCCCCGTTTTGCTATTTTAATGGTACATATCTAATGTGTTAAATGTCTATGGTGTTGTAATTTTTGCTTTATACAATGTTACGCCCTTTAAAGAAATTAAGAGAAGAAAGAAACAATATTCAAATAGGCTTTCGTATTAACTCACATATTTAACATTTCCAGTGCTTTCCCTTCCTTCTGTGGTTTTGCATTACTGTCTGGAGTCCTTTCAGCATGGACGACTCCCTTTCATGTTTTTCATCAGGCATCTACTGGCCATGGATTTTCTCAGTATCATTTATTTGGGAATGTCTTTATTTTGCCTTTATTTTTGAAGGATAGTTGTGCTGAATATAGAATTCATTGTTTTCCTTTTGGTGCTTTGACTATGTCATTCTCCTGCTTTCTGGCTTCCATTGTTTCTGATGAAAAGTCAGCCATTAATTGTATACATTGTTCCTCTATGCATTATGAATTGTTATTTTCCCTTGCCGAGTTTAAGATTTTCTTTGTCTTTAGCCTCCAACAGTTTAACTAATGTATGTCTGAGAATCTCTTTGTGTTTACATTATTTGGGCTTTGTTGAGCTTCTTGGATCTATTATATAAATAATTTCTTTTCATCATACTTGGAATATTTTTAGCCATTATTTCTTGAAAACTTTCCTTCTCCTTCTGGTACTCCCATTACATGTATGTCTGCAGTCTTGTGCCTTGCTCTCTGAGGTTTGTTTTTCTTAAATCTTTCTTCTCTCTGTCTTCAGCTTGGATACATTCTATTGATCTCTCAAAAATTCCCTATTTCTTCTGCCATGTCAAATTTACTACTGAGTCCATCTGGTGAATTTTTTTTTTTTTTTTTTACAGTTACTGGATTTTTCAACTGTAGAGTTTTTATTTTGATAGATTCTATTTCTTTGTTGATATTTCCTATTTCAGTCATTGTCATCATGTTTTTCTTTAGTCCTTTAAACATGGCTTTTTCAGTGTTTTGAACACATTTATAAGAGTTGATATGAAATCTTTTCCTGCTAAATCGAAATTCTGGGCAAACTCAGTTTCCATTGACTGTTTTTATTCAAGTTTGGCTTATGGTCTTCCTAGTGTTTTTGTTTCGGAGTTTTAATTTTTTTTCAGAGTTTTTTGGTTTTGGGGTATAGTGTTTGTGTGTACTTTATGTCACTTGCTTGGATGTAATCTGAGGAATCTTGTTACCTCTACATTGTGTGGGCACAGATTTTTTTCTGTTCAGCTACCCCTTCACCCCCAGGTCTCATCTTTACTTTTTGGCCTGCCTTTCTAGGGATCACCCCTGTATCTCCTTGGTTTATTTTGGGCCAAGTTTTGTTCGGAGGTTATGGACGAACATCTTGAGCTCATAAGGCTTCCTCCCTCTGCTGTTGGATTTCTGTTTGGTTTGGGGAGTGCATTCAAAGTTCAGGTGACTTTCAAGGCTAGCCCAAGTTTTTCTCCCTGCTGGGCCCCTCATTTTTCCACTGTGTGTTCACAGAGGCCCCCAGACAGCCAGAGGCATGTGAAACGTTTATCAAGTCCCTCAATGGCTGTCTCATTTCCAGGATCTCTCTTTAAATTTTTTCCTGTTCCTCTAATTAGTCACTGCCAACTCCTATTGTTCATACCCAGCATTCAGCAGTTTTTCATAAATACATGCTTCTCATGACTACTGTTTGTCTTTGTTGGCTTTCCAGAAATGACTGCTTTTGACAATTTTGCCAAGTTTTATAGTTTTGTTTCCAGTGGAAAGGATTTGTCAGCCTCTTCACTCCTTCATGGCTGGAAGTCCCACTCTTCCAGGTCTGATGTGACCTATTAAGAACATCTGACATGACTGATTGTCCTCTCCTTTAAACACCTGGATTTTGGGCTGCCACCTTCTTGGTTTCCCTCCACCATACTCCTTATTCCTTCCATATGGTTCCTGTTGGATCTCCTGTTCTATTTTCTAAATGTTTAAGTCTCAGTCCTCAAACTGCTTCCTTTTTCCTTTGTCCATACGTGCTTTCTTTATGATCTTATGGATTTAATGACTTTTAATGCCAACAAATTCAAAATTTCTATCTTTAGCTTGAATTTCAGATGTGTGAGTCAAATGGCTGAATCTCCGTCTCCTCTTAATGTGCTTAAAATACTGGGACCCAAGTCTAAACATGAAATTCATTTATGTTTCACATATACCTTATACATAGCCTGAAGGTAATTTTACCCAATAATTTTCTTCCTTTTTTTTTTTTTTTTTTTTTTTGAGACAGGGTCTCACTCTGTCTCCTGGGCTAGAGTGCAGTGGCATCATCATAGCTCACTGCAGCCTCAAACTCCTGGGCACAAGGGATCCTCCTGCCTCAGCCTCCCAAGTAGTTGGGACTACAGACATGCACCACCATGTCCGGCTAATTTTTCTGTTTTTTTTTTTTGTAGAGATGGGGTCTCTCTCTTAGGCTGGTCTCGAATTCCTGACTTCAAGTGATCCTCCCACCTCAACCTACCTAAGTTCTTAGCATTACAGGTATGAGCCACAGTGCCCGGCCTATAATAAGTTTAAATAATTTTGTGCATGAAACAAAGTTTGACTATATGACCCATCACATGAGGTCAGGTGTGGAATTTTCCATTTATGGAGTCATATTTGCTCAAAAAAGTTTGGATTTAGGAGCATTTTGTATTTCTGATTTTCACATTTGGAATGTGAAGCCTGTATTATATCCTCAGGAAAAGCAAGAGACCTCATGTGTCATAGAGCCTCCATAAATATTGATGGAATGAAGGAGATTGACTGTGGTTGACAAAACTGGACTTCAGAATCTTGCCTGATTCAGGGCCTCCAACCAGACTGCAGGGAGTTAGCAGCAGAACCTCTTGGCAGATTTCCAAGCTAGGTTGTCAGACTTTGAGTCTGCAGACATTGGCTACCACTTCCACGATTCTCTCTGGCTTGTTGGGGTTTTGTGCAAAAATTCTATTTGGCTGTGTCTCCCCTAGATGGGCTTTGGAGGAAATATAAAGGAGTGCTTTCTCACAAAAACCCCTTGGCACCCCTGGTCTAGGTCACACCCATCTCTGATACTCATGTCATGGCTGAAGGAACATAAATTCCCACTGCTCTTCTGCACTGACCCTCAGTATTCCTCGTTGGCATTGTGACAGTTTTACTGTTAGGAGCCTGCATTGTGATGTTGGAAGACACTCTGGCCTCCATAACATCATCTGAGATCTTTGTGCAGGAGCTGAGATTTTGGTTTCTGGCCAAAGCAATTATACTCAGGTTCCTAAATGCTTTGTTTGTCATTGGTCTGAGTATGTGGGTGCAAGTGTATCCATGTGTGGTTTGAATAGTCTTTTGTGGGCTGTAGAACAGCTTTGCTGCAGTTTACCCTGGAGTGGGTTTTACTCCTGGTGGATATACTCAGTCCTATTAGCCCAGGACTTAGTTTTGCAACACAAAGGTGTCCTATCCATGAGTCATTGTCAAACAGCATCAGTGAAATCTGTCCCTAGCTAGATGCCTGGTATATTCTACTTAATTTAATTTAAATTTGGCATGTCTTGGCACTTGGCTTTTTTGGTGGAACATTAGATTTAAAAATGAATACTTTGGCAAGGTTTTTATAATTTAAGATGTGTGGAGGCTTGCCTGTAGCACTGTAGTTTCTAACTTTGTTTTTTTGTTATGAAAATAGAAGTAGACAGAAAATTCCCAACCTCAGAAATCCTAGTTTATCTATTTTTAGTTCCTGAACAGTTTCATCTTTGTGTCTATCTGTTTAATAAAGCCAAACAGTAAAGCATAGTAGCAATGATTCAGATTCAGAACAGGAATTTCTTTATGATTTCTTCAAGCTTTCCATTTAGCCTTTTTGGTTTGTGTTAGTGAGAAATAACAAATGCTTTATTCTCTTTTGAGGTATCTGACAAATAATACAGTTGTTTTGAAAAACGTTTTTATAGTTTTTCTTTCTCAATTGTAGCAGCTGTGTGGGAAAAGTTCTGATTCACCCTGTTTCTACAATACACTAATATAGATTTGATTCAGTTTGTGATTTGTTTGTCAGTATGCTAGAGGCAAGTGGTTTTATTTGTACCAGACACCATTATACGCTTACTGAGAACAAAATACCAGACGTGGGACTTATTGGTAAAATTCATCAGTGGCTTAACTTTTAAAAAAATTTAATCCATTTTTATTTGGGTAAGCCATATAAGAAAAAAATGGGTTGATATGATAATGAGATTTTTGACTTTTAGTAGAAGGGATCCATTTAATCTTTGTGCATATAGAACTCTTCATCTCACGTGGGGGCGGTGAGAAGATAACAATATTTATAGCCTCCATATACTTTCTTATGTGTACACCGAGAGACATTTAATTGCCATAGCATCTTGTCCTTACAGGAGGGGGAACGTAGGGATAATGATGATACTTACCTGTGCGTTTTTCATGGGGTAGATGGAAATCCACATTTGCTAATAACCTAAATTATAGCATTTCTCCTTTGTTCTTAGTTAGAAAGTTAACTTACTATTTTACACTTTGGAAAACATGGCTATTGAAAATTCCTTTGCCTTAATTCTGCCAATCTGTTTTAAGAATAAATGGATGTAATAATATAGAATTCTATCATTATCGAAGGTATTCAAAGATGAAATTTAGGGTAGCTGTGGTGACATGTTTTAGTGTGAAACAGGCTCTAAAAGCCTGGGTTGAAATCACTGGGCAGGGACATTCCGCAGGAGAAACAGTCACATGCTCAACAGCCTCGTGCATTCCACCTCCTCGCACCAGTTGGCTCATTCTGCTCCCCTGCTCTACCTGTCTGTGCCGCGTCGCACATGTCTTTTGAGCACTCATTCATTTATTTCCTTGGGTTTATTCCTTAGCTAAATTCCTAAATAATAGACTAAGATTGTTTTAAACCCATTTGATGCTCATTGTTCAGTTGTCCCCTGTAAAATTCTGCAGCTCACACACCCTCGGCAGTTTAAGGAGGGAGTTTCTTCACACCCTCGTAAGCCTTACAGACAGAAGATGGTACTTCGCTTTGGTGAGGTTAAATGTTATTCACATGTTTATTGGCGGGGATTGTATTTTCCTTCATTGAATTGCTTACTCAGAATTTGTTGCATACTCTTTGTGTTGGCCTTACTGATTTGAAAGAGATTTTTATTCAGTAAGATTAACAGCCTCATATTCATAGTTTGTCAGTTTTATTTTGTTTTTGTTTTTGTTTTTGTTTTCGCACACACGTTTTAAGTGTTTCTGTTTAGCCTTGGCATCAGGGTTAGCAAGGCCTTCCCTGCCACTTGCACAGGAGGAACTAGCGCGCTCTGCTCTTCAAGGCAAGCTCTATGAGAAGCCCTGCGGGCCTCCAAAAGCCCAGCAGCAGTTTTAGATTTTATTGGCCAGAACTATCTCTTTATTCCATAATTGATTGCAGACTAAGACCTGCCTAGGTTCTTTTCTGCATAGATCTTAAGTGTACAGCTGGATGAGTTTTGGCAAATGTGTATACCTGTGTAACCACCATCTCGATAGAGATATGGAATATTTCCATCACCTCGTAAAGTCTCTTTGTGCCTCACACACACCCCCATGGACAACCACTGTTCTCATTTCTCTTTCCACAAGTGGGTTTTGCCTCTTCTAGGACTTCACACAAATGTAGTCATATAGTATGTGCTTGTCTGCATCTCGTTTCATTGGCCGAGCATGGTGATTTTTAGATTCATCCCTGTCGTTGCACGACTGTTATGAGTATACCTCAGTTTGTTTATTCGTTTTGCTGTTAATGGATACCTGGGCCAATTCCACTTCCAGCAGTTATGAATAAAGCTGCTCGGAACATTCTTGTAGAGGTCTTTTTGTGTATGTATCTTCTTATTTCTCTTGGGTAAAGTAACTAGGAGTAGATTTGCTGGGGCAGATGTGTATTTAAGGAGCTGCCACACCATTTTCCGGAGGAGTTGTGCCATTTTTACTCTTTCAAGCAGTATGAGTTCTGTTGTCCTGCATCCTTCGCAACATTGAATCTTATCTTTTTAATTTTAGCCATTCTAATAAGTCTTGATTTTAGGCACTGTGAGACATGAAGAACTTTGGTCTTCTCTTTCAAGATGGTTTTGGCTATTCTAGGTTCTTTATTCTGATGTGTAAATTTTAGAGTTATTAATAATTTGTCAATTTTTATTAGAAAAGCCTTTGGGGTCTTGTGATTAGGATTGTGTTGTAGCTATATAT
>NW_012148097.1:2448933-2450454 GCF_000956105.1 Propithecus coquereli | reverse complement strand
GTCATGAGGGCTCTACCAGGGCATTAATGCCTTTATAAAAATACAAGGCCCAAGAGAGCTTGTGTGTCCTTCCACCATGTGAGAATGCATAGAAGGCGCCATCTATGAGGAACAGGCCCTCACCAGAAATCATATTGCCTGACGCCATGATCTTGGACTTCCCAGTCTTCAGAACTATGAGCAGCAAATTTCCATTGTTTGTAAATTACCCAGTCTAAGGTATTTTGTTACAGCGGCCCAAATAAACTAAGACAGAAGTTGGGACAGTACTGAGAGTGGATGTTTCATGGATATTATCTTCATGTCTACAGCTTGTTTATACATTTTCTCAACATTGTTTTTGATGAGAAGTTTTAAAATTTTTGATGAAGTCTGCTTTATCAGTTTTCTTCCTTTCATCATTATTGCTTTTTGTGACCTAAGGAACCTTTGTCTTCTCTCAAGTGACAAAGATGATGATCTATGCTTTGATCTAAAAGTTTTATAGTTTTAGCTTTTATATTTAGGTATATAATAAATCTAGAATTAACTTCTGTATATGATATGATTAAGGTTTATGGTTTACTTTTTAACATATGGATATCCAGTATTCCGGTACCATTTATTAAACAGACTCAACCAAAGGGATTGCACGGGGAGTTTTGTAACCAGAACTCAGTCAGTCATGTGGCCATATAAATAGGAGTCTATTTCTGGATGCTCTTTTATTTTATTGATGTCTTTGTAGATCCTTACGCAAGTATTAACACTGTGTTGGAATCTGTTGCTTTATGATAGTAAGTCTTGAAGTGCGGTTTTCTCAGTCCTCTAATTAGTTCTTTTTCAAGATTGCTTTGGGTTGCTTTTCAAGTTTGTTGCTTTTCCATGTAAATGTTAAAATCATCTTGTCAGTTTGCACATAAAAGTATCTTGGGGTTATTATTGGGAATGTGTTATGTCAATAGATGCCTTCAGGAAAATTTATATCTTAATATTTGCTCTTCTAATTCATGAACATGGAATACTTCTACATTCATTTAAGTATTTAATTTCTCTCAGCAATGTTTCATTATATCTGTTGAAATATCCTATGGCCATATGGCTTTCCTTTTTCTCTCCCCCTTTCCCTCTCTCCCCACCTCTTTTTTTTTTTAAGAGTTAGAGTCTTGCTCTGTCACCCAGGCTGGAGTGCAGTGGCACGAACATAACTCACTGCAGCCTTGAATTACTGGGCTTCAACCAATCCTCCTGCCTCAGCCTCCTGAATAGCCCAGACTGCAGGCACATGCCACCACATCTGGCTAATATGTGGGGTCTTCCTGTGTAGAGATGGGGGTCTTCCTGTGTTGCCCAGGCTGGTCTCGAACTCCTGGCCTCAAGCAATTCTCCTGCCGCAGCCTCCTAAAGGGTGGGATTACAGGTGTGAGCCACTGTACCTGACTGGCTTTCTTCTTTTCTTCTCATAATGTGATGGATTATATTGATTTTTGTAGTATTAAACTAACCTTGCATTTCTGGGATAAAACATGTTTGATCATGATA
>NW_012148097.1:2445735-2447543 GCF_000956105.1 Propithecus coquereli | reverse complement strand
AGTTCCCTCTAAACACTCTTTTTATTAATAGCTGGATCCCACAAATATTTTCTAATTTTTTTCATAAAAAATGATTTCTTCTTTGACTCATGGTTTCTTTAGGAAAAATTATTAATATCTGGATTTCTAGATACGGTGTTGTTATTGGTGTCTAATTCCCTCACAGTCAGAGAGTATAATCTGTAAAATATTCAAGTTTTAAATTTTTTATTGAGATTTATTTATTTTATGGCTTAACTAGTGGTGTATCATTGTGGTCTATCATTATAATGTTGGTCTATGATAGTGGTCTGTCATTGTGACTATTTCAAGTGCATTTATATATTCTACAGTTGTTGGATATAATATTTTGTAAATATCAATTAGGTTGAGTAAAAGTGTTGTTAAACTCTTTAATGAATTATTGATCTTTTATCAATTACTGAAAAAGGGGTGATAAAATTTCCAGCTGAAATTATGGATTACTCTCCTTCTCCCTTTAGTTCTGTCAGTTTTTCTTCATATATCTTTGAAGCTCTTTTATTAAGTGAATATGTATTTGGGATTTTTATAACATCTTGATGAATCATTCCTCTTATAAAGAAATGTCCTCTTTGTGTCTGGAATTGTTTTTTTGAAGTTTAGTTTGGTAAACGCCAGGTTTTAAATTTAATTTCATGAAAAATCTATTGACATCTAAGAGTAGTTCATTATGTTCCCATTTCTTTTTATTGTTTTAATAGACTATATAGAACAATTTTAGATTCTCAGCAAAATTGGGCTGAAAAATAAAGAGATTTCCCATATACCCCCTGCCCACACACGCATAACAACCTCTCCCATTATCAATGTCCCCCTCCAGAGTAGGACATTGGTTAACAATTGATGATGTACCTACAATGACACATCATTATCACCCAAAGTCCATAGTTCACATTAGGGTGCATTCTTGGCGTTATGCAGTGTATAGGTTTGGACAAATGTATAATGACATGTATCCATCATTGGATCATATAGAATAGTTTGACTGCCCTAAAAATCCTCTGTGCTCTGCCAGTTCGTTCCTTTTGCCCCTCTAACTCTTAGCAATCACAGATCTTTTTACTGTTTCCATGGTTTCGCCTTTTCCAGAATGTTGTATAGTTTAAATCTTACAGTATGTAGGCCTTTTCAGGCTGGCTTCTTTTACTTAGCAATATATACTTAAGCTTCCTCTGTGTCTTTTCGTGGCTTGATAGTTCATTTCTTTTTGGTGCTGAATAATATTTCCATTGTCTGATTGTGCCACAATTTACTTATCCATTAGTATACTAAAGGCCATCTTATCTACTTCTCAAGGTTTGGCTATTGTGAATAAAGCTGCTATAAATATCCATGTTGCAGGCTTTTTAAAATAAGTTTTCAACTCATTTGGGTAAATACCAAGGAGCGTGATTGCTGCATCGTATGGTAAGAGTATGTTTAGTTTTGTAAGAAACTGCCAAACTGTCATCCAGAATGGCTGTACCATTTTGCATTCCCACCAACAGTGAATAAGAGTTGCTGTCGCTCCACATCCTTGTCAGCATTCAGTGTTGTCAGTGTTCTGGTTTCTGGTTATTCATATAGGTGTGTGATAGCATCTCAGTGTTGATTTTAATTTGCATTTTCCTGATGACATGTTATGTGGCACATTCATATTTCTTTGCCATCTGTATATCCTCTTTGGTGAAATGTCTTTTGCCCATTTTTCAATCAAGTTGTTTATTTTCTTAGTGTTGAGTTTTAAGAGATCTTTGTATATTTTGGATAACAGTCCCTTATCAGATATGTCTTTTGCAAATGTTTTC
>NW_012148097.1:2435439-2444834 GCF_000956105.1 Propithecus coquereli | reverse complement strand
TCACAGTACTGTGTTTGGAATTTTACATTTAATGCTACACTGTCTTGCAAAATTAAAAGAAACAAAAAATGAATAGTTGTTTATATTTATTCACTTATTTATTATTTCTGGTTCTCTTTGTTCCTGTATATGTTAGGTTCCATCTTGTGCCCTTTTACTTCATCCTATATCATTTACTTTAGCATTTCTTATAATAGAAATTATTGGGAGACAGTTCTCCATAGGTCTCTTGCATTTCTGCACTGGCTGTTTTTCTTCTAGAACAGTGGTCCCCAAAGTTTTTGGCAGCAGGGACCGGTTTCATGGAAGACAGTTTTTCCATGGACAAGGGGTGTGGGGAGGATGGTTTGGGGATGATTTAAGCACATTACATTTATTGTGAGTCAAACCTCTCTGCCAGTGATGATCTGTATTTGCAGCCACTTCCCAGCGCTAGCATCACAGCCTCAGCTCCACCTCAGATCATCAGGCATCAGATTCTCAAAAGGAGGCACAACCTAGATCTCTTGAATGCACAGTTTACAGCAGGGTTCGTGTTCCTGTGAGAATCTAACGTCCCTGCTGATCTGACCGGAGGCGGAGTTTATGCTGTGATACCAGCGATGGGGAGTGGCTGTAAATACAGATGAAGCTTTGCTTGCTTGCTGGCTGCTCACCTCCTGCTGCATGGCCCAGTTCCTAACAGGCCACGGATTGGTACTGGTCTGCGACCCCAGGGGTTGGGGACTGCAGTTCTAGACTATCTTTTCAAGGGTGTTTGTAGAGAAGACAAAAAATAGTTTCTCCTGCCAGAGGTTGAGGCACGCATGTTCACTGTCTATCATAAAAGATTTGACTTTTAACCTCAAGGTTCCTCTCCCATGATATAACCCATTGTGTGCGTAGATGATACCCTGTGGGAGTTGGGGCCCAGCACACCGGAGCAGGAAAATGCTGGTTCTGGCTACTGCATTTGTTCCTGGTTCACTTCTATCTATGTTTCGGGAGTCTTTGGCTTCTGCCAGCATCTTTGAAACTGGCAAGCTCACTTGTTAGCTTGTTTAGGGTAAAATCGCAGACTTGTCATGGTTCTTGATCGGTTGAGTTATGAGGAAGAGAAGCTGACAAGGATATGGTTTTCTCAGAGATGAGAATGGGAGCCTCATGGGTTGGTGGATGAGATTTTAGGAAAATCCATGGGATCGGTAGCTGACACTTTGACCAAATTGTCAACTTGGTGATAAATGGTCCTCCACTTTATTGCTTGCTGATGAGGAGAAATTGGGAAGATGATTGCAGACTAACTGCTGGGAAGTAGGTTTCTAAACACAGCTGCCCAGACAATGCCCTGGTATGTTGCTAACTCTTCTCTGGGTGGAGAACATCCTCGCCTTTCTGGTGGGCAGATGGTTTTGACCCTTTCGGACAATTAAAGGAGGGAAATTCATCACCACTAGGAGCAGAAAGCAGGCATATTGTTAGGATTTTGCCTGCTTCTCTTGGGAGAAGAGGGAGTGGGCCTTGTTAAGGCAGGACGGTAACACTGGGCTGCCCTGTGGCCTGGCTCCTCCAGCACGCTTGGACACCCAGCTGCTGGCCCATTGGAAGAGGACAGTGAAAGGCTCAGCGATGTTTGTAGTGGATCCCGACTGCTCTAGGAGGGTGTCTCCCTGTCCCCAAAGGGGACTGCAGGCCCTACACCACCTGTCAGCTATTGTAGGGAACTTGGAGAGAGGAGGAGCTCAAACACTTTCGGCTTTGTTGGATACAGCCACCCAAGCCACCAACCTACTCAGGCTTGTGGGATCAGGTGCGAATCCCTGATGGGGTTTAGCCAATTTTCGTACAGTGCGCAAGGGAGTTAACACGTGGCCCTTGTGGACAGTGCCTGCTGGGTTGATTCAATGCACTGTTGTTGCTGTGCATCTGAATGTTTTGTAGGAAAGGACGTGCTGTTTGCTTGGCCTTCCCTATCCCGTAAGCGTCAGTGAGAATTCTCCCACCTGGGAAGAGCTGCGTGTAGACTGTAGTAGTATTTCTCTGGGAGTATGTCAGCTGCCCTGCCATTTGCTAACAGTGGGTGGGTGAGAATTTAGCCAAGTGCTTCCACCCTCTGACACCCCAGGCGTTTGCTCTGTACATGATGTCATGTGGTTGGCATGTCAGAAGCCTCAGTCCCAAAGTCTTGACTGTGGTATCATCACCAGCAAAGATGGATGGCTGATACACTGCAACAAAATCAAGAGCCCTACTTACCATGAAAAGGATTTTAGAACTATGTAGGCAGTCTCACAATGCTCAGTCCCTTTGGCACTCACAATAGCTGCTGTCTCTAGCCCATATGCAGAAAGGGAGGCCCAGCCCCTTGTTGGACTCTGGGTATCAGAAACAGTGTGTGCCTTGTTGGGGCATTCTGCTCTGCAGTGTATGTAGGCTGGCTCGCAAATCAACATCCTTTGACTAGGGCCCAGGCTAACAGGCTGCGCTGGAGCTGTCCAGCATCTTCAGGGACACCCTTTTGCAAGGCAGCTCGCTGTTATTAGCTGTTACCTTGATATTAGGCTTTATTGAAATCGAATGCCTAGCTCGTGGAGGTCTCATGACTTTTGGGCCTGATAGTCTTGTTTTGGAGTGGTCAGTTTGGAATCGGGGACTAACATAGTAGGAACGGCACATTGTACTTCAATTAAGTGGAAATGCTGTGTTGAAGATCGAGTCGGCCTGGCCCCAGTGGCATCTTGTGAAAAAGTGGCAGCTGTTCTTCCAGGGTCAGGGTGGGGATCTTCACTTCTGCTCCTTCACCCTAAGCGGAGTTGCTGGCTCTGTGGGGCCCTTCGTTCACGGTTCCCTTGAAATGCTGTGCCTGGTTCACTGATGGTTTGGTTAAACTGAAAGCTGATGGTTTCTACGTTGCTGCTGCTGTTCAGCCTTATCACTAGCTCTTCAGAACTGAACATGGTTGCTCTGCTCCTTGGCTAGAGGTCAAGGCAGTTCTCATGGCTTCCCTTGTCAGATTTGTTTGGACGCTTGGGCTCTTCCTTAGCTTTGGTCTGCCACTACGAAAGCTACAGACTGGTAGATTAAAGTCACTGCTCTTTTGAGCTGTTGAGCTGTTTTGGGTCATTCATGTAGATGCCCCTGGCAAGGGCCTATTCTCTGATGAGTCCAGCTGGAATCAAGCTGCTGACTGAGCCTGCACCATCCACATTGTCACCCTCACTGCCTGGATTCACCATCATAGATACTACAGCACATCCACCGTCCTGCACTGGGCTCAAAGTGAAGGATTTCGTGTTTCAGTGCTGAGACCGCCACTGAGTGTCAGACTTGTGATTCCTGCCAAAAGTTTACTCAGTTACTTTGTAGTGTGGGAGCCATACCACACGGGCTGTTGTCCCTATCTGTCCCCAGGCGGTTTGACTCTGTTGGACCTCGGAGACTTCTTAGTGCTATTAGGGGTACCTCCCCACTGTTGACACTTTTTCTGTTGCAATTCCAGTCTGCCCAGCCAACTCTGGCCGCACCGTGGTGGCCCCTGAAGCTAATCTGTGTCATGTTTTCAGCTTCCCAGACCATTTTCAGTCTGACTATGGGACACCTTTGTACAAGTGCCACCCAGTAATAGGCTGATGGTTAAAGTATTCAGTGACCCTTCCATGTTCCCTACCATTGACAGGCATATGGATTGTTGAATGTTGGAAAAGCCTCCTCAAAAATCCATCCAAAAAGTTTTCTGACTCTTATTCCCACCTCCTCCTCGTGAGGCAGTTGGTCACTGAATGCAGCTATCCCCAGGAAGGGATCATTTTCTCTGGACTGCTTCATGAGTCGTAATTAGGACAAAAGTTGTGGGGAGTTATGTGTGCCTATTTTGAAAATTCTGGATTCCACCCAGATGATTCCTGAGTATTCACCTCCCTACCCCTCAACACCAGGCTGCTCTCACTGCCTCCAGGTAACACCCTGGCCAAATAGGGGCCCAGGGAATTCCAAGTTAATTCTGCTCCAACCACCTGGATTCTCTTGTTGAACTGATAGGGCCCTAGATCCTAAGGATAATGACCGCCTAGTTTGGTACTGCTGCTTACTAAGTTCTCTTCAGAGCCCACATTGGCCAAAGTGGAGGACTTAGTGGATCTGCACAAGCTACTTGAAATTGCCCTCATCCTTCTTGCGCCTGGCGCTTCCTCACAGAAGGGCTGGCTGTGAGTAGGGTATCATTGGTAAGCAGGCAAAGATAGCTACTAGAAGGGGAAATGCCAATTTTGTGGTGGTGGAAGGAGAGCGGCAATGTTGGTACCTAGGGAAGGAGAGCGTTACACCTTGGAAGATACTGGGGTGGGGAACATTAATGACCCTTGTCTTTCAGAACCACCCCTAGAACCTTCCTCAGGAAAGAAAAAGCCCTGGTGTGGTTCTCACAAAGTTTTGCAAAGGACTTACATGTGCCTTTTGGATCTGCCATCCCCGGCTAAACTGCTCTGACAATGATTTGATGGATTCCTCTGACCCATACTGAGAAGTCTTTCAGAAGCTGCAGAGGATGGCTCCAGTTCCCACACCTGCCATGCAAATGCCTTTAACACCTCCGGATGTCGCCCCATCCCCATTCATGGCCATCACTCAGCCATTCCATGGTGTGGATGAGTGCCACCTGGCTGGTTGGCTAGACAAATAGGACAGGTGGACTGACTACTCCTAGGACGTTCCTCCAAAAACAAGGGCAAGACTCAGTGATTTGAACTGAACTGTGTACCTTAGGAACTGAAGCCAGCTAGAAATCTATGTTGAAGACACTGTCAGCCTGTGCCTCTTGATGTAGAGCCTACTGGGGGAACCCTAGTAATTTTAAAGCACATTCCAGGACCAACATATGCAGCACTAGGACTGTACTTGTGTGAAGGCCAGTAATTGTCTCCCTCCCAAAACGTGATTACTTGCTCCTTAGGGGGTGGTGATCATTAAAGATCTTCAAATGTTTAAGGAAAAAACAGCAGTAAATCATATAGCCCTCCTAGGACAGTGGAGAACTTTCCAAAATGAGGCTGCCATTGAGTACATGGGACAGCTTCCCAGTGGGATCATTGACTCACTGTGTATGCATGCTGCAGGCAGCTTACCCTACTATGAGAGCCATAGACAAGGTGGTTAGGAAATTTGTCCCTGAAGTAATCAATGAAAACACCTTGGCCTAGAAAGATGTTCCAGTCAGCCTTGACTCACTGGCCAGGGTTTAATGGATAATAGAATTGCTCTAGATTTCCTTCTTTGGGCCAAGATGGAGTTCATGCAATTGCTAATACATACTGTTGTATCTGGATTAATGGCCTCAACCAAGAGAATGTCAATTCTGAAACTTCAGGAGAAAGCTCCCTGGCTTATTTGTTTAGCTGTCTGGGCCCAGGACACTGGAAAGTGTGATTAAGGTCATTATTGCAGGTTGACTCATCCTGATTCTTAGAATCCTGTTGATAGTAGCTTTACTTAAATGTTTTATGAGACACATTGAAGGGATTTGGTTCCAGCTTCTGCTGGTCAGACTGATCAGAGTGGCTGATAGAGTGAGTGCTTAGAGGGAAATTTGCCAAGAGCCAAAATAGCGTAGAAACAAGGAGTGGCTATTATTTGGAGACAGTTCTCCTAGAATCTCTTCCATTTCTGTATGTCTTTAGAAAAGAGACACCGAGTGCATTTTTTCTGGACTATCTTTCAATAGTGTTGATGTAGCAAACAGTCTTGGAGACAAAGATAGCGTCTCCCTTCAGATCATAGGGTAGGTTTGTTTATATCTTTGTGTATGATAGAGATGGAGCAGGCATGCTAACTGCCCGTTATAAAGACATTGGTTTCCCAAGCCCAGGGTTCCTCTGCTGTAATGCAGCCTACTGTTTGAGCAGCTGTGACCCGACCCTCTTAGCATGCCCTGTAGGAACTGGTGCAAGCAAGTGCTGATAGGCTGGCAGCTGCTATTGCTGTGAGTAATAAAGTACAGTAGTCCCCAGTTATCTGCGGTTTTGCTCTCTGTGGTTTCAGTACCCATCGTCAACTGTGATTAGAAAATATTAAGTGGAAAATTCCAGATATAAACAATTTATAAGTTTTAAATTGCATGCTGTTCTTAGTAGTGTGATGTAGTCTTGTGCCATCCCACTCCATCCTGCCCAAGATGCGAATCATCTCTGTCTAGCCTCTTAGTTACTTAGCCATCTGGGTTATCAGATCGAAAAAAGAGTATTTATAGAGTTTGGTACTATGCAGTTTCAGATACCCACTGGGAGTCTTGGAATGTATCTCCCGAACCCCATGGATGAGGGAGGACTACTGTACTTTTTCTCTGATGAGGACTCTCTCATCTTCTGCCAGCATCCATGAAAATGTCAGAAGCTAACTTGGTAGTTTGCAAATATGTAAAATCTCAGACCCTTCGTGGTCCTTGACATAGGTCTTTTAAAAGCAAAAAATTATTTCAGCTTTTGCTCATCTGAAAACATCTTTATTTCACCTCTGCCTTTCTTTAAACAGCTTTTTTGAGATTAATTCACATACCAAACAGTTCACTCATTTAAATTATAGAATTCAATGGCTGTTAGTATATATAGTTTTGTGTTATTCACCTGTCTAAAAATGTCAGTTTTAGAACATTTCCATCACCTCAAAAAGAAACCCAGTGTCCATTAGCTACTATCTCCCTATTCATCCCCATTACCTTCCCCCCCAACCCTAAGCAACCACTAATCTATTTTCTGTCTCTATAAAATTGCCTGTTGTGGACATTTCTTATAAATAGAATCATATAATATTTGCCTTTTCAGGACTGGCCACTTTTATGTAGCATAATGGTTTTAAGTTTCATCCATGTTGTAGCACGTATCAGGACTTCATTGCTTTTTTATGGCTACATTTTGTTTATTCATTACTCAATTAATGGACATCTTCCTCTTTTTCATGTACAAGTTTTGATGGGGACTAGTTTTCTTTCTCTTGGGTATATGCCTATGAGTGGAAATGCTGGGTCATATGGTAATTCCATGTTTAACTGTTGGGAGAACTACCAGACTGTTTTCCAAAGTGTCTGTACCCTTTACATCCCTACAAGCAGTATATGAGGGTTCCCATTCCTTCACATCCCTGCCAATATTTGTATTTTTCATTATAGTCATCCCACTGCCTGTGAAGTGTTCTCTCATCGTGGTTGTAATATGCATTTCCTTGATGGCCAGTGATGTTGAGCATGGTTTCTTGTGCTTATTGGTCATTTGCATATCGTCTTTGGAGAAATATCTATTCAGATCCTGTGCCATTGTTAAATTGGGTTGTTTATTATTATTCCCTTCCCTTCTTTTTTGAGACAGAATCTCACTCTGTTGCCCCCGCTAGAGTGCAGAGGTGTCATCATGGCTAGAGTTCAGTGATGTCATCATAGCTTGCTGCAACCTCAAACTCTTGGGCACAGGCGATCCTCCCTCCTCAGCCTCCCTAGTAGCTGGGACTACAGGCATGAGCTACCATGCCCAGCTAATTTTTCTATTTTTGGTAGAGATGGGGTCTCGCTCTTGCTCAGGCTGGTCTCAAACTCCTGAGCTCAAGCAATTCTCCCGCCTCCGCCTCCGGGGTGCTAGGATTACAGGTGTCAGCCACTGTACCTGGCCCTTGTCTTGTTTGTCTGATCTTAGGGGGAAAGCTTTCTGTCTTTCACTATTGAGTATGATGTTATTTGTGTGTTTTTCATAGCTGCCTTTTATCAAGTTGAGGAAGTTTCCTCTATTCCTAGTTTGAGGTTTTTTTTAAATCATGAATAGCTGTTGAATTTTTTCAAGGGGGTTTTCTGCATCTGTTTAGATGGTATGTGATTTTTCCCCCCCTTTATTCTGTTGATGTGGTATAGTAACATTAATTGATTTTCCATTTGTTAAGCCAACCTTATATTTCTGGAATAAATCCTTAAAGGTTATTTTTTATATATTGCTGGATTCAACTTGCCAGTGTTCAGGATTTTTGTGTCTATGTTCATAAGAGATATTGGTCTGTTGGTTTTTTTTCTTGTTATGTCTTTTGTTTTGGAATCAGAGTGCTGATGGCCTCATAGAATGAGTTGTGAAGTGTTCTCTCTTCTAATTATTGGAAGAGTTTATGAAGACATGGTATTAATTATTTACAAATTTGGTAAAATTCGCCAGTGGAGCTATCTCATCCTGTGTTTTTCTTTATGGAAAGTTTCTTTGATTACCAGTTCAGTCTTTTTATTTGTTACATATCTGTTTAGATTTTTCTTGACTCAGTTTGAGTAGTTTGTGTCTTACTAAGACTCTGTTGATTCATCTAAGTTGTTCAAATCATTGGCACACAGTTGTTCATAGTATTCTAATCCTTTTTATTTCTATGTGGTTGGTAATAATGTTCACTCTTTCATTCCTGATTTTAGTAATTTCAGTGTTCCGTTTTTCTTAATCAGAATAACTAAAGCTTTGTCAATTTTGTTGATCTTTCCAAGGAAACTTTTGCTTTTAAAATACTATTTTTCTATTCTTTAAATTCTAATTCTTATTCTTTATTTACTTCTGCTTCCTTTGGCTTTAGTTTCTTCATTTCCCAGTGTCTTAAGGTAAAGGGTTAGGTTATTGATTTGAGGTCTTTCTTCTTTTTAATGTAGGTGCTTACAGCTATACATTTTCCTCTCGTAACTGCTTTTGCAGCACCCCTATCAGAGCAATGTGAATTCTGCTAAAATTGAAGCAAAAACAAACATCAAATTTATACTGTATTGATTGTCCTTAGGATTCTTAAAAAACGAATTATGCTTAAGCTTGGGTGCAAGAATGGCGAAATCATTGATGCTTTACAAAAAATTTATGGGGAAATGCCCCAAAGAAATCAACAATTTACAAATGGGCAACTTGTTTTAAGAAGGGATGAGGTGATGTTGAAAATTAAGCCCACAGTGGCAGACCATCCACATCAATTTTCAAGGAAAAGATTCATCTTGCTGGGCCCTAATTGAAGAGAACCGATGATTAACAGCAGAAACAGTAGCCAACACCATAAACATCTAAATTGGTTCAGCTTACACAATTCTCACTGAAAAATTAAAGTTGAGCAAACTTTGGACTACATGGGTGCCAAAACTGTTGTACCTAGGTTGGCTGCAGACAAGAGCAGAGCTTTCAATGGAAATTTTAAACAAGTACAATCAAGATCCTAAAGCATTTCTTCAAGAAATTGTAACAGGATATGAAACATGGCTTTACCAGTATGATCCTGAAGACAAATCATAACCAAAGCAATGGCTACCAATAGGTGGGAGTGGTCCAGTCAAAGCAAAACAGACTGGTCAAGAGCAAAGGTCATGGCAACAGTGTTTTGGGATGCTCATGGCACTTTGCTTGTTGACTCTGGAGGGCCAAAGATCAATAACATCT
>NW_012148097.1:2420787-2434759 GCF_000956105.1 Propithecus coquereli | reverse complement strand
ATGCAGTTGCTCTTTAGCTCAATCAAGAAAAGAATAAAGAAAAATATACATTTTTACTATCTTTTAGAATTACTTAATTGCTGGTCCCCCTTTTTTTTTCCATGTAGATTCAAATTTCCATCTGATTTACCTGCATTTAGTCTGAAGAACTTCCTTTAATATTTCTTGTAAGGCAGGTCTGCTGGCAACAAAATCTCTCCTTTGTCTACCTAGGAACCCCCACTTTGTTTTCGTTTTGGGGGTGGGGGAGAGTTAGGTGTTTTTTAAGAGCAGTTTTTGGTTCATGGCAAAATTGAGTGGAAAATATAGGCAGTGCCTATATACCTCCAAATCCCTCCCCTACATGTCAATGCACAGCCTCCCCTACTGTCAACATCCTGCACTGAGGTTGTACATTTATTGCAATTGGTGAACCTACACTGACACATCATTATTACCCATAGTTTACATTAGGGCTCACTCTTGGTGTTGTACATTCTTTGGGTTTTGACAAATATATAATGACATGTACATTGTCCACCATTATAGTATCACACAGAACAGATTCACTGCCCTAAAAAATCTTCTGTGCTTCACCTATTCATCCCTTCTTCCCCTATAACCTTAGCAACCAGTGATCTTTTAACTGTTCTCCATAGTTTTGCCTTTTACAGAATGTCACATAGTTGGAATCATGTAATATGTAGCTTTTTCTGTTTTCATTTTTGAAAGATTTGCTAGATGGAAGATTCTTAGTTAACAGGTTTTTAATTTTTTTAATTTTAGCAGCCTTGAATATGTCATCCCACTGCTTTCTGCCTCCATTATTCCTCATGAAAAGTTAGCTGTTAATCTTGTTAATATCCTCTTGTACAAAGGAATTGTTTTTTTCTTGCTGTTTCCACATTTTTTTCTTTCAACATTTTAACCAGATGGTGTGTCTGTTTGTAGACCTCTTTGCATTTATCCTGTTAGGAGTTTGTGGAGTTTCCTAGATGTGTAAGTTATTGTTTTCCAATAAATACGGGATGTTTTCAGCCATGATATTTTTGTATTTTTTTCTGCTCCTTTATCATCAATCACACATTGGTGTGCTGAAATGCATCCTGTATTTCTCTGTGGTTCTGTATCATTTTCCAGAGTACCCTTAGCCTTGAACTTATGTACATTCTGTCTCAAAATCAGTTATTTTGGGGAATGTCTATCTTTTCTTATGGACCGCATCTCCCCTGGACAAAATATCTGAACCACTACTCTGGGTGCTAGGCAAAGTGGTAGCCTTTGGTCTTTTCAGCTTGCCTGTGCCAATATGAAACCTCTCCCCAAGAATGAGTCAGAGCCCTGGTGTTCTTGATATGCTGCCCCTGGAGTAGAGTCTCCTTATGGGTAGGGGTTGGATTTCACCTTTTTTCTTCAGCTTTGAGTGAAGAAGAGGAGAAGTGCTGGTGGCCTGCCACTCCTGTTGAGATAAGTAAGCTTTGTTTGAGAGCTGAAGGGAGAGGGAGCCGATGCACCCACCTGAAGTAAGCTCCTGTTGCACTAAGCTGGAGGATGGGGCAGGAAGGTGAGTCATGGCTCAAAAGCCACAAACTTAGTTCTTGCCGAGTGTTAGTAGATTTTCTTGAATAAATGTTTGTCATTTGCTCTATGCCCTTCGGACAATTTACAGAGATTTTAATTTTTCTTTTCATGTTTTTCACCAGCTTTGCTTGTTTGGTTGGAAGTGTGTTTGCAGAGCTCTTTTTGCTTCCATACAGAAATAGAACTCTACCTTTGCTTTTGAGACGTTTTTCTTTCAGACATAGAATTCTAAGTTGAGAGGGGTTTTTTCCCTTCAGTGCTTTGAAGATGTATTCCCTTGTCTACTGGCCTCCATTGTTGTGGCCCTGTATGTAATGTCCTCTTCTCCCATTCCCTGTCCACCAACTGATTTATGTTTTCCTGGTCTTTGTCTTTTTTTAAGCTTACATCTGATGTTCATTGGTATGGTTTATATGCTGAACACCTGTTTTCCGTCTGAGAATCTGGAATTTTGGTATACACTGGGCGGAGGAGGGTACCTAAGGGACCAGCCCAAAATAAATTCCTGGACACTGAGCCTCTGGTGAACTTCCCTGGCAGACATCATTTCATACCTATTGTCACAACTTGTTGCTGAAGGAATGAAGTGTGTCTCATGTGACTTCCCTGGAGAGGACCCTTGCAGGCTTATGCCTGGCTTCCCTTGGACTTCACCCCATGCACCTTTTCTCTTCTCTGATTTTGCTTAGTATCCTTCTACTGTAATAAGTCATAACCATGAGTGGGACAATGTGCTGGGTCCTGTGAGCCCTTCTAGTGAATCATCGAACTTAGGGGTAGTCTTGGGAACCCCCAACACACCATTGCTGCTTTCCACTGGTGTGCTGTCATGCAGGGGTGTGCCCAGGATTTGAAGAGGTCGATATGATAGGTGTTTTGTGTGCCCTCCTGTCTATGATCTTTCTGAATTTCTAGCCACTATGTCAACTCCCAACTTTACAGTTGACACCTAAGGCTTGTAGGACTACGCTTTCTGCCTGAGTTATTATCAGTCCTGTGCAAGAGACGTGGGAATGCTCCCGGCAGAAGCTGGTGTGGTTCCCTGTTTCAAGGGTCTGATTCCCTTCGGTTTCTGCCTGCTTTCGATTTCTTTTCAGTGTCTTCAAACGTTTGTATTATTCCTTCATTTCTGGCAATCGAACCATCTGTCTTTTTAAAATCATTAAAAACTGTTCTTAGACGTTAAGATAACTTTTCTTGTTCTTAATACTTAACATTTCAGATGGCTGGTGAACAACGTACCTTTCTCATCTATGGAGCATTTTAAAGGTCACCAGAATTCTTTGCTATAAGCTGAGTTTGTATTTATTCTTTTTCTTTTTAGTGATGCTTTGTTGTTCCAAATTATCCAGCCAGTGGTATGAGACCCAAACCTGAAAAAAGTTTTCAGCGTTGCTTGTGGTTTCCAGTCTGTCCTGGTGGCCTACTCACACTATTCTGGGAGGAATCAGAGCAAGTAGCGACGACCAGCACAGCTGCTGACACAGTTATTAGTAATTATGTGATGTGCTAAACTTTGCCTACTGGGATTATTTTGAAACTTTGGTCTTTTTCTTGTAAGCCAGCGTATTTACATGCCTTACCTTGATTTGTATTTTAACTGCAACAATAGCAGAGTTACTCTTTCTTCTTCTTATCCTGAGCTCTTTAACCAATTTGGGTTCCTCCATGGATTTTTGTTCATTTGTTAGTGAATCTTTGGTCTGTCCTTATCTTTTTGTCTTCTGCAACCCTGAACACATTTCAGCACATTCCTGGGCCTACGGATGTTAGAGTGTACTTCAAGGCAGGTAAATCAAGCAGGTGGGTTAGGTATTTGGAATGATCCTTCTGGATTAATTTCATTGCTTTGCAAACCAGCAGGGAACTTTGTAGGAACTTTTAAGGAAAGCCATGTTTTATTGAGTTCTAGAAGGAAATCCTAACAAAAAGAACTTTGGTCAGCTTACTATGTAAAGACAAGGAAGGCTATTATGATTTGGATTTGCCGATTAAAATTTTACTCCATGTGTGATTATGGGTAACATTAATGCAAAAAAAGAGTGCCAAGGTGATTTGGGTGAGATTTCTTCATGCCTTTCGTCCTTCTTTCATTTTTGTCTTGGTTTTTAAAAATGTTTAACTTATCTGCAGTTCTATACTTTACATCATCTATAAAGAGTTTATTTTGTATGAAATTCCTTGCATTGAAATTCTGTAACTAGAAAGATAATTGCACATAGTTGGAGTTCATTGACAGATTTTAGAAACAGTTATGTGGTGGGCTGGGGGCAGGGGGGACTCAAGGGAAAGGGACTGAAAAGCTGAAGAAAGATGTATTTATGTTTGTCTTGTGGTTAAGGTGTTTCCTTCCACCACCATAAAAGTGCTCAGGAAATAATTTTAGGTTTATTATTCCAATAACAATTTGTTGAACCCAGGCAATGCCTTTTTGTGGGAGATTAATGTATTTTAGCCACCAGACTAGATTAATTAACAAGACTTTCACTTTTCAAAGGGGGAGGGACATTTGTCCTTCAGTTGGGGCGAACTCTTGTCCCCGGTTGAGTCTGAGGTCAACATTTGGCACCTGGTGGTGTGTGTTGGACTAAACCAGCTACCGTATGTCTAGTCTGTGTGACTGTCTTGTAGATCTCCCACTTCAGAGTCATGTTTGTCAGACATGTCTCTGTCAGCTTGCAGACCATTTCCATCCCAAGAATTAGCGGAGCAGCATGCCTGCACGTGGACATCTTATCACTCTTGCACAGTTGGATGCAGGGGTAGCAAACCGTGGCCGCCTGCGGGAAAGGAATAGTTTTCACATTTTTAAATAGTTGAAGAAAATCAAAAGAATTGTATTTTATGATGCATGAAAATTACAGAATTCAGATTTTAGTGTCCATGATAGAGGGTTTTTTTGGTTTGTTTGTTTAATGCCACCTGATTTATGGAAGTATTATCTGTGGCTGTTCCTTGCTACAGTAGCAGGGTTGAGTGGTTGGAGAGACTGAATGGCCCATAAGCCTAAAATGTTTACTCTTTGGCACTTTACATAAAGTTTACCAACTCCTGGTCTAATGTGTCCCCTGTGACTGCCATCTCCCAGTGTCTAAAGGTGTCTGGCCACTGAGTGTACGTAAACCCAGCACACGCACCCACCTGGAGCTACTAAACTAGTGTTGCATTCCTCTTCTTAGTGTCGGAGGAGGGACGGGGGCCTGGCAGCCAAAGGGCTCCAGGGATGTTGGCCCTGAGGCCAGTGATGCACAGGTAAGGAGGGAGGGGACGCCTGCTTCAGCTTTGAGTAAATGAAGGAAAGCAAAAAGGGGTGCTGTGGTTTAGTATACTGTATGCTTCTGGAATTGAAATTTATTTAGAGGAAGGAAGGGCATTAAACATAGCTTTCCCATAAGACCTCATCTCTTTACCCCTTGCATTTAAAACTTTTAAACTTCCTGCCATGAAATTGATTTGTGTGGAAATTTCTGCGAAGGTCTGTTACACATGTAATCTGCCTTAATCAATGAGACAAGGCTTTTCTATTCTTAATCCTTTTTGCATGGAAGCAATATGTATATTTAATTTTAGGGTGTTCTATAGTTAAGGACTTTAATTTTCCATATCTCAGGAAGATATATTGGAGAGTTTTTTTGAGATACGGGGAAATCATGGGAGTGAGGTATTCTCCCATTCTCTGCAAGCGTCTACAGTTTTACTCGTTATCCTCCGTTTTGGGATGTTTGGGAACTAGGCACACTGTTATGTTGTCTGACCTAGCCTGTAACTGTGCTAGAAATGTACCGATGTTCTTGATGATTAATGGGCTTCGACCTTTGTGTTCTTAAAGAGCTGCTCTGTGTCTGTGTTGGCCTCTGCCCACAAGATGTGGGTCCTCCAGGTGCAGGCCGATGGCTTTTATATTTACAGCAATGTAACAACAGAATCTAGGCATTTCTCCAATAACATGGGGGCATTACAGCAGATATTTTGTTGTCCGTGTTGAGTCGTAGAATATCTCCCTTCCATTTACACTTGGGATGTTAAGGTTGTAGTAACAATAACATGCTTAAAGGCAAGGTTGTGAATTGATAAATTTGATTAAGAATGTATTGATCGTCATATTCAAAGATTAACAGCGTCTTCCTTTAAAGATGTCAGCGTAAAGTTAATTAAAACCAAGATTTGAAAGTAAATGACCTGATCATTCTAGACCATTTTATTATGATAAAGTATTGTGTTGTCTGTTGACCTTTTTAGTTCTGAGTGCTTCAGAATGATACTTTTGTGAGAGATCATATGTTTCTTCAGTGAGCCAGTTCCACGCCACAGAAGGTTCTCAGTCCCTCATAGCTTGTTGTTGGTCACCACTGCCAGGCTATTGCTTGGATGTCTGCTGCTGGTAACCTGAAGATGACCAGGCACAAAGCTGCAGGTGACTGGCCCTACTCCAGTCATAATTGTGAAAACCAACTCAGGTGGGCAGGCTGCAATGTAGAAATAACAATAGAGCCCCTTTGAACCACAAAAATGTAAGTTACCTATAGTACATCCACACGCTCTCAGCATAAAATTTTAGCATTTTTTTGACTTAATTTCAAGGAAATTGCTCAAATCCCAAGGATTCTATTGCTATTTTATTTTCAGATGATTGGGGTTGGGGAGGAAAAGATCATTTTTATTATCTGTCATGGTATTTTATTGTTTTTGATGTTTCCTTATTACGCTTGTACCTTTTCCAAATAATGTTTGATTTTTTAAAAAAATAAAACTGTTTTCTTTTGTAAACAGGTTGAAAGGATTGTTGACAAAAGGAAAAACAAAAAAGGGAAGACAGAGTACTTGGTTCGGTGGAAAGGCTATGACAGCGAGGACGACACGTGGGAGCCAGAGCAGCACCTGGTGAACTGTGAGGAATATATCCACGACTTCAACAGGCGCCACACCGAAAAGCAGAAAGAAAGCACACTAACCAGAACAAACAGGACCTCTCCGAACAATGCTAGGAAACAAATTTCCAGATCCACCAACAGCAACTTTTCTAAGACCTCTCCCAAGTCGCTAGTGATTGGCAAAGACCACGAGCCCAAAAGCAGCCAGTTGTTTGCTGCCAGCCAGAAGTTCAGGAAAAACACAGCACCATCTCTCTCAAGCAGGAAGAATATGGACCTAGCAAAGTCAGGTATCAAGATACTTGTGCCTAAGAGCCCCATTAAGAGCAGGACCGCGGTGGACGGCTTTCAGAACGAGAGCCCTGAGAAGCTGGACCCCGTCGAGCAGGGTCAGGAAGACACGGTGGCGCCTGAGGTGGCAGCGGAGAAGCCAGTCGGAGCTCTCTTGGGCCCCGGTGCGGAGCGGGCCAGGATGGGGAGCAGGCCCCGGATACACCCACTAGTGCCTCAGGTGCCTGGCCCTGTGACTGCAGCCATGGCCACGGGCTTAGCCGTGAACGGGAAAGGTAAGTGTCTGGGTGAGCTGCCCAGGAGGCAGTGTCTCTGTCTGTGGCCTTGGGCTGCCACTCAGTTTGTGATGATCCCCAGGGGGTGTGGGTCCCGCTCTAGAGAGCAGGCCTCAAGCTAATGTGAGTCTGGGCAATTCTCACAGATGTTTACTGGAGCCTTTGAGAGATTTTGCCAGTTTCTCCTTTCTTCACTTGAATGGAAGCCTTTGGCATTTCTCTCTTAAATCAGCACTAGCTGTCTCTGTTTAATTCACCATCCACAAACTCTGCCACCACTTTGACTTGCTTGAAACAATATAGGTTATGGTTGTTAATTTCTTCACCGCGCATTTCTTTCTGCAGCTGTCTGTCTACCTTTCTTCATCTCTTAGGCCCTGAGTTAAGCATCCACCTGCATTTCCTGAGTTTGGCCAGCATTGATTTATAAGTCCTGATCCTTGTTTTGCTCACCCATTTGAGTAACCAGAAATGCCTTTCAGTGAGGGTATCTTTATCCCAGCGGGGCCTTGGCGAGCTTGGCTTGTTTCTCTGCGTTGACGCACTGTTCAGACGCCATCGCTCCTCTTGCCAGGGTAGGAATCCGCACACCACACGGCATTTTCTGTTTTACTGTCACGCCTGCCCCTGCTCCTGGCTTCTGCAGCTGTCTTGGTTGTGCCATGACCTGCTGGTCTCCCAAGACAGCACCCTTGGGAACCTGCATAGAGGGCTGCCTTCTCGTCACTCGCCACGCCTCACTGGCGGCCAGATCTCAAAGAATTCTGTTAGTTATTTCTCTCATCCAAGCCTCACTTCAGGCCCAGGCACCTTCTTACCTCCCGTAGCTTTCTGCTAGGTCTCCCTGCTTACTGACTGTCGAAAGCTTCCATCCGTTTGTGTAATTCTTGGCCAGGGGTGCAGATGCCCCCCACTGCCGTGGATAGCAGGTGTGCTCTGTGTGTCTGAGCCGCACGCCCTTCCTCCTCATCCGCCTCGTGGACTCCGACTCTCCTACCGGCCCCTTTCTCTCATTGCCCTGCGTGTTGCGTTCTTGTAGTTGCCTCTTTGCCTGTGTGTGTCTCCTCAACCCAAGCTCAGTGGAATAATAGTATACAAAATGGCGTGGGTTTGTTTGGGGAACTATTTGCCTCTGAAGAGAGGTATTCACCTAAGACATTATTCAACTGTCTCGCTGTGGTGCGTTCGACAAGTTTTCATCTTGGCTTATGCCCTCCTGTAGCGATGAAGCGGGATATAAACTGAAATCTGGGGTTTCCCTTTGGACCGGAAATTGCCGTCTTGCTGTTGTTTCTCAGATACGTGCTTGACCCAGATGCCGCGACATCCTGCTCCAGTGTTGCCTTCACCTGACATGTGGGAACTTGTTTGCAGATGTGACTTTCCATATCGTTGACCTGCTCAAGATTCAGTTTTCTCTTACTTAGTTATACCTGAAGGATAATAGAGGCTCAGAGGTAGAAGGGACTTCAGAAATCATCTCGTAGCATGCTCCGTTTTACAGTTACGGAAGTTAAATCCAGAGAGAAGGTGATGTTTGTGGAAAGAACTGAGGCAAGAAAGGGAATCCCAGCATGTGTCTCCATTCCTTTCCAGTGTTCCTTCCATCACTGCTTGCTGCCTCCACTAGACAGTTAAATGTCTCTATCCTTACGATGGCTTCAGGCCAGGCCCTGTGCTGCAGACTCTGGTGTTACAAACAAGGACTGGACAGAGGCTGGCAATCTACAGCTGTGGGCCTGACCCAGCCCCCAGTTTCGTATGGTCCGCAAGCTTAGGATGGTTTTTATATTTTCTAATGTTTGAAAAAAATCAAGAGGAATATTTACAAAATTAAAATTTCTCTGTCCATACATAAAATTTAATTGGAACACAGCTACGTTCATTCATTTACTTTTTGTCTGTGGCTGCTTTTCAGCTACAAGGGCAGAGTTGGGTCATTGTGACAGATAGTATAGCCCGCAAAGCCAAAAAAATTAACTGCCTGGCTCTTTAGGAAGTTTTCTGATCTCTGCTCTTAAGAAGCCATAGTCTTGGTTTTGTTGTTGTTGTTGTTTTGGTTTTTTTAATTGAGGAAACATAAAAGTCTTTAGGAGATCTTGGGCCACCTTTTGTTGTCCACAAAAGTTGTGTGTATATACATTTTTATGGTGGAACCCTTGATTTTCAAAATGTTGACCAACAGGGTTAAGCACCCCAGTCCTTTGCTGGGAACCCACAAGTCTGGCTTTGTTTGGTCACCACTTCAGTGTGGTCCTTCTCCTGTTCCCGCAGGTTTGTTAGATCTTCCAAAGTGAACTGCAGCAGCCGCCTTTCATTTCCACGTTCTGCTGTTACCATGAGAAACACTTCCCAACAAAGCCTTCATTCCTTTCTATTTCATGTGTAAGGTGGTTAATGGCTTCTATTTAAGTAAGGATTTGGTGACTTCTTTTTCTGAAAACATCTGTAAATATGGCTTTGGTTAAACCAAAAAGGATGTGTAAGCATAGAATCTTAAATTACTTTGTTTTGTGGCATTTCTATAGATTGCAATGGGAGTGACACTGTATTTCCAGTGCCCTTATAGTCATCTTTATCTAAAGCCACCGTGATCAGTTTACCCTCTGGCTCACTTCTGCCTGGGTATCGGTCAGATACAGCCGTAAGTCCTGTATACTGCTGAGAACATAATCTTTACCCAGAGGAAAGATAGGAGCCACTCAGCAGTGTTTTTAGGACAGTGGCGAGTGACATCCCCTAGGGCCTGATCTAAATCAGGCTTGCAGATTAACAAGGGAAGGACGGGCACCTCCTCCCACTGAGGCCTCTGTTGGAGGATCCTTTCTGGAGGAAAAGTGATGGCAGAAGCAGGTGGCATCTGGGCCACCTGCAGATGCAGGAGGATTGGTGTCATTGCTGCCCTGTTCTCTGTGAGGAGAGATGCTTTTGTTCCCTTCACTGGAATGTAAGCTCCAAGAAGGGATTTTATTTCGCCAGGGCTAAATCTTAGCTGTGCCCAGAACGGTGCCTGCCACATAGTTGGTGCTCTGCAAATATCTGTAGATGGAATGATTCCAGTAGAATGGGGGCTCATTGAAGATAAGGATTTCAAGAGTCCTTTGTGGCCTCTGTGGCTGGCTCAGAGTAAATGAGAGGGAGAGAGCAGGAGAGAAGAAATGCGATTGAAATGACAAGGTCTGTGGGCCAGAAACACGCATTGTGGAAAGCCACTCATTTGCCCTTAGGGTACTCTTTCCTGAACGAAAAGAAGTAATACTGAAGCTCTGTTAGATTGTTGTTCCACACTCATACAATTTTAAAGCAGTTGTTTTTACTTTCCAGATTAATGGTAGAGCTACATGAGAACACTGATTCCCCCCCCCCGTAAATCTAACTGAAGCAGATACTGATGGAGTGATAGGGAAATGCACCATCTCCTGTTCAAAACAGTAATTATGTGTTTCGGAGGGATATTTTTGCCACTGAAAACAGAATATCTGTTAACCCCCAAAGAGTGAATGTTTCTGGAGCATTTTCACATACACTCGATTTCTTTTATAGAATGACCATGTGTGTGTTTGTTTTTTAATTACTTTAAATATGAAACAAAGATTTAAAAGATGAATATATTGCTTCACTCAGAAATGTGAGAAATTTTAAAATTTAGGCGATGTATCTGTCTTCCTTCTACTCTTTACTGGTGTTAATGATTTCTTGCTGTTTTAATTGCTTGATGAATGAATCCTACAAAAGAAGTAATTGCTTTTAAAACTGGATTATCATGACTTTGTTCTTTCATGAATTCCAATATGTAATTCATCATCATTCCATAAGTATGAAATTTGAGAAAACGCTACTAGCAAACTTTTTAAAAATTGGTGTAAACTTTATCAGTGTTATCATGTAGGGTTGGCTTCTGGATTTTAAGTCAAAGTCAACAGATTTAGTAGGAAAATGACTGAGGAAATATTTTAGCACACCTTCCACCCCACGAACATTTCAACCAAAGGAAGGCCCTAGGAGAAAGCATTCAGGACAGCTCGGCTGCTCCTGAGGAGCCGGAGTGCAGTTTCCTCTCAATAAGAATATGGAACAGATGACCCATCTCCCTCTCGGGCTATTTGTTATTTAGTAGCTGGAACTGGAACTTTACCCCAGGGAAGGTTAAGAAGTCAGGAAACCAGTACCCAGAGGCAGTAGCTGTTCAGTATGGCCACAACAGGAAACATCCACTTGAAAAGAGGTGACATTTGAAATCTGGTTATAGCAAACAAGCAATTTGGTAAATGTGTACGAGACTTTAATAAAAAGATTTGAATTTGAAACTAACGAACACTTGTTGGCGTGTTGGCACCGCCTATACAACAGGCTCTGTGCTAGAGGCTTCCGTGTGTGATCTTGCTTATCCCTCACAAGAACAAACCCACTTACACATAGAAAGGTTCCAGAAGCTAAAAATCGAACCAGAGGTTGGGGGTAGACCTTTGAGGCAACCAAATGTGTGACTTCCCCACCCCTCCTAAGGATTTGGTAGATATCCTCAGGCAGAGTGATGTGACTGCCCAGCAGTAAATGTGTTCCCCTGCTCCTCGTGACCTCAGTGGTCCTCACACCTGAGTGTGCTTAAGAATTGTAGTGCAGGCCGGGCGCAGTGGCTCACGCCTGTAATCCTAGCTCTCTGGGAGGCCGAGGCGGGCGGATTGTTTGAGCTCAGGAGTTCGAAACCAGCCTGAGCAAGAGTGAGACCCCGTCTCTACTAAAAAAAATAGAAAGAAACTATCTGAACAATTAAAAATATATAGAAAAAATTAGCCGGGCATGGTGGCGCATGCCTGTAGTCCCAGCTACTCGGGAGGCTGAGGCAGTAGGATCGCTTCAGCCCAGGAGTTTGAGGTTGCTGTGAGCTAGGCTAACGCCACGGCACTCACTCCCGGGAAAAAAGGGGGACCCTTTTTCCAAAAAAAAAAAAAAAAGAATCGTAGTGCAGAGTTCTAGACACAAAGCCCATGGAGAAGATGCTCTCATCCAGCAGGAGTCAGTCTGTTTGAAAAATTTCGTTACCTCCAGGAATCTTTAAAAATATACAAACCATCCTAATCTGAAAAGACCAGGAAAAAAACCCATACAGACCATTACCATTTCATTTAAAAATGTGCAGTTATTTGCCCATCGTTGACATTTGAGGAGCCAAGGCCTTTTCTTTGAGTATGGGTCCATTGGTTGGAGTCCTCTTTTGAGGATGGACTATAGTACATCATTTACTATTCCCAGTTTGCATTTCTTTAAAGTGGAGCAAGAACTTAGATACTTGTAAATCTGTCTGAGGGCACCGTCCCAGCCCTTTTGATTTTTCTCATTTTCTCATACCTGACCTGACAGTAATTTTTAGTCTAGAGTCTTTCCAAATCATTTGATGTAGTTTTCATTGATGTATCTTAAGCTCAGGTGTGAGGACCGCCAAGGTCACGAGGAGCAGGGGAACACATCTGCCGCTGGGCAGTCACATCACTCTGCCTGAAGATACCTATCCAATCCTTAGGAGGGGCGGGGAGGTCACACATTTGGTTGCCTCAAAGGTCTGCCCCACTCTGGTTCGACTTTTCACTTCTGGAACCTTTCTATGTGTAAGTGAGTTTGTTCTTGTGAGGGATAAGTGAGATCACATTGTAATCATATCTCCTATTTTTTGTTAAAATGAATTAAATGTAACAAGTTCAACTAGCCTGAGAAGTGTAGGAGAGGGAAAAATGTTTCCTCTTTCCCCTTATGTTTGTGCTGGGGCATGTGAATTACACTGACAAAATACATATTAACAGGAGAAAAAAGCATACACATTTAATTGATGTTTTTAATTTTAAGTGCCAGAGAGCTCCACAGAAAAGAGGAAACCCCCAAAGAAGTGTTTAGGCTTGAGAGCTTGTATACCATTTTAACAAAAAATGATGAAGTATGGAGAAGTCATTAGACAAAGGAAAAGGGTGTTTTGGGGCATCTAGAAGCCAGTAAAATGTGGGGAGGTAACTCTGTAGGGAAACTAATGGAAGATAAAGGATATTTTAGTAAAGTTTGTTGATGCAGGCTCATCTTGGTTCCATCTCTCTGATGATACGCTTTTCCTTTTTGTGATCTGCAAAGGGAGAATACCTTTACCAATGGAAATTTATGCCCTGCTTTTAGGCAGAAATGGGGAGGGCAGAGTTCTTCCTGCATCTGTTGCTTCTCAGTTGCCTTCAGCTCAGAACAATCCATGTGCCAAAGGGGCTTATTTGGGGTTTGCATATTCTGACCTCCATCAGATGTTTAGGGAATAAACCCAGCCCGCTCTTGACCAGCATGTATCCCAATAGGAGGAGCCGGGTGTGGGCTCTGTGGAGTGCCCTCCTGGCCGCTGACCACTCACTATGCATAGGGAATTGGGGTTTCTCAGGAGGTGCTTCCCTCCTACTGTACTTCCAGTGTTTTATGATATTTTCAGGGATGGTTGGGACTCCGGGCAGTGTTTGCCCAATGAGCCAACTTCAGAGTCTTCCTTCTAGCCTAGAAGCTGACTCAGGACATGATATGACTGTCGAGTTTTCTCTTTTCATTTCACCTTTCTTTTTTTCCCTGTATCACGGGTTCTCAGAATATGGTGCCCAGACCAGCAGCACTGGAACATGTTAGAAATGCAGATTCTCGGGCCCCACTCCAACCTTCGGAATTGTAATTTCAAACTGGAGTCCAGCCATCTGTCTGACAGACCCTCCGGTGGTTCTGGTGTTTGCTGCCGTTTATTGTCCTCTGTTACAAGTTTATGGTTTTATAGAACAAGGTAGGAAATAAAATATACTACTAAATTCTTCTGTTTATGGAAGAATCTGTTTTATTTTTTTTTAATTCTTAATTTTTTTAGGGATAGAGTCTTGCTCTGTTGCCCAAGCTAGAGTGCAGTGGCATAATCACAGCTCACTGCAACCTCAAATTCCTGGGCTCGAGTAATCCTCCTACCTCAGC